>NC_139514.1:87478306-87510806 GCF_947247035.1 Vipera ursinii | reverse complement strand
TCCGGCTCCTGATATTAATAATTATGCAATGGAGCAATTAACAGCACAAAGCGATGATACCTTGAGCTTCCAGCTAGGTTTTTTAACATGTTAACCTTCTGGGAAATAATGAACAGAAGCGAAGAGTCTAGCCAAATAAATGCAGGTTGATTTCACAGTGTGTAAAAGGCTAATTATCTGTGAAAAGTCTGACCTCGAGTAACAGACACACACAAATGTGCAGGAATTTTATTTTAAATAAAACTCAGAGACTTTCAGCTCCTGAAGTACTACACTTACTTAGCAAGCAGACCCAACTATGTCTACAAACTTTATCTGACAGAGAAACAAAGAGGTAGTTATATCTACTCCATCCAGATATGATAGATGAAAGATAGATGATGGATAGACAGACAGACAGACAGACAGACAGATGATACAATTTACACCAGAGGTACATGCAAACAAACATTGTATTCCTCTATAATAAATTGTTAACTGGTTATTTGTAACACCTGGAAAATAAACTTTTTCTCTTCATTCCCTAGTATATAAACCATATAAACCTTGCATATGACAGAGGTGGGTTAAGTGCATATTGTTTACTGAAGACAGGATGCCATAAAATACCAGAAATATCATCACGTTTAAAAACAGGTCCAATGTGTAATTCATTCTGATATAAGAATATTTATCCACTAACAATAATAAGAAAACCACATTTTTTGTCGCAGAAAAAAGGCATTTGCAAAAAGCAAACACATTACTGAGTGTGTAAAAATGCAATATTCCCATTTTCTAGTCAGACTTCCAATTTATTGAAGTAACAGAGCAGAAAATGCACTGACAGCTGTTACATTTTATTGCGAATTAGTATATACGTTTTATATCCACTGAGCAAATGCATGATACATTGTATTCCAGTAATTGCCACTGGCTTTCAAAATGGAAACTGAATGATCTTAGTGCAATTACACTCAGGAGAGTAAATGTAACAAGCCTCCGTTCTATATTAGAGTTCTTTAACAATACAAGGAATATACAGTATATATTTATATGTACATACACACTACAACCAAACTAACAAACAGATAAAAGGTCAAAACACAAATAAATTATTTGGAATAAAAATGAATCACACTGTTTTAGTACAGCTCTCGTAGTTTAGAAGATTAATAAATTCTCTATGAAAGACATGGAGATTTTCACCAGCCTGAAGTTATGACTTTCACCTAGCTTCAAAACTCTCTTTCTCTCCCCCCCCACATACATTTTGAGTATTTTCAGTTGGAAGGGGGGAACAGAAGAGGATAGAACTGAATGGTTGGAAAGAGTTTTCCTTTCACATCAAAATGCAAAGAGTACTCCTATTAAGCAAATACTTTCCAGTTTAATGTTTACATGTGCAAGCAGTATAATTTCTGGCAGTGTGCATTGATATCGTGTGTGTGTGTGTGTGTACTCATTTCCCTATGGAGGACCTTTGCTGCAAGTATTGTGTCAGGATTTATTTCAAAGAGCTTATATTAAGAGAAAGAACTAACTGAATGCATTAAGGAAAAGACACCTCAGTTTCCCCACTCCCAAGTCCATACTAACCTTAATAGTATATCTTAAACCATTTCTTTTGGAAACCAGTATTCTGACAGCTTCTTCACCTTCATTCTTTATGGAGAGGCATTCAGGAAGGTCAGCCGTATCGTTCCCTCTAGTGGCTACTCTCTCTATTTGCAGCAACATGGAAAGTGACGGCCCTCCAGCAGACCACCTCAGGGGCATTTGTGTAATTTCTAAGCTTACAAGAGAAAGCGGGGGGGGGGGAGAGAGAGTCTGAGCAGAGAATAGGCCAGGCAGTCTATTGCAGCAGCAAATAAAAATTATCAGTCATTTAAAACAATATGTTAGTGAAGACCATAACTTAATCAACACCAACCTGCTGACATAGATTTGCAATTTGAACAGGCTATTAGTGATCGAATTAGCGACATGTCACAACTTGCATCTGATTTATTAGAAGAACCAATGAATGCAAGGGGATCATAAGCAACATTTGAAACATGTTTCAAAGCTTAGTGACTGTAATGCCATATAAGTTTGAAACAATATAAAGGAAAGGACAGATATTACCATAAATGCATTTTTATTCTTTTATACATAGTGACACTTGCTGGAATAATAAGCATTTATTATTATTATGGTTTGCCCCAGACGCTTGGGAAGGAATTGATAGGTGTATTTAAAATACCAACTAACTGACTGCATGACTATAATAATAATTACTCCCCAGTGAGGAACTACTGTGATGTGCTTGTGGAGCTTGTGTCCTCTGAGGAAGATGAGAGCTATGCTAGAGGTGCAACCATACTGGACAGGTCTCATCACAGGAGTCAGACAAAGAGTGTCTCTCCCATAAAACATATGGTGAGAAATAATTTACGGAAATCCATACCTCATTGATCATTGCTAGGTCAACAAGGGCCACACTAGTTTGGGAGTTCCTGGACATTTGGTGACAAATGGGTTACAGAACTCAGGGCTGTTGTCTGATAAACCAGGTCCAGTAGCTACAGAACTGCTGGAAGAAAAGTTGTTTCCCCATCACAAATATATGAAGGCTGCAAAGAAAGAAATAATGAACTGCCATGAAAAACAAGGTCCCTCATGAAACAATATGTACTTCTTCTGAACAACATCCAAAATCAGAAATAATAGAACAGAGATATTTATAATATGAAATAAAGTATTAGCAAAATACAATGAGAAAAACTGCAAAGTTATCCAGGGCAAAGAATTCAAAGCCTTGCCAGAAATAGCTCAGACTGCAGAAGCAAACCATGGAGAGTCAATAATAGAGGAAGCCAGCATACAGTAGATATTGAATCATTTTCAATCGCAAACCAGGCACCCTCTCCTCTGCTTTCTTCTTAGAAAGAATAAAACCATCTAACCAAAGAAGTAGAGGATTTGAAACAAAGAATAACTGAGCATCAAAACTGCACAAAAAAACCAGTATAAGATGCTTTCATTTAAGCTTGTTCGAAAGAAATAGCTAGCACAAGTATTAAAAGATGCCAAAACTGTAATACTAAGTACAGTCACAAGCCATTGTAAGAAACAAACTAACTAATATACAGCACATTTGTAATTATAACTGAATACCTGAGATGCAAAATAACCAAGAAAAAAAAGCCAAAGAGTGCATCACCATAATGGAAAATCAGACATGAAAATAAGATCAGCATGCTGAGATCAGATGCAAGCAAATTAGAACAGATCAAAGAAAAGAAACTCAAGAATATGAATACCAAAAAGTACTGATCATGAACTATCAATCAGAAGCAAGGAAGATTAAGAGAGCACTAGAAAGAAGAAAATAACAGCTATAGCCAAGAAGATCAGAAAATATGAAGCTCAAATTACATTATAAGCAGAATTTCCAATTTCAGTTGAATCAGAAATATTTGTACCAAACCACCACTGGAGTTAATGCAGTCAACCATCAACAATTGACAAAGAAGAAATAGTGAAGTTTGGGGGTTAGCTATGGGATGTTCCAAAGAAATATATCAAGAAGCAACTTGGGTAAAGGAGGTGGATAAGAATAAAAAAGAAGCTGAAAAAAGAACTTGTAATAAAAGCGGAAATGGTGGAGAAAAGGATAAGAAAGATCAAAAACTGGACAGCAGCAGCAATGATGAACTGCATGGTATACATCTGACTGGTCTATGCCCACTCATTGCCATACAGTTTAGCAGCATACTGCAATGAAGTGAAATTGAAAATTGGTTAATATCTGGCAAAACCTACCTGATAATAAAATCACCTGGTAACTACAGACCAATTACCTGCTTATCAACAACTTTCAAATTGCTAACTGGTGTGGTAGCTGAGTGTCCTTGAAATATTGAGCAGAAAGGAATCCACCCAAAGAGTAGAGGAACAAAAGATCAATTCCTTAATGGCAAGATGATTTGGGAAAACTGCAAGAGAAGGAAGACCAAGTAGTGTGGCTTGACTACGAAAAGGCATTTGACTCTCTGCCACATAATTAGATAATCAAGTGCCTAGAAATAATAGGAATTAGTAGAAATATCAGAAGGTTTGTGCAAAGATTGATGACACAGTGGAAGACATGGTTAGGGGTCAATGATAAGAGATGAGGAGAGTTTAATATGAGAGGAATATTTCAAGTAGAAATAATTACTGTTGCCATTGCATTGATCCCTCTGTCAATCAACAATACTGAGCACATCAGGCTATAGCTATCAAACATCAAGAACATCTGACAAACCATCTCACTTCTTTGCATGAATGATCTAAAGCTGTATTTAAAAATACCATCTGAAATAAAATTGCTGGTCAATATTGTCTGTATATAGCAAAAATATTGTAATGAATTTGGATTTGACAAATGTGCTACCTTTACTGAGGAAAAATAGCAAAAACTGAAGGAATCAAGATGAACTTTAGAAATTAAATCAAGAGTCTGGATGAAGATGATTGCTTGAAATATTTGGTCATCTTTGAACCTGACAATGACAAGTGCACTGAAGTCAAGAAGAAAATTAATAGTAAACATCATGACAGTGAATAAGATCTTGAAGTCCACACTCAGTGGAGGAAATGGCATCAAAGCAGTTAATACCTGGGCAATTCCAGTCATTAGATACACAGCTAAAATAGTGGACTGGACTCAAGCAGAAGTAAAAGTCCTGGATACAAAGACCAGAAAAATAATGACAACGAATCATACATATAAATCGTACAATCTGGGGGAATGCGTTTGAATGGTGGCTAGGCAGGAGAAATGACAAATAGAAATTGAAACAAAAATCCTACTCTCTCTTAGGGAGCTTTTTCAAGACAAAAATGTTTGGGACTTCCTGTTGGCAGATCAATAAAGGAGTTGAGTGAACCGTCTCTCAGGGGAAATATGTATTGGTGTAGGAGAATAGTTTTGCAATATGGCAGCAGAATGGCTGAATGCATGTATCCAGCCTGTATTAAATGAACTGTGATGATGAAGAGAAAACACTCTGGCACAGATCCATTTGATATTAATATTTCTATACTCTATAATCAAGAAGAGGAAGACTAAGATAGACAAGTCAACTTAGTCAAGAAAATCTATACTAGAGATATTTTGAAATCTTATTTATTAATGTCTTTGTTTTCTCAATCTTATTAGGAAGACAGAAGATGTAGCTACAGAGTATGTCATGAAAGTTGGATTTGGATGAGAAGACATTCCTAGCCTGAGGGCTAGTCAGTGCAGGAGGTGTTATCCAAATGCTTAATGAGAACTCCAAGTTAGCCAAGGCCAGCTGAAAATTATTGAATTGTATCCCCAAATGTGTAATGTATTGTGCAGCCTGCTATGCTACTCAAGTCAATGCAAGAAATCTTACACTCTGCAGGTTTTACCTTTGAGGCCAAAATCTGGTTTAAAGAGGAGGCAAGAAAACCAACCAACCAACTCTCAAAACAGCAGAAGTTCCTATCTTTATATAAATGGACAGTCCCATGCAATTGTAAGGAATATCTGCCATGTCTCTGAATTATTTTAATAAATTCCTATGAGATTTTACAAATGAGAAAGAGGCAGCACCAGAAGCTGAAGAATCATAACTACTGGAAAATTGGCACAATAGGATATTTTGAGAACTTATTTTCTTCACAAATTATCTTTATAAAATTAATTATCAGGTTATTAAATAGGTTAGCACCAAACTCTTCAAATTAAGAACTAGGACCACAATTTGGCAACACTTCTCCAGGTAACATATGATGAATTATACAATCAGTACTGGCAGGATATATACAGATAAACTTTCATGCTAGCAATTTCCCTATTCAGTACTACTGGCCCAACACTCTATACAATATTTTTCTAAGTCAGCTTCAGTGACCTAGGAGGAAATGTCTAACAATACTCCTTTACAGAATAAATTGCCACCATGACATGGATGAACCAGAGATTCTAACCCACATGTTTTTTAAAATGTTCTTTCTAGAGCAGTTTATTTAGAAACTTTATCAACCTTGGCAACTTTAAAATGTGTAGGCTTTAACTTCAAGCTGCTGGCTAGAGGAATTGTCAGAGTTGAAGTCCATATATTTTAATGTTTGTGATGTGAGAAACACTGTGTAAAGTAATCAATAGTCTACCCACATAAGTCCACTTGTTCTGAATACAGTTGATTTTTATGATCGCAGCAGAACCCTAATATCGCCAGGAGACATGCAATTTTTTTTTCAACTGCTATTGTTTTATATATTAAATTATTGTCTTAATTTTACTATTTAATAGGTTCCCCCGCACATGCATGCTAGTCGTTTCCGACTCTAGGGGCCGGTGCTCATCTCCGTTTCAAAGCCGAAGAGCCAGCGCTTGTCTGAGGACGTCTCTGTGGTCATGTGGCCGGCATGACTAGACGTCAAAGGCGCACGGAACACTGTTACCTTCCCACCGCAGTGGTCCCTATTTTTCTACTTGCATTTTTACGTGCTTTCGAACTGCTAGGTTGGCAGAAGCTGGGACGAGTAACAGGCGCTCACTCTGCTACGTGGCACTCGGGATTCGACCCGCCAAACTGCCGACCCTCCGATCGAAAAGCTCAGCGTCCTAACCCACTGAGCCACCGCGTTACTATCTAATAGGTATACATAAAACATTTTTTTTTACTTTTGATGCTGTTTTCTGTTGCATCTCACCTGCACTGACCCAATAAAATATACACACCAACACAGCTACAGGCACAGACAGGACTCAGCTTGTTTTTGAAATACTGTTTGGGGATGGGTAGAGAATGAGGAGATTGGAGTGGATTATGAATGTTGTTCAAATTTTTTGCTACTATATCTGGGAAGGACTTTTAACAACACAAAGCAAATGAGGGAAATATCGCAAAGAGGTATTAGGGAACTTAGGGTTGTTATAATTATATTTCTAAAAACTGGCATCGCTGTTGCTGAGTTATCTTGGCATTTTATTTCTCCAGACCTTCAAAAAAAGGGCCAAAGAATTCCAAACCATGTTCAAATGCTGCCGAGAACATTTTTTAATATTCTGACAGTACAGTATTTATTCCAACGTGCATTACTTATTTTCAAGTGGATATTGTGATGAACAATGTCTTTCTTCTTAGAGTCTCTCTCTTTAAGCACCTTGTTTACCTGATTTGACTCCAATGTGTGACTCCATACATTCCCCAGAGCACTCATTCCATGTGTCATAACATCCACAAGAAGAAAATTTCCAAAGTAGAAGGATTTGATTCTCCTCTCTAAACCTAACTCCTCTTTTACTTCATTGATCTTTTGAATTGTTTAGTTTACATGTATTTCCCTGATTCCAGGTGAGGTGTCAACTCTTCTGACCCTATTTTGTTTTGATTTGTGCCCTTGTTAAGTTTCATGATACTACTATTGAAAGTTGTTTCTATTCATCCTCATACATCTTAAAGTATTTATGATTGGATATTATTTTTTACATTATTTAACCTAGATTATTTGTATAATAAATATGTTTTAGTATTCTGCTAAAGTTATTAACACATTTTCATTTTTATTCAGTTTGATGAAAAATATAGTCCTTTCTTTGGAAGGAGGTAATATTTTAAATGAAACTTTTATGGGTGTTTTTTGAGCTTACCTAAGTTATGAAACAGGTGAAAAATATGTGTGAATTTTCTTTCCTTGTATAATCATCTCTGTAATGATTTGCCACCCCCGAAGTATCCCAAGAGAACTTTTAGAAATTCTGAAAAAAAGTATTGTCAGGGAGACTACCACATGATGGAGAAATACACAATAGAAAACAACAACAGCATTCTCTGCAATTTCACAACAGTAAAGCTATTTTAAAAAAATCCCAAACACATTCCAAAGCATTCTATAGGTCAGATACAAAAAGAAAAATCTTAAGTTGTAGGTGCTTCATCACTGGAAGTTAATAAGGTCTGCTCAAGCAGGGGTTGAGCTAGAAGACCTCCAAAGTCCCTTCCAACTCTGTTATTCTATGATTCTGTAGTTCTATAATTCTAATTAACTGCAAAACATTTTGAAAATTAGAAGACAGCTCAGAAGCTGTCATGTTTGGTTTATGTTACCTTTAACTTATTGTACTGTGCTCCATAAATTTATATAATTTTACTTATTAGCTTCATTTATGCATCCAATTTCCAAAAGATCCATGTAGTTTATCTAAGAATCTTCCTATATTTTGTCCTCACATCAGCAACCCTGAGTTAGAGTGCTGAGAAAAGATTGAGTAGTCCAGAGTCACCCACTGAGTTTTTCCTGTCTGAGAATAGGCTTCAATCAGAGTCTTTGAACATTTTAATCAGTGGTCCAACATACTCATGTTGGACTTTATACATGTCTTTAATTTTTAATACCTAGATTGATTGCATATTATTGGTTGACAGTCCGACAGTGCTCTTAGACAGGAATCACTTTTTCATTTGATGTATATACCTAAGGGTGACTAAGAAAAGATAAACTCAAAATGGCATCTCAGAAAATCGTAGTTTGAAACTATCTTAAAAACTTTCATGGTGCTTCTGTTCAAGATTTGAGAATGAAAAGAAACAGGATATATTGAGGTTAGCTGGTGGTAGCAATGGTCTGAAATGAAAGGGAAATGAGAAAATGACAGAAAGAATATTTTAGAGATTTGTATAGACATGACAGTGATCTGTGTAACTGAAACAAATGCTTAAATATTAGTATCCAAAGAAAGAATGGTAAGAAAGTCATAAATGCTGCATGAATGTAGAAAAATGGTACAGCTGAAGATCTAGACAGTTAAAATACAGATGTGATATTTTTTTTTAATCCCATTTATATCCCGCCCTTCTCCGAAGACTCAGGGCGGCTTACAATCTAAAGCACAAATCAATGTGCTTATGGAGTAGTTGTACAACATGCTTATGCATATTTGTGAAAACTGTATCTGTTTTTGAGAGCGGGAAGCACCCTCCTTTATGCCAGTCAGGAAAGGCGGATCATTGGAAATATATCAATCTTTCCTTTTCCATGAGAGCTGGTGTAAGACATATTTTCCCTAATATAAATGGCACCTGGTCCTTCTTCCCAAATAATTGTAATGTACTTGAAAAAGTCATTGAGAAACATATCACGGAACCCATATCACTTTGCATGAGCTCAAGAACTAAAAAAAATGCAAGGGAAAAATGATATCAAAAACCTAAGGTGATGCCAAAAAAATTGGGAATAGTAACTGCTTAAATATATTAGGTGAACAGAATGACTTTTAGTAAATCAAGGACAATTAAAATTGTAAGGCAATAATGCCTGTTGTTTGTATTCAACTAGCTAGATTGGGCACAACCTGACAAAATAGCCAGTCATTAGGAAAGTCAGAGAAAATTCTGGTGTGATATAACTTCTAGGCAGACAGAAGTGACTAGTAGCAGCATAAGACAAGGAAAAATATGCAACATTCAGTGAGGTTATTATAGCTTCAGTGCTGAAAATTAGAACGACATATATTTTGTAATTGGCATTGCTGACAAAGAAGTGGCACTAAAGTTACAGATGGAGTCAGAACTGATGCTGGAACAAGCCAGCCTGAATAGCTTGTCACTTGGAGCTCATTAAGAAGTAAAATGCAGATCAGGAAACCATTGAGCAGCTGGGTCAGGTTGTTCATTGGCTAATTTAGCCTAAACAAGAAAGAGGAAAAGAATGAAACATGTTCCAGGAGAGTAAAAAGAAAGCAAAGCTCTGGCAGAAGGGGAGATGTCACCCACTTGATGCAGTGACAAAAAATTTGGAAGAAAGCTGACAAAGAGAAGTTGAAGAAGGAAAGTGCGATGAATTAGATGGGGGGATGGTTACCTTAAAAATTGCTCTTCAATGGAGAGTTCTTTGTTGGGGCATTGATATATTATATTTTAAAGTCAAAGCTTGTCCTTGTGTTTAGAATATATTTGTTGTTGGGTTCACTGAATAAGGAATATTTTAGTTAACTGTCAATAGGTGTTGGGTAAGGGTATTCAAATAAGGACTGGCCTATGTGTGGCAACAATGAATAATGCTCTTTTATTAGTTTAAAATGAGAGGTGTATAAGTGGAATCATGTGAGCTTTAACTTTATAGATAAGTTGTGCAGCTGCTCCAAAATTTGCCACCCAACTGTTAATTTTAAGGTGATCAAAATGCTTAATAATAGGGGAATAGCCATATGAACTATATTTATAGTTGTCAGTAAAATCTTGTTGATTACCAATTTGTTTCTGGTCCAACATCCATGTGTTTATGTTCAGGGCACTTTGGAGTCACCAGCTCTCATACAGATAGCCTATTCACTAAAGTCTGGTGAAGAAAGTCATCTCTGTGTATAAATAGCAGCCAAGACTCATTGGCACACAAAGGAAAAAGGCAACTAAAAATGTCCCCATTAGGATACTATATGAACATTTAGAAATATCTATTTATGGAATTTCTGTTTAGGAAGATTAAATATGTTATTGAGCATGTTTTATATAATATTTTCCAGTGGTTTTTGGTTTTGTATTGTTCTTTTCAATAATTTGAACGTTTAACTGTATTTAATTGATACTATTCACAAGTATGGACTCCAGAAGATGGTAGAGGACAGGAAGGCCTGGAGAAATGTTGTTCATGGGGTTGCGATGGGTCGGACATGACTTTGCAACTAACAACAACAATTCACAAGTATAAATGCACTAGAAAGGTGAGACCTGAAGGTGTGGGATATAAATTGGAATTATGAAAGACAGAGGCATAGATGCATATATATGTTATAAGTATTGTAACCTGCTATCTAGACCTAAAGAAAAACGTTGTGGATCCTTGACCTAGTTTGGCATTCTGATCTTGGAATAAATAGGTAGTTCTTGGAAAGTTAAAAAGAAGGAGTGAAGATGCAAGACAACTCTTTTTATTTGTCTTGAAAGTCCAGAATCCGGTTTTGCTATGCTTTTCATCATCACTAAGGAATGTATGGCTTTCCAAACATTGACAAACTACCTTACCATTGGGCACAGTAGCTATGTCTGTGAGAGTCCTTTTTCCACAACCTCTACTACTACAACATGGAATAACATGGCAAATTTAATTCACTTATTGCTTTGCAAAGCTGTTGCACAGAAGTATTTTTTTTGTCCAGTATCACCTCAGCAAAGTGTTGCATACTCCTAATTTATCAGCAAATAGCCCATGCCTGCAAAGATGAAGTGAGGAAAGCTAAGGCTTAAAATGAACTAAGGCTTGCGACCAAAGTCAAAAATAACAAAACATGCTTCTTTCAACATATAAAAAACAAGAAAAAAGTTAAGGAAATGATTGGTCCATTAGTGGGTGAAAGTGGCAAGAAGGTGACAAGCAATAGGGAAAAAGCAGAACTATTTAATTCATTTTTTGCATCTGTCTTTACACAAAGGGAAAAATAGTCCAACCTACCCAAACCAGTGCCATAAAAAACAGAATAGAAACGCAAGTTAAGATAGGCAAGAAAATGGTAAGTGAGCACCTGTCCAGCCTAGATGAGTTCAAATCACCAGGACCAGAAGGATTACACCCCAAGGTTCTCAAGGAACTGGCAGACATGATCTCAGAACCACTGAACTATATTTTTCAAAGATCCTGGAGCACTGGGGAACTACCATAGGACTGGAAGAGAGCTGATGTAGTTCCCATCTTCAAAAAAGGGAAAGAAATAGATCCAGGAAACTACAGACCTATCAGCCTGACCTCAATACCTGGGAAGATTCTGGAAAAGATAATCAAACAACAAATCAGCGAACACCTTGATGCAAACAAAGTCATCACTAAAAGTCAACATGGGTTTGTCAAAAACAGATCATGCCAGACAAATCTTATTACATTCTTTGACCAAGTGACAAAATTAGTGGACCAGAGGAATGCTGTAGATATAATTTACTTGGACTTCAGTAAGGCATTTGATAAAGTAGATCACAACCTACTACTTGATAAGATAGAAAAATGTGGGTTAGATAGCATCACCACCAGATGGATTCGTAGCTGGCTGACAGGCCGTACTCAGCGTGTGGTCCTCAATGGAACCGCATCTACATGGAAGGAAGTGTGTAGTAGGGTGCCCCAGGGCTCTGTTCTGGGCCCAGTGCTCTTCAATATCTTCATTAATGATTTGGATGAGGGGATAGATGGGGAACTCATCAAATTTGCAGACAACACCAAGCTGGCAGGAATAGCCAATACTCCAGAAGATAGGCTTAAGATACAGAAGGATCTGGACAAACTCGAACACTGGGCACTATCTAACAAAATGAAATTCAATGGTGAAAAAAGTAAGGTTCTACATTTAGGCAGGAAAAATCAAATGCATAGGTATAGTATAGGTGGTACCTTGTTCAATAGCAGTAACTGTGAGAGGGATCTCGGAGTCTTAGTAGACAATCACTTCAATATGAGCCAGCAGTGTGCTGCAGCTGCCAAAAAAGCCAACACAGTGCTAGGCTGCATTAACAGAGGGATAGAATCAAGATCAAGTGAAGTACTAATACCAATTTACAATGCTTTGGTAAGGCCACACCTGGAATACTGCATCCAGTTTTGGTCACCACGATGTAAAAAAGATGTCGAGACTCTAGAAAGGGTACAGAGAAGAGCAACAAAGATGATTAGGGGGCTGGAGGCTAAAGCATATAGGGAACGGTTGCTGGAATTGGGTATGGGTAGCTTAATGAAGAGAAGGGTGAGGGGTGACATGATAGCAGTGTTCCAATATCTTAGGGGCTACCACAAAGAAGACGGAGTCAAGCTATTCTCCAAAGCACCTGAAAGCAGGACAAGAAGCAACGGATGGAAACTAGTCAAGGAGAGAAGCAACCTAGAACTAAGGAGAAACTTCCTGACAGTTAGAACAATTAACCAGTGGAACAACCTGCCTCCAGAGGTGGTGAATGCTCCAACACTGGAGGTTTTTAAGAAGAGACTGGACAGCCATTTGCCTGAAATGGTATAAGGTTTCCTGCCTGAGCAGGGGGTTGGATTAGATGACCTCCAAGGTCCCTTCCAACTTTATTATTATTATTATTATTATTATTATTATTATTATTATTATTATTATTATTATTATTATTATTATTATGCCTATTTTCATGTGGATTTCACCTAGCATATCGATACTTAATGCAAGGTTAACAATACATTAACTCAAATTATCTCTAATATACATTTTTGTCCTTAGTTTACATTTTGCATAGCTAGTTGTTTTCAGGTCTGAAATGTATGAAGTAACACATGTACATTATAACCGAAACATATTTTTCCCATTCAAAGTAAAAAAAAAAAACTGCTAGGGGAAAAAAAAAGATTGTCAAACTTCAGCATATTACGTGAAAGGATGAAATGGGAAGGCCTTTAAGCAATATAACATTCAAAGTCAGACTGCTCAAGAAGAAGAAAAATGTTTATAGGGTCTGATTTCAAATGTCTGTATAATTTCTGCATTCCATATATCAATAATATTGCTGATAAATGAGACAGGAAAATTCTTGAATATTTGAAAATAGCAATCAATTGTCACCAGTGAATAACTTTAAATACTCCACCAATTCTGCAGAGTTCTATATTAGTATCAGTTTATCAGTTGTTCAGTAAAAATGCTAATATAATAAATAATAATAAACTTTTCCATTAAGAATCTGTGTGTATATTCACAAGGCAATTACACAGAACAGCATGAAGGTAAGGTCTGAAAACTAATAGTAATAAAATTATCAAATACCTATCACTTTAAGTACATTTAAATTTCCAGGTATCACACTGTGGGGAAGAAATCATATCTCTTTATCTCTTTAATATATAAATATCATTTTGGAAAATCAGTGAAAATGAATATTTTGCCTAAATTTCTATTTTTATTTCAAATGATACCTATTCTTAAAAAAGACTCAAATTTGGAGGAATGGCAAAAGGGTATCAATTAATTTGTATGGGCAGGGAAAAGGCCACAAGTTAAATTTAAGATTATGCAGGATACGCGTGAAAGAGGTGGTCTTAAAATGCCCAACTTTAAATTATATTATGAAGCTGTTGCGTTGTCAGCGATAAGTGATTGGATTAATTTAACACAAGGGAGATTATTAAATCTTGAGGGCCACGACTTGTTATTTGGCTGGCATGCATATTTATTGTATGATAAGAAGGTAGATAATGTGTTTAAAGTGCATATTTTAACACAGGCATTGCTGAGAGTTTGGAAAAAGTATAGACATAAGCTAAACTACAAGATACCTTTATGGGCAATTCCGAAACATGCAATAGAAAACATAAATGTTGGCTTCAAACATGATGTGACTACATATAAGGAGATCTTAAGTTTGGAGAGGAACGTATGGTGTTTGAAGCCGTATAATTTTTTACGAGATGAGAAGATTGTTCAAACTTGGTTTCAATATGGTCAATTATGGGCCAGGTGGAAAGAAGACCAGAAAATTGGTTTCTCAATGACTGACGAAAATTTGGTAAAGCAAATTAGAAATCAGGGTCCAGCACATATCAAATGGATATATCTTGCATTGATAGAAATTGACTCAGAAACAGAACTTGTTAAAGATTGTGTGATAAAGTGGGCTCAGAATATTCAAGAAGTTATCACAATGGACACTTGGGAAAAGATTTGGGTGAGGAACGTAAAATTTACACAAGCTCAAAACTTAAGAGAGAACTTTTACAAAATGTTTTATAGGTGGCATTTAGATCCTAAAAAGCTTGCAAGTATGTATCCGAACTACCAACCTAAATGTTGGAGATGTGGTGGCGAAGACGCAACGTATTTTCATATATGGTGGACCTGCAAAAAGGTTAAAGCTTTTTGGATTAAAATCTGGTGGAATATGCAGAAGATATTTAAGCAAAGGATAAAGTTTTGTCTGCAATTGTTCTTATTGGGCATAATTACAGATACTACTGTTGTGGACACCAAGTTGATGTTGAACTTAATTACGGCAGCAAGACTTTTAGTAGGTCAATATTGGAAGAAGGAGGAACTGCCGACTATAGAAGAATGGACTCTAAAAGTTTCTGACCTGGCGGAAATGGCAAAGATTTCGGCTTATTTGAAAGACCATTCGCAACAACGTTATATTATGGAGTGGAAAAAGTGGATTGATTATATCCAGAACAAATATGGGACCAAAAAGTTTCATTTAGCATTTGTATAAGTTTTTTTTATGTGATATTAGTATTGCTTGTAGTCATTTCATATGAGCTAGAGTGCGATAGACTTAATAGTTTATTGTTGTTAACATATGGTTGTTTATGATTGTTTTTACTTTTATACCTTGTATTTAGCTCTGGGAAGTCAGGGAGGGGGGAGGGGGGAAGGGGGGGAGGGTTAGGGAGGGTTAGGAAGGGTTGGGTGGAGGGAGGGGGGAGGGATTGTTAAAGATAAAATGTATTGTAAAACTTTTCAATAAAAAAACTTTTCAAAAAAATAATCAAATATCTATCACTTTAAGTACATTTAAATTTCCAGGTATCACACTGTGGGGAAGAAATCATATCTCTTTATCTCTTTAATATATAAATATCATTTTGGAAAATCCTGGAGAACTTTTGTCCCTATCTTCAAAAAAGGAGAAAACCATAGGTTTTACTGATGCTATAAAAACTAATAATGTGTAAGCATCTTTAAAACAACATAGTAATAACCAAAGGTCACTGAGATTATTCAAGAATTAGTCTTGTCATATTAATCTTACCTCATTAGTGGATAGTGAGAATGTTATGTCTTGATTTCAGATATTTTCCAAACTGCAGTCTGATTAGAAAATGGATACATAACTAATTCCAAAATCTTATTCTGAGGGTTCAACAATGCTTTCTTATTATGAACATTAAATTATAAACTGAATGTTAAAGGTTCACTTTTGATCTATACATATTTTAAATAATGATTTTGATAAACAGAGAAAATGCTTATCAAACCTGTAGATGCACAGAATTGGGAAAACTAATGTGCTAGAAGATGGGAAAAATCAAAGCAGTCTTGATAGTGAGAGAAATGGAATGAAAATAGAGAATGAAATTTGAAAATTAAGTTTGTACTTAGGAAACAGAATCAGATGTACTGGTATAGGAAGAGAGAGATCTGGCTTTGCAATATTCCTGGGGAAAAGATCTTGGAATACTAGATCAGTGGGGGGTTCAAATATGTGAACAACTGGTTTTCTGTGTGGATGCTACTTCCAGAAGTCCATTCTTGGCCTGGGCAACCAAAAATTAGCTATCGGTTCTACTGAACTGGTGTGAACTGACTGAATCCCACCACTGTACTAGATTATTATAAACTCAGTGTGATGTTGCTACAAAAGAATCAATTTTAAAAGTATAATTTTCAGATCACAGGAAATAATAACTCATTGTATTCTGTGTTTTCAGATTCCCATATAAAATATTTGGCTTTCTTAGCAACTACTATATGAAGGATAGAACAAGTTTGGAGAAAGGCAGTAAGGATGATCAGCAGATTAAAATTAAGATCTATCAAGACACAACTTGGAATATTTAGTTTTAAAGAGAGAAGAGTGAAGTAAAATAGCATTTTCCAAGGATATAAGGGGATATCATAATATGGAAGATCATGCCAAGTTCTCTATATCCATGTCAGATGCATGACCTGGAATACCAGATTTGAATTACCATGTTTTTAAAAAGTTTGCTAATTTATTTATTTATTTATTTATTTTATTTTATTTGTATACCGCCCTTCTCCCGAAGGACTCAGGGCAGTGAACAGGGCAATAAATAACAAATACAAAAATACAAAAATTAAAAACAGATTAAACCCTAGTGCCCAAATACAATAAATAAATTACTTAAAAACAATAATTAAAACCCAAACCCATCAGACCAGGCCGGCTTGTTCAAACAAATAGGTTTTTAGATCACGTCGGAAGGAGCGAAGGTCGGGAATAGAATATTCTATTCTATTTCTATTCTATTCTATTCTTCATTGCTATATTTATTCTATTCTATTCTATATTCTATTCTATTCTATTCTATTTTATAATAGGAAGAACTGTACAGTCATTGAATACTATTCAGACAAGTGTAATTCCCTTCACTGTATATATGAAAACAAAAGCTAGGCATGCCTCTGTCGGGGACACATTAATTTAGATTCCTACATATAACAAAAGTCTGGATTTGATAGCCTAATGGCTTCTTTGAACATTATGTTTCAATGATAACCAAACCAAAATTAATCATAAAGTAATCTGTATATTACAATAAGATCATTTGACTTTCTTGTATCTACATGTCAGAATTCTGGAAAACTAAACTAAGGATATGACTTGCTGAATGAAGCCAGATTCTAGATCGGCAGATCTGTAGTTGCTAAGCTAATTAGCTCAGTTTGAACAGCTATAGTGTGAATGTGGACATGATTCAGAAAATCAAACTAGATTCAAAATTCCCCTGGTCAATTCAGGAAAACAGACTTTTAGATGGCAACATTTACAGAACACTGCTGTAGTAGAATCTTCACCCAGCTTGAACATCCTGTATTCAAAATTAGAAGATGTCTGAATGGGGATTCAGATTAGTGAGACAGATTTTCTACAAATGCTTCCTTTCTACCTTTTTGCTTTCCAAAATTAGCTTGCTATACAGATGATCACCTGATGAACTCTGTTTGTTGAGACATGTTTTAGCCAAATTCCATAATTTGTCAAGCCAGCTTCACACTTCAAATGACAACTTAATCTAAGATTTAAAATGCCACAGTATTTTCAATAATAACTAAAGCCCGCTGCCTTGAGAAAAGGCTTTCACTGAAGTGTTCCAGGAAGAGGTCTAAAAAAATACCCCCTGTTTAAATTCTTCTCCACAGGCTTCAAGCAACTATAGTAGTTCTTTGGCTTCATAACCGTTTTGAACTGAATAAATAGACTAATATTTCTAGAAAGGTGAAATGATATTTAGATTTGACAGAAACAGGATTTAAAAGCGGAGAGCTTTCTCCTATGTGGGAGCTGCTATAATGTTCTATTATCCCTGCAGGAATGGAGAGAAATTCTTGTAAATATTACTTATTTAACAGAACATTCTTCAACAACCTATCAAACTACTTAGCAATATCATAGGAACAAATCATGGGAGACTGGTGAGTTAAAATTATTAATGCTGTCTTAATTTTACTCAATCAGAGCATTCCCTTATAACAGCGAGGCTTTTGGATTATAGATCTCTTAAATAACTCAGTGCAAATGAGATACACCAACTATTCTCTGTACTTTATTGCAGTATGTAGGGATTCCCCCCCCCAGACTGCTGATGTTAAATATCTTCTGGGGGGAGGGGAGTGTAGAAAGGGTTAGAGTTTAATAGAAAATATCTGAACATTGTATGTCATTATCTTTAGTGATAACATCCAAGCCATAATATAAGCCTATGTTAATTTGCAAGTAGGGAAAGAATAATTTTAGTGACTCACGTGTCCACAACTTACAGATTCTGCTCATCCAAGTATGGGTTCTTCTGTGCCTGAGGGGAAGAAAAAATAAAATTAGTAGCAGTCCTTATAAATTATACAGAAATTTATATTGCATTGACTTCACTATTGGGGAAAAAGGATGAATGGCTCTCGGTGAAAGGTGTAGGAAAATAAATATCTAGAAGGATCCAGGACAATGTCATATTAAGCAATTTCAATACCTTACCAAGCCAACGAATAAATGGCTTAGAGCAGTATACGTAAGAAGAAGCAGCTAATCATTCAATATGGTATCTCTTTCCCCCCCCCTAAAATGAAAGAAATTCAAAGAACTAGGAAAGAAAACAGGCTTAGGTCTCTTTTTTAAAAATTTGCTCTGTAGTATATGATTTGGCACTTTTCACCAAATCTATACTGTTTCATCCTTAATCTCCCTTAATCTTCAGTGTACTTATCTCACCCATATCATAGTCCCTGACAGCTTCTGCCTCCACTCTGCATTCTTCTACTCTTTCAATTCTCCTTTCATTTCTCTAAATTGCATTCATTTTTCCCATTTGTATATCAAGTGTTAAAACACACTTGTTATTAGTCTCTTGCACATATTATGCAGTGTTTTCATTGTATCCTACAAATTATATATGTAATAGTGATAACTGCACACATGTATTTCTCATATGTTTCAAGCAGAAGCAATACAATGTCACTCTCCAAAAAGACTAAACCTACTAATAAAATGTACCAGTATGCCTGCCTGATTAAACTAGCAGATGGTCTAATAATAGTAAACTCTTCAGTTTTTATTAAACTTCTTAAATATTTTATTTTAAGGTGAAATAGGAAACTTTCTTTATTGATTCAGCAGATAACTTATCTCTAAGTCCTTTGCTTAGAACCTACAGTATAGTTCTGCTGGGATATCCTTTCATTGTCAACCTATCTAAGGTTCCAAAGAGGTCCAGGAGAACATTTCAAAAACATTATTCTAGTCAAAACATGAATCTCTTTTATGGAAGCTTTGCATGATTAGTATCCTTTGTAGGTTTTAGCATCTGCTGTTTTTATCCTAGTCTGCTGAAAAACAAAAGGAATTCAGGGTTTTGATTTTTCTTCATTAGAGGCTATGGTTGAAGGGTGTTTTTTTTAAAAAAGTCAAATCATACTTTGCATCATCTTGAACAAACCTTGTTTTGAATTTCAAATTTCAAACTGCTCCTTCTATGTCAGGCTATTGAATGAATTGCTTCAGTATATATATGCCATATAATATAAATGTAGTATAATATCCATGGTTGTAGAAATATATAAAATATCTTAATATGTGCTTTTATGTTCAAAAGAATTTGGCTGGCCACTGCTGGAAACAAAATACTGGGCTAGGCCAATCTTGCCTGATTCATGAGCTGACTGTTTGTGGCTGTTCATAAAATAAATAGCTTTATATCACCTGTGGAAAATTGGCTTCCCTGCTTGCTACTGCCTTGTTAGAGCCTAAATAAAAATAACAACTGTAATAAACAAGAATGTGGTTATCTTAAAAAAAGGAGAGAAATCAATTATCCACTATGATACACTTAGACCTGCATATAGCAAATACCAGTGGAATAATTACACAGCACAATGAACTCTAAATAAAGTGAGCTGATATTTCTCTGAACTACAAATAATCCCTGTGAGAATCAGAATACTAAATACTAAATACTGCATGCAAAATGTTTATTACACAAGTAAGATCTGATGCAAAATGTTGCAGCCTAGACTGTTTCTGAAACAAGACAGAGACATTCTTTTCAAGATACTTCACTCCATACACCCAGAAAGACAGACACATCACATTCAGGATTTTATAACTACTATGAGTAAGATCAGGTGTTTGTTTGTTTATCTAGTTCTAAAAATCTTGTTCTTTTTTTTAAAAGCCTGCAACTGCCTTTATTGTGTCTCAACAGCATCTTGTTTTGGTCCCACCTTCCTTGTCATAATTCAAGATTCCTATGTTATTATGAATATATGTAATATGGTGATGATGAACTCTGTACTACTTTTCAATGAGAAACAGTTAAATATTGTTTCATTTACTTAGATTTTGAATCCATGACACCGAGGATAATAAATTCCCTCTTTTCAAATGACTTTTTTTTAACTTTTTAAACTTTTTCCCCAGACCTGTTTTGGCTATATATGTGTGCTGGCCAAATCCATAAATTTTGGTTTCATATTTGACAAGCCCACTCCCTTATAATTTACACTTTATTGTGAGTGTCAGGGAATTTCAGATATGTGAACTCCTACTATATTGAAGGAAATATGTTTGTTGATGGAATGACACTATTATCAGGTTAAAATGTTCCTCAATATGTCCATGGTTTCTCTAAATTTTATCATCACACTGATTTTTACAAGAAGGGGGGAGCCATTTAAGGAATGCAAATTACATGCATTCCTTCAACTTTCCTTAATCCAGAGTCATCTAGATATGTTGAACTACAAATTTCAAGCTGTTAAGGAAATATTGCCTTTAAAAATAATGAGTCAATGTGTTTGTCAGAGCAAAGGGCTCAGATAAATATGAGCCTTGATACCTTAGAAAACTAGTTTGAATCTCTTTCATTCTACTTCTGACCTTTCAGAGCAACTAGTGCAAAGACACAAATACTGAAAAAAAAGAACTCAAACAATAGAAGTAGAATCTATCCCTTTTGGCTTTGGAAAAAAAAACACAACAACAACCAGGATGGATGTATTGTAGAGCTTTCCTAATGCTCCTTACATACCCGAACTCTTAACAGTCTGGGGGATAATTCCTGTTTTATTCTTACTGATTCTAGCAGTGGTTCTCAACCTTGGCAGCTTTAAGACTTGTGGACTTCAATTCCCAGAATTCCCCAGCCAGCATGGATTATAGAACAATGTTGTCTACTATGTCATAATGGCATATTTGACTTCAATAACATCACACTAATAAATAAAGTATATGGGTGTTAGAAGAAAAGTCTTTATCATGGTTCCATCCAAGCTGGGAATAAACATGGCGACTGCTTTAGGAAGAAGGTTGTAGTTTATTGAAGAGGAGAACCAGGCAGGAAGATGGTCAGGCAGAAAAAAGACTGAACATATGTAGGGAGTGGGTTTTTATACCCTCTGGAGCCTTTTGTTTGGAGCTGCTTCCTCTTCCTGTTTTAGGCTATCTATTTCCTGTGTCATGAACTTTTGACCTGAGTCTGAGTGTGCCTTTCTGGTATTCTGATAGTGATGGGTTAATCCTATTGTGTCCAAAGATCATGTCCTGCTTCCCTAGGGCTGGCTGATGACTCTTTGGATGGGGTATGTAGATTTTAGGTCTTTGTCTTCTTAATCTCCTAGCTCCCTGGATTTACACTTGCATCTCTATAGAGCTGGTCCCTGCTTGCGGGAGGGAGACCTGGGGCTATTAAGAAAACTGGGCATGCTTTTGTGAGTCTTCAAGATCCTTTGAGAAAATATATTTTTTCTGCTCTTTTAATATCTCTCGGGAGCTGACTTCCCACATGGGTATGTAAAACATTCTCTCCTAGATTGTTCAGTTATAATGTTCTAAGTTCAAAACAAAATCACCTGATTTTAATAAACAAAATACAGTATTTTGCTTCACAATATTTCAGTATTTAGATATCCTGTAACTGATCTGCATTAAAAATATCTGCAGAATGAACTTGTCTGATATAAGAGCTCAAATCCCATCCTTGCTGATATTCTCTGGTGCTACCTGAGACAAGCAGAGTGATGAGCACAAGAGAGTCCATTCAACACACACCAGTGACTTTACTGCAGTCAACTAAACACACTGATGACTTTGCTGCAGTTTTCAAACTATTTATTAGAATTCATGACTTATAATGTAATGTTGTCCTTACACAAAGAATAAGCTTACCCTTATTTTTTTTCAAACAAAAGGCCAGATGAACAGTGTTATATACTGGGTTCTGTGCTTGATTGAAGAGACGAGGCGAGTGAGTTCAGCAAGAATCATTCTTTATTTGCTTACAGGAACTGAACTGAATAGGGCTGTGAATGCAGCTATTTATACTCTGGCCTCTAGGTGGTGGCCAATAGGTTTAAAGCAACCTATTGTCGCCCTAGAAGCAGCCAATGGCGGCACTGGAGATGGGTTGTCTGAGGAGTTGGGAGCTGTTAGCCAGCTTCCCTGCTTAAACAACCTTCCAGCAATTAACCCCACGTGATACTCTTTAGTAATACAAAACCCAATACATTACACCCCTCCCCCCTAGAATGTACACACATTATAGCAACAAAGGTTACAGAGATACAAAAGTAGTATGCAAAAGTACATGTTGTTCCGTATTTTCCTAATACAGAGCAATTCAGTCACACACACACAATATTACAGCTCAGTTATTTTGGAACAAAAACTTGTAAGTATGCAGGAGGCTTGCAAACCCTCATGGAACGCCTGGGAGAGCCGGGCAGCATGTGGATTGTTCGGCCTGGCTGCCAGTTTGAGGTCCATGGATGGGACCTGGGATGAAGTCCTTGTTTTGTGGCTGTTCTGGAAAACACTTCCTAAGCTGATCTATATGGCGACAAACGACTCGCCTGCCCTCCAGGCCCACTTCTTATGAGAGAGGGCCCGAAGTTTTAATGATTTTCCCTAGCACCCACAAGTTCCCATGCCCATAGTTCCGAGCCCACACCCCTTCACCCACTTGCAACCCCCTCAGGGGTCTTGGGTGAGAGGCCTCTGCTTCTACCCAGTCTGGGTGCAACCTATCCAGTTTTGTGATTAGTCACCTCCCCCAGCGCAGCTCTGCTGGGCTTTTGCCCATTGCCATGCACGGAGTTGAATGCTGGCAGAGCAAAATGTTGGCCAGTCTGTGGTGCCAGTCCCAGTCACTATGCACTTCAATGATTCTTTTGTGGTACACACCATTCGTTCGGCTTGCCCGTTACTGGACCAATGAAATGGAGCTGATGTCGTGTGCCTAATGACATTTGCCCTTAGGAAGGCCTGAAATTCTGCCGAGTGAATTCAGCCCCATTATCGGACACTATGACATCTGGTAGCCCGTGCATTACAAAGAGTTTCCTAAGCACTTGGATGGTCCTAGCTGTAGTCATATTTGCAATTGGTATAACTTCCAGCCATTTAGAGTGGCTGTTGACCACTATAAGAAATAACTGTCTCTGAAAAGGCCCAGCAAAGTCTATATGAATCCTCAACCAAGGGGTGTGTGTTTCCTCCCATCTATGGACAGGAGCATGTGGCATTTCAGGCCTAGACTGCTGACACGTGTAACACCCATGTACTTGAGTTTCAATGACTTTATCTAGTCCGGGCCACCATAAATAGCTTTGTGCCAATGCTTTCATGAGAACAATACCCAGATGACCTTCATGAAGCGATTGCAATACCCTGTCCCTTAATGAGGTGGGAACAATGACCCTGCTCCCCATAGAATACAACCCTTATGAGCTGAGAGCTCATGTCTGTGTGTGAAGTAGCTCTGGAACTCAGGTCCAGGGCTTTTTTCTAGCCACCCTGTGTGGACCCAAGATAGCACTCTGCTTAGAGTCTTGTCTGCTGCTGTTTCTGCAGCTATGTCCCCCGGCAAGTCCTGAATGGACAAAATGTGGGCTGCTGGGGCTGGATCTGGCTCAATTTGAGACAGTGGAAGCCTGCTTAGGCCATCTGCATGGCCCATATCCTTGCTGGGTTTGTGAATTAGCTTAAAGCTGTAAGCCGATAAAAAAGCAGACCATCTTAACATTCTAGGGGATATGATGTGGGGTGTCTGTCTGTCTGTAGTGAATAACCCCAATAGCAGTTTATGGTCTGTGAAAACCGTGAAGTCCCTGCCATACAAGTAGTCATGGAATTTTTTTAACTCCAGCTACTAAGGCCAATGCCTCCTTATCAATTTGTGCGTAATTATCCTCTGCAGAGGACAGTGTCCTGGAATAGAAAGCAATTGGGACTTGAGTCCCATTGCTCTCCAAGTGACTTAGGATAGCCCCCACCCTGTATGGGGACGCATCACATGCAAGGCACACTGGCATCAATTCCTTAAAATGAGTGATCATAGAACTGACGGATAGGGCCTTCAATGCTTGAAAGCTGCTTTCATGAACATTGGTCCCACACAGTATTTTTATCCAAGAGCCAGTGTAATGGCTCTGCCACTGCGGCCTTGTTAGAAAGGAATGCATGGTAAAAATTTAGGAGGCCTAGGAATGCCTGAAGCTCTCCCTTCGTTTTGGGGCTGGGTGCCAACTGGATGGCTTTCACCTTTGACTCAGCAGGGTGGATGCCATCGGCATCGATACAGAAACCCAAGAACTCATTTGAAGGGACTCCAATACTACACTTATTCTTTTGAAGCTTAAGGTCTGCTTCATGAAGCCTTTGAAGGACAGCTCTGAGCCTCCTTGCCAGCACATCAGTGGACTCACTGGCAATGAGCATGTCATTGAAATAGGGGCAAACCCCCGGAATGCCCTTGAGCGTTTGCTCCATAATGCCTTGAAAAATGCCAGGGGCTACGCTGACCCCAAATTGCAGGTGTTTAACTTTAAATGTCCCCTTGTGGGTTATAATTGTCTATGCCACAGCTGTGCCCTTGTCCACAGGAAGCTGTTGGTAGGCCTGAGCCAAATTTAATTTTGCAAAAATTGTACCACCTTGCAGAGACGCCAGGATGTGGCTTACTACTGGTACCAGGTACGCATGCTGTTTGAGTGCACGATTAATTGTGCATTTGTAATCAGCACAGATTTTGACCCCCCCATTGGCTTTTAGTGGTGGGACAATTGGGGTCTCCCATTCACCCCCTTCTACGGGCTGAAGTACCCCCTGTTCTACAAGTTTATCTAACTCAGTGTCTATCTTGTGTTTAAGAGCAAATGGCACTCTACGAGGTTTAATCCTGACCAGCACTACAGTAGGATCTAGTTTAAATGTTATTGGCAGGCCCGTGTACATCCCCAGACCTGAGTCAAATACATCTGCAAATTCCTTGCACACTGTTGCTAAACTCACGACTTGCATCCGGTTGATTCCGGTTACTTGGATACCAAGTGCATCAAACCAATCGAGCCCGATCAGGCTCGTTCGCTGACCCCCTACTATGACAATGTCCAGTTGCCCAGAAAACCCCTTAAATTTGATGGCTAGTGTGGCCTCACCCTTGACTGCGACTCTGGCATTCTGGAAGTTGGTCAGTATAATGTCAGATGGCCTAAGCTTCGCCCATCTCTTGCTGTCATTGCAGATGAAATTAAATGTCTCAAGTGATATAATGGATACGGCTGAGCCTGTGTCCAGCTCCATCTTGCAAGGGACCCCTTGCAGCTCCACCTGAAGTCTAAACTTCAGCTTAATAGGGCGGTGAGCTCCTGTGCAGCAAATGCTTTTGTGGCTGGAGCAAAACCCTATGCTATACTGCCCCGGGGCCCTGGTACCTCTCCTAATCAGAATGTCCGACTGGTTTCGATTGCTGGTCCCTTTGGCGACCTCTGCAGATGGATGTGATGTGGCCAGTCTTCCCACATGCCTGACATGTGGCTGCCTGGAACCTATAGTCCATGCATTGGTGGCGGCCACCTAAGGAAGGGATCTGCCTTGTAAGTTGCCCCTTGTTGCTTGTCGCTGTGACGCTGTTGGTCATTGTCTCTTTGTAGCTTGTCAACTTCTGTGTTGTCTTTGGGATCTTCCATGTGTTTGGCATCCTCGTGGTGGACGGCTTCCTCGTGCTGTGCTGTTTTGGTGGGCCGCATGGCTCGTACGGCCCTGCCGGCAGCTTTGTGCACCATGATCTCTTTCAGCACGTCTGGGAATGACAGGTTCTCTTTGGCGAAGAGTTTTTGCTGTAACTCTCGATTCCAGAGGCCACAGATGAGCCAGTCCCTGAGCCTCTCCTCTACATCAGAGAACTGGCACAGGCGTGTGGCCTGCCTCAACACCACGATGAATTCAGATGCTGTTTTACCTTGTTGCTGAACCCTCTGTTCAAACGCTTGGTGCCAAGCAATTAACAACAGCTTGGGCTGGAAATGGTCGCCGAGCCATTTCTTCAAGTCCGTGAACGTTACGGACTCCAATGGTGTCAGCGCGAACAAGTTCTCCTTGATGTCGAACGTGGCTGGGCCACAAACACACAGGAGCGTAGTGGCCTTCTGGCCGTCCTTGGTTACTTGATTTGTGTGGAGATACTTCTCGACCCTGGATAGATATGAAGACCATCTTTCCGTGTGAGCTATATCAAATTCTTCCAGCTTTCTGACCTTTGCCATTTCTGTTGGTCTTCGCAGCTGGGGCTTGTCGTCTTCTTATCCTGCTCCTCCATATGCCCAGGGACTGGTCCTCTGGGCACGTGATTTCTAGGGTGGCTGTGCTAGGCTGACCATAGGGGCGGGAATTGCTTTTCCAGCCAGGCGCGTTCGGCCTCTCCCCTAGTGACTCTCAGCTCTGTTAGAGAAGCAGGATCCCACTTTTGTTGCCAGTGTTATATACTGGGTTCTGTGCTTGATTGAAGAGACGAGGCAAGTGAGTTCAGCAAGATTCATTTTTTATTTGCTTACAGGAACTGAACTGAGAAACAGGGCTGTGAATGCAGCTATTTATACCCTGGTCTCTAGGTGGTGGCCAATAGGTTTAAAGCAACCTATTGTCACCCTAGAAGCAGCCAATGGCAGCGCTGGAGATGGGTTGTCTGAGGAGTTGGGAGCTATTAGCCAGCTTCCCTGCTTAAACAACCTTCCAACAATTAACCCCACATGATACTCTTTAGTAATACAAAACCCAATACATTACAAACAGAGTGCAAATAGTAATGCTATGATGTGAAGCTTTGATTGTTGAAGTTCTGAAGTATGATGTGGTTATTGATCTTTACAAATGTAATTCTGTGTTGCTCTGATTTTTTAGCTTTGAGGAAAGGTTTCATAAAATAAAGCCTCAATCCAGTAACCATCAAAGTGTGTTTGATGGTTATACAGTTTATAAACTGGGTTAAAGTAAAACTATTGTTGCTTCTTCAGTGGATCATTTCTATGCCTAAAGGTAAAGGTAAAGGTTCCCCCACACATGCGTGCTAGTCGTTTCCAACTCTAGGGGCTGGTGCTCATCTCCATTTCAAAGCTGAAGAGCCAGCGCTTGTCCGAGGATGTCTCTGTGGTCATGTGGCTGGCATAACTAGATGCCAAAGGCGCACGGAATGCTGTTACCTTCCCACTGTAGTGGTCCCTATTTTTCTACTTGCATTGTTACGTGCTTTCGAACTGCTAGATTGGCAGAAGCTGGGATGAGTAACAGGCGCTCACTCTGTTACGTAGCACTCGGGATTCGACCCGCCAAACTGCCGACCTTCTGATTGACAAGCTCAGCGTCCTAACCCACTGAGCCACCACATCCCTTTCTATGCCTATTTATACAAAATAGTGTACGCTTGTTATTTAAATTGTTCACTATGGGACTTTTCATATTTTTAAAATAATTCTCTTGCCTGATTGGCCCATAAGTGGGAGCTTGTGATTTTTAGCATGAATTATCATTATTTGTGGAGTTTAGAGAAAACATGAAGGAGTAAGGAACTTGTTTGGAATTCTCTTTGTTCTTAATAGAGGAATGTCTAAAGCATTTTGAATTTTATTCCATGAAATGGAATGTTCCAAATAAAACTGGTTTACTTCAAGCTCTTTTTTCCCCCTTTCATGCACATTCCTTCACTTATAATCATATTTAATATATCATACAGCTAACATTGGCAGGGCAAAAAAAGAAGGAACCACTTCCTAGTAAACAAAAGTTTATCATAAACAATGAAAGCAGGTTATTATGCAGTAAAATTAATATTTTTGAGTGTTATATTTAGCTGTATTTAAACTGCTATATTTAATGTGAATGCCCAAATTAAAATGTGCTTATTGGAGCATCCATGTGACTTACCTAGCATTACTGATTTTTTTTTGTTCCCCTAATCCAAAGACATACTAGAGGAGCCAGGGAAAGTTTCACTGAACTATATCTACCAAGTTCTGCACAGCACTACTTAAGGCTCATATATGATCACTGACTTTGAACAAGCTATACTCACAACAGTCATGGCATTTGCACTAGTTTAGAACAAAGCTTGTTTCTTTCATTTGAGCCAGAGCTATTGGCAAAGGATACAAAGAGCTGGATTGGCAACTTGGCATGGATTAAACCCAGAATTCAATTTGAAGCTCCATTACCTACAAGCATTAGCCTTCGTACCAAGTGAGAAAATGCCGACTGCTTTTGATAATAAAAAAGACTGAATCCAAGGAGATATATATAGAATTTTACAGTAGTTCAGGTATAGCTCTATTTCTGCTGGATTCTCATATATTTCCAGTAATGAATTGACATGTTGACATGGTCTCTTCCTTCCTTCCTGAAAGCTCTGATCAATCATCTCCCTATTTTCCAAAGGATTGGTCTCCAAAATATAAAACTGACACCAGTATTTATGAGAACTGTCTGGCCAGCTACCATTGGATGTGAAGTGACGCAACACCAAGAAAAGCAAAACAAATCCCAGACAAATAAACTTTGTGATATACAGGGAGAAGCCCTTCTTTTCAGTGTTTTAAAAAAGAGAAAAATGAAAAGAAAATCGTTGCTCTAAGCAATTTTTGGAAAAATATCAAAATTCTGTTAAGCATATTAGTATATGCTGAATATAAGCATATGCTATGTTACATTTGCCCAGCAATAAGAGTTTCCTGTAAAAATAATCTGTCTGATTTTCTAGTGATTTGTATTTAACACTTAAACATTAAGCAGATTTTTTTTTAAATTAGCTGCTCGTACATTAGCTATGAGGAAGGTAAGTAAAATACTTTCAGAGAAAGTATTTACATTAGACAAACTCATTATTGTGTTTACCTAAACAAGCAATAAAATAAAAGTCTGATTCTATTAAAATGGTATTGCCTCATTGAAATGAAAACCAGAAATACAAATTTGGGTAAGTATCACAAATATATAAGCAATAGGCCTGTGAAAACCTGTGCAGAGATGCCTCACTAAAAATGTGTTGAGTTTTGAACAATGTTATGCAAGACAATATAGTCCTCCAGGTCTTTATTGCTTTCTTGAAAACCAGCAGAGTTGGGCACATCCATATCTTTGAGAGAAGGATGTTCTAAGGTAGATGCCATAAAAGAGAAATTATGCTTCTGAGGTGACACTTTCATCAAGAGGACAGGAGAAACCCATCCTGACAGATCTAGTAGGAAAAGCAGAAGCCATCAGGGGTAGGTGGTCCCGCATGCCATAAAAGGATTTAAAGGTGAAGACCAATACTTAGAATTATACATAGGAACCCTATTTGGAGCCAGTACAATTCATGCAATGGTGATGTTATATGAGCATACCATGATGCACTCACTACTGCGTGATGCATTCCTGGTCAGCCAAACTTTCTGAATGCTCTTCTAGGGAAGCCCCATACTGCAAGCATCAAATCAGGAGGGTACTAAGACATGCATGATTGTGAGCATAGATGTGGAAAAGAGTGCTCTTGCCATACAAGATGTATTTATGTAAAAGCTTTCCTGACCACAACTGCCAGCTACTCTTTGAGTTTAAAAGGCTTTGTCCTGCCTTGAAATTCATAATTATCATAAACCTACATCTAAATGGGATGTGGTTCCACAGTTCAACATCTTTCCTTTAAAAAAAAAAGAGGGAGATTTTTTTTAAAGAGAGAGAAACAACACCATCTACAGCAGAAATCACAGGAGCATTTTTCATAAGTCTACTTTTTGCATTATTCTCCTTTGACTTTCCAGATACTTGTTGGGCAACAGTTTCACATAGGATCCTCTCAACAACAAATATGATGACTCAGGAACCCCAGTCATGTGTGCTCACGCAAAGTCAGGACTTTCTATTGGAAATATGTATATTTTATAAAAATTATTATTACTATTAACATTTTCACAGAGAACCACCAGAGGTAATTATTCTATGCATTATAGTTACTCATATTAATGTTTTGTAAATACATTTTCTTTAAAAAAAAACAACACACATTGTTTCACATACACTGGTTTCATGACCATTTCCTTTAAATGAATTGTCCAGTCAAGCACCTTACATGAAGTTGGATCATTAGCCTATATTTATGGGATGTATGTCATGAGGCAGGAATAGTAGTTCTCAGCCTAGAGAGGAACATTATCTAAACTGTCCAAGGCCACTAAGTATGCATTATTTTAGAAGAATGAAATAACAAAGTTTAAACTTAAGCGCTTGAGAATGAAAGAGTATATTTGTGTAGAAAGATTTCCAGAAATGACTTGGCTAGGTTAGAGTTATTGTATAGTATCTGACCCCTTCATGGATTACTGCCTTGTCGTGGCGAAGGGGCTTGCGTAATTCAATGAAGCTATGAGCTATGCCGTGCAGGGCCACCCAAGACGGACAGGTCATAGCAGAGAGTTCTGACAAAACGTGATCCACTGGAGAAGGAAATGGCAACCCACTCCAGTATCTTTGCCATGAAAACCCTATGGACAGTACCAAAAGGCAAAACAATATGACGCTGGAAGATGAGCCCCTCAGGTCAGAAGGCGTCCAATATGCTACTGGGGAAGAGCAGAGGGCTAGTACTAGTAGCGCCAGAAAGAATGAAGCGACTGGGCCAAAGCCGAAAGGACGCTCAGCTGTGGATATGTCTGGTGGTGAAAGGAAAGTCCGATGCTGTAAAGATTTTTTCTCCATAGGAACCTGGAATGTAAGATCCATGAATCAAGGCAAGCTGGACGTGGTCAAACAAGAGATGACAAGACTGAACATCGACATCTTAGGTATCAGTGAACTAAAATGGACAGGAATGGGTGAATTTAATTCAGATGACCATCAGGTATACTACTGCGGGCAAGAATCCCTCAGAAGAAATGGAGTAGCCTTCATAGTCAATAAAAGAGTAGGAAAATCAATACTGGGATACAATCCTCAAAATGACAGAATGATCTCAGTTCGAATCCAAGGCAAACCATTCAATATCACAGTAGTCCACGTCTATGCCCCAACCACTGGTGCTGAAGAGGATGAAATTGACCGGTTCTATGAAGCCCTACAGCACCTTATAGAACTAACACCAAAAAATGATGTCCTTATCATCATGGGGGATTGGAATGCTAAAGTAGGAAGCCAAAAGATAACCGGAATAACAGGCAAGTTTGGCCTTGGAGTACAAAATGAAGCAGGGCACAGGCTGATAGAATTTTGTCAAGAGAATACGATGGTCATAGTAAACACTCTTTTCCAACAACCCAAGAGACGGCTCTACACATGGACATCACCAGACGGTCAACACAGAAATCAGATTGACTATATGCTCTGCAGCCAAAGATGGAGAAGGTTTGGGGAGGTGCGCGCGCAACTCCGGTCGTTCGGAGAGGTGCGCGCGCACCTCTCGGAATGGGCAGGGGCGCCGCTCTTTGCGGAAGCTGCCGCAGCCCGTTTGCTAAGCTGCCGCTTTCGGCAGCTTCACAGACGGGCCGCGGCGGGCTTCCTGAAAGAGCGGCACCGCTGCCCATTCGCGCGGAGGTACGCGCGCACCTCCGGTCGTTCGGAGAGGTGCGCGCGCACCTCTCGGAATGGGCAGGGGCGCCGCTCTTTGCGGAAGCTGCCGCAGCCCGTTTGCTAAGCTGCCGCTTTCGGCAGCTTCACAGACGGGCCGCGGCGGGCTTCCTGAAAGAGCGGCACCGCTGCCCATTCGCGCGGAGGTACGCGCGCACCTCCGGTCGTTCGGAGAGGTGCGCGCGCACCTCTCGGAATGGGCAGGGGCGCCGCTCTTTGCGGAAGCTGCCGCAGCCCGTTTGCTAAGCTGCCGCTTTCGGCAGCTTCACAGACGGGCCGCGGCGGGCTTCCTGAAAGAGCGGCACCGCTGCCCATTCGTGCGGAGGTACGCGCGCACCTCCGGTCGTTCGGAGAGGTGCGCGCGCACCTCTCGGAATGGGCAGGGGCGCCGCTCTTTGCGGAAGCTGCCACGGCCCGTCTGCAAAGCTGCCGAA
>NC_139514.1:87143306-87473306 GCF_947247035.1 Vipera ursinii | reverse complement strand
AACTGTACTCAACAAGTAGTCCTTAATAGTGCTCCATCTACATGGAGGGAAATAAGGTTCTGTCTTAGGCCCAATACTCTTCAATATCTTCATAAATTATTTAGATGAGGGAATGGAAGGGGAACTCATCAAATTTGCAGATGACACTAAGCTGGCAGGAATATCCAACACCCCAGAAGACAAGCTCAGGATCCAAAAAGATCTTGACAAACTTAAACAATGGGCCTTATCCAACAACATGAAATTTAATGTGGAAAAAAGCAAGGTTCCTAAGAGCATTCCTGGATGAAAAGGTACAACATCAACAAGAGGATAGAAAAGACCAAAAACAGACAGAACAAGCAACAGAGGAAACAATTACACAAACAGAAGAAGAGAAAGAAAAGCCAGATCAAGAGGGTGAGGGAATGGCAAGAAAGCAGAGGACTACAAGAGAAGACCTAAATATAAGTAAATAAAATGGAGAAGGAAAATGGATTTTTTTCAGTGAATATAAATGGACTGAATTCCCCATCAAAAAGGAAAAGAATCTTTAAAAAATTGCACAAATTTAATATTGAGATAACAATATTGTAAACTTTTGGAATACCCCAAAATTGAGAAACTCTATTATGCATCAGCACAAAAAAAAGGAGTAGCTGTACACGTTAAAGAGGCAATAGATTCTAAAATGATTTATTTAGATGAAGAAATAAGAATTGTGATGGTAGAAACACTTTTACATCAAAAACAGATATGCACCAAACAATAAACAAGAAGAATTCTAACTAAATCTTCATAGAAAAATAGCAGAAATGGATTATCAAAACATTTGCCTGATTAGGGGATTTTAATGCAATAGTAGACAGGATATTAGACTATAAAAGTAGCAAAACAGGAAAGTGAGGGGAAAAAGATTACCTAAGACTTTTTAAAATATGATAGAAGAAATTGGTGTACAAGATACTTGGAGAGAAACTAACACAGAAAAACTACAATATACATTTTACTCGAATAGCCATAAATCTTGGTCCAGAGTTGACATGATTTGGATGATGCCTGAATTAAGAACCAATATGCAGGAGATTGAGATAGAATTAAGCATTTGGGCAGATCATAATCCTTTAAAAATGACATGGAAAGGAATCCAAAAAAAATTTAAGATGGACTTTGAACCAATTCATATTAAAAGAGAAAAAAATATACAGAATTAGCAAAAAAGAAATGGAACTTTTTAAAAAATAAAATAAAAAGAAGATACAACATTACAAAATGTATGGGATACAGCCAAAGCATACTTTAAAGGTATAGCTATAAAACGCATGGCAATAAAAAACAAAGAAAAAAGACAACAATATATACTGTTAAGGGAAGAATTAAAAAAAAGCTAGAATTAGAATTACAAATAAATCCACAAAAGAAAATACTGAAAAGACAAATGGAAATTAAAAAAAACATAAATTAAATTTAATAGAATCAAAAAAACTGGCACAGCAAATTAAAACAAAATTTTTTTGAAAATGCAACTAAACCAGGAAGATGGCTAGCTCACAAAATTAAAAAAACAGAAGGAGAAAAAATTGATAAATAACTTAGTAGATGAAAAAGGCTGTTTACAGTTTAAAAATAAAGTAATAAAAAAGATAAAGAATATTAGGAGAAACTATTATATAGAAGAAATTTCATGGGAGAAAATGATTCAATATATGGAAAAAAATAATTTACCAAAATTTTCAGAAAACTTTAGAACTATGATAAATGAGAAAATAATAATGATGGAACTGACAGGGGCTATAAGAAGACAAAACAAAACAAAACAAAAAAAATCATCAGGACCAGATGGGCTTCTGACAGATTTATACAAATGTCTACAAGATATATTAAGGGTACTGTTAAAAGATGTGTAATAAGCTTTTATTGGAGGCTAAACTCCCAAACACATGGACAGAAGCAAATATTACTTTGATACAAAAAGAGGATTCAGACCTGACACAGATAAAAAATTACAGACCAATATCATTACTAAATGTGGACTATAAAATCTTTACTTCAACAATAGCAGAGTGACTGAAAATATTTCTAACTGAATTTATACATCCAGATCAAAATGGATTTCTACCAAAGAGACAAATAAAAAATAATTTAAGAGTTATAATGGACATATTGGAATATTATGAAATGCACCCAGGGAAACAATTAGCATTAGTATTTCTAGATGCTCAAAAGGCATTTGATAATGTTCCCTGGCAATTTATGACTCAACAACTAAAAATAATGGACTTTGGACAAAAATTTATAAATATGATTACAACAATATATCACAAACAACAAAAGCGATTGTAAATGGAGATTTTACAGAGAACTTCAACTTAAGAAAAGGCACAATCTTCACAATAAGAAAAGGTCCACTATCTTATTTATTTTAACTTTGGAAGTCCTAAATAGAAATATTAGACAAGATCCAGAAATTAAAGGACTAGAAATAAAAGGTGAAACTTATAAATTGCAAGCATTTACAGATGACTTGGTATTCATCCTAGAGGAACCTTTAGAGATGATTCCTAAATTATTGGAAAAGATAAAACAATTTAGGACTGAAGATAAACAGAAAAAACTAAAGTGATAGTTAAAAAACTTACAGATAAACAAAAAAACAAGCATTAGAAAAAATAGAATTACAAATAGTAAAAAAGTTAAATATTTGGGAATATACCTAACAACAAGATGTTTGATGATGGGAGGCGGGGCCAGCTGTCAGAGCAGGTGGCTGTGTGAATGGGCTTCTCCGTATCGCATAGCCTCTCACCCAGTGTCCGCGGGGGCTCCTTGGAGCCATAGGAGGTCCTGGAGGGACAGCCAAAGTTGCGGGCATCCCGAAGAACTAACGTGAGTGGCGGCCTGTGTTGGAGATCTGGAGAAAAACCGATGCAAGCGGACTGGGGAGAAGGAGGCCAGTAATGGCCGACAGGAAGATCTGACAGAGGGACGGAACTAGCATCAACCTAGTGGAACAACGGTGTAATGGATCTGATGAAAAGTAATTCCAAGATTTTATATCTAAAAAGTGAAAGGGAACGCTTTTGAAATGGTCACTGGCTTGAAGAGGGTGCCTTACTGAGAGGGATCGAGCAGCGAGAGAAGCGACGAGGGATAAGGCAGCAGGCGAGAATGAGAAGAAGAGGAAGCCAGGAAGTTAGAAGATAATAAACTAGCCGTGAAACCAGGCGAATGGACAGAAAGGTAACAGGAAAAGACAAGTTTTTGAGTCTTGGAGACTGAACTTTTGGAAAAATGAGTGTGGACTATAAGTAGAAGGAAAGTGAATTGTTTGGACAGATTTTGAACTTTTGAGTTATAAGACATGGGAGTATAACGGATCCAAGATGGAGAAAGTGACACAGCAACTTTAGGACTGCAGTTCGGATAGTGAGACTATTACTGGCCATTGGCTGAAGAAGAAGTTATAAAAGGAGCTACAAATCCGGAACTGGAAATTTATAGTCAAAAAGGAAAGTGATTTTGATGGGACAGGAAGATAAAGGTGATATATAAATATAGATAAAAAGACACATATAAATATAAATATATAGACTGACTGCTTGCTATATTTGTGAAACAACTCTATTGCTGCGATTGTTGACTGCTATAATTGGATAAATTAATAGAATTGAAATAATTAAGGGAGACTGATATGCATTTCAAACTTATTAGTTTTCATCAGTCAGCCATACCCTTCTGAGATTCGAACCTGGGCTGATTGCACATTAGACAGTTGTTTTCACCTCTAGGCCACAGGCTCTCTCTCGCTTTGCTAGCTGGAAAGCAAGAGGAGATATGTGTCAAATGCTTGTTAACTATTTTTAGATTACCTTGCTAGTCCCCAAACATGGGACAAATCTTTATTTCCTGTGTCAGCCTAACCTGAAGGCCATCGACAGGCAGTAGTCACACCGGTGACAGCTCATATTTGTGTAAATTTTAAATTGCTAACAAAGAATTAAGGGAGACTGATATGCATTTCAAACTTATTAGTTTTCATCAGTCAGCCATACCCTTCTGAGATTCGAACCTGGGCTGATTGCACATTAGACAGTTGTTTTCACCTCTAGGCCACAGGCTCTCTCTCGCTTTGCTAGCTGGAAAGCAAGGGGAGATATGTGTCAAATGCTTGTTAACTATTTTTAGATTACCTTGCTAGTCCCCAAACATGGGACAAATCTTTATTTCCTGTGTCAGCCTAACCTGAAGGCCATCGACAGGCAGTAGTCACACCGGTGACAGCTCATATTTGTGTAAATTTTAAATTGCTAACAAAGAATTAAGGGAGACTGATATGCATTTCAAACTTATTAGTTTTCATCAGTCAGCCATACCCTTCTGAGATTCGAACCTGGGCTGATTGCACATTAGGCAGTTGTTTTCACCTCTAGGCCACAGGCTCTCTCTCGCTTTGCTAGCTGGGAAGCAAGGGGAGATATGTGTCAAATGCTTGTTAACTATTTTTAGATTACCTTGCTAGGCCCCAAACATGGGACAAATCTTTATTTCCTGTGTCAGCCTAACCTGAAGGCCATCGACAGGCAGTAGTCACACCAGTGACAGCTCATATTTGTGTAAATTTTAAAATTGCTAACAAAGAATTAAGGGAGACTGATATGCATTTCAAACTTATTAGTTTTCATCAGTCAGCCATACCCTTCCGAGATTCGAACCTGGGCTGATTACACATTAGGCAGTTGTTTTCACCTTTTGGCTTAAGATAAATTTATGGTTAGAGAAGATGATTAAAAAACAAATAGAATTTAAACCAGAATTGTTTCGCTTAGGAATGATAGGCCCTAACTATGATAAGGAGAGTGGATACTTAATGTTACATGCATTGACAGCAGCGAGAATTATGTATGCCCAATATTGGAAAAATGAAAAGTCACTGACTGAAGAAGTATTAATTAAGAAAATATTGGATTGTGCAGAAATGGATAGATTAACTTTAGAGATTAAAGAGTAAGAGCCTTTAGTTGATTATAGAGCTTGGAATAAATTTTATAAATGGCTAGATAAACAAGTTATGAAGAGCCTTGGTGGAGCAGTGGGCTAATGCCTCCTTAAGTAACACCAGCTGCCTGCAATTATTGCAGGTTCGCATCCCACCAGGCTCAAGGTTGACTCAGCCTTCCATCCTTCTGAGGTAGGTAAAATGAGGACCCATATTGTTGGGGGCAATAAGCTGACTTTGTAATAATGCCGCTTGGGGGGGGGCAAAAGCCCTAATAAGCAGGCATATACATAGAATGAAGGCTATTGCTAAGCACATTTGATTTGTGCTTAGATTGTAAGCCGCCCTGAGTCTTCGGAGAAGGGCGGGATATAAATGGGATTAAAATAAAAATAAATAAAATAAAAAAATAAATTAAAGAGAAAGGAATGTGATATGCAACTTTGAATTTATTTAAGTAAGAATGATATCATACATTGAAAATTTAGTATTGTTTCTGATAATTTAAAGGTAAAGGTAAAGGTTCCCCTGCACATGCTAGTCATTTTCAACTCTAAGGGCTGGTGCTCACGTCCATTTCAAAGCTGAAGAGCCAGCGTTTGTCCGCAGACGTCTCCGTGGTCATGTGGCTGGCATGACTAGATGCCAAAGGCGCACAGAACGCTGTTACCTTCCCACAGTAGTGGTCCCTATTTTTCTACTTGCATTTTTTACATGCTTTTGAACTGCTAGGTTGGCAGAAGCTGGGACAAGTAACAGGCGCTCACTCTGTTACGCAGCACTTGGGATTCGACCCGCCAAATTGCTGACCTTCTGATCGACAAGCTCAGCGTCGTAACCCACTGAGCCACCGCATCCCTTCTGATAATTTATCATACCTATAAGTGTTATTGTTAGCCTTATTATCTTTATTTATATATATTTACCCAGACAACATACTGTTTGCCTAATATTAAATGTTATTGGGGGAAAACCCAACCCTCACCCCTAACCTTTCCTCTACCCTTTCCCAAATCCCAATTTCCCTACCCTCCTTTTTAACCCTATAAAAACTAATAATTTTTTTTTAAAAAAAAACAACCTCTGAAGGGAACTTAAAATCTAAACAAGAGATGAAAAATCAGGGTATTGAGTTATCATGGTAGGTATATTTACAAATGCAAGTGAGATATGACAAAGATGTTAAACTATACAGATTTTATAAGGAGCAGGCCTTGTTTGATCAGATATTATTAACTTCTGATGAGAAACTAATTAAGAAAATGTATAACTTTTTATTGAATTTGAAAATGGAAAATGAACAAGTAAAAGAAATAATGATAATGTGGGCAAAGAATTTCGGATAAAATATAGATTTAGAGAAATGGCAGAACTTATGGGAAATAAATTATAAATTGTCAAAGAAAACTTATATAAAACATTTTATAGATGGCACTTGCCACCAGCTAGACTAGCAAAAATGTTTAAAAATATGCCAGAAAGATGTTGGAAATGTAAACACAAGTCAGGTACACATTATCATGTATGGTGGACATGTGTTAAAGCAAAGAGATATTGGACAAAAATACATACTTGGCTAGAAAAGATGTTGGGAAAACATGTAGATTTTAAACCTGAACTTTTTTATCAGGTAAAAGCTTAACAAACAAAGTATATACTTGATTTTACCTGTGATAACGTGTAACATATTCGCACAATATTGGAAAAATGAAAAAAATACCACCAGAGGAAGAAATAATTAAAAAATACTAGATTGTGCAGAAATGGACAGACTTACTCTGAGGTTGAAAGAAAAAGAAGAAACAGAATATTTTCAAACGTGGGACATATTTTTTCAATGGCTAGAGAAGAGAATAAGGGATTAGGAATTCAATTTGTATTAGTGAATGATATACTCAGACAACATGTTTGTTGAGTAAATACTTTTGAATTATATTAAAAAATCAATAAAAACTTTTTTTTAAAGCTAATGCAATCCTTGGTTGTATAAACAGAGGCACAGAATCAAAATCTCGTGAACTATTAGTACTGCTTCATAAAGCCTTAGTAAGGCCACACCTGGAATACTGCATCCAGTTTTGGTTGCCACATTACAAAAAAGATGTAGAGACTTTGGAAAAGGTGCAAAGAAGAGCAAGTAAGATGATTAAAGGCCTGGAGACTAAAACATATAAAGAATGGTTGCAGAATTTGGGTTTGGCTAGCCTAGAGAAAAGAAGGACAAGGAGGGACATGATAGCAGTATTCCAGTATTGGAGAGGCTGCTACAAAGAGGACAGAGTCAATTTATTTTCCAAAGCACCAGAGGGCAGGACAAGAAACAATGGATGGAAACTAATCAAGGAGAGAAGCAACCTGGAATTAATTAGAAACTTCCTAACAGTGAGGACAGTTAACCAGTGGAAAAGCTTGTCATCAGAAGTTGTGGATGCTTCATCATCAGAGGTTTTTAAGAAGAGACTGGACAATCTGAAATGGTATAGAATCTCCTACTTGAGCACCTCCAGATCTATTCTGATTCTGATTTTGGTATACCTATGAAAATCATTCATATTTATTATCATAACATACACACACATACACAAAGAATACATACAATTTTCTTATTGTCCTGCTGCCTTTTAGAACTCTCAAATTGTACAGAATTCTTAGTTAAGAATTCTATGAACCATGGGCACTATGGATTCACTTGTTCCTGCTTCTACAAAGTAGTCAATGAACTACTACATTTACTCAGTAATTAAATGAAGTGTATTATTTGAAACAGACTTAAGGTGACATAACATGGTAAAGTATACTTCTGAAATGGAGCAGAAAAACATCCCAACAGTTACTTTGATCATGAGTGAGGATTGGTAGAGCTGATATCCATTTTGCTTTCCAAAAATGAAGGACTCATTGTTGGTGGCCCATTCTCACCATGGAGCAACTAGACAATGCAGATAAGTATATGGTACAGTATATGATAAATGAATACTTTACATTAAAAACTATACAGCTCAGTGAAATCAGGAAATTCTTTACATTATTACATTTCTGAGGGCAACTGAGATTGAACATGATTTGCAAACTTTTCTAGAGATTTCAGATTTTGTCTGCTAATAAAAGGAGAATATTTTTCTCTAGTTACTATAGCCATAGATTAATATGACACCATTGCTCAGCTCATCAAGCCATATGCAAAGGACAGTGCAGAAAGATGTATGAATTTGATTCTATTTCTCCTACAGCAGGGCATTTCAACGGATGGTATGCATACCACCTGTGATACTTTGCCATGTGGCAGGTGGTAGACAACCATCCTAAGAGAAGTGTAGCAGGGGAGGGGAATGAGCTGAAACGACCCAAGCCTGAGGGAGAGCAACTGCAGCTGCAGGACTATCAGGGCTCGGCAGAAGCACCAGAAGCCATCAGGGCTCCAGCTGATTGGCGCTTCTGGAAGCAACGTGAAGCTGGAGGTGAACTGAAGAAAATGTGGGGGGGAGAGGAGAGGCTATAAAAGAAGGTGGTTTGGGCAGGAAAGGAGAATAAAAGCCAACAGGGAAAGAGAAGGGGACAGAGAAGAAGCTGTGGAAGGAAAGCTCAGCAGGCAGAGAGGAAATAGGGGACAGGGAAGAAGCAGCAGCTGTTACTGGAAGAAAAGGTCCCCTACTTCATTTTCTCCAGTCAGAGGAATGCAATCAGCTCTGATGAAATGAAAAGCTGGCAGATGAGCATGTCAGAAAGGAGGTGGGTTTATTTAGTTCTGGATAAGCTGGCAGCTTGATTGGGTTACCATAAGGATTTTTGTGCAGTTTTTACAGCGTTTTGTACTTTAGAGGCTCAGTTTGTGTGCTTTGCTTATTGGAATATTTTAGTTTGTAGTTTAGGCTAGCAATGAGTCCAAAGTGTTGCCTTACATAGGTTTAATCCCTTTAAACAAATGTAATTAGTTTTACCCCCTTTAATTGAGTCTGTCTATGGCTTTTAGAAAGTTTTATTTGAAGGTAAACAGGCTTAATTTAAGGCTAAAGCTTTTTGCAATTGCCAGAGCCTTTCAGTCTTGGATTGCAACATTGTGACATGTGACACACCTGAGGCAGCTTAAAGAAAAAAAAAACAACCCACAGTTTATGTGTTTCTTTATTCTGGGAGGCTTTTGTGAGTCTTTCTTGCTTTGCACTTGATTCCTATGTCTTCAAGGGTACAGGGAAGGGATTGGGGGGTGCATTCTTACTACACTGTGGAAGGAGAGCTCAGAAGGCAGGGAGGAAGAAGAGGAGAGGGAGAGAGGAAGAAGGGCCAACCAGGTAAATCAGGGGTCTACAAACTTAGCAACTTTAAACCTGTGGACTTCAACTCCCAGAATTCCTCAACCAGCCATGATGGCTGAGGAATTCTGGGAGTTGAAGTCCACAAGTCTTAAAAGTGCCAAGTTTGAAGATCCCTGAGGTAGCTGGTAGTGGTGCATATTAATAAACATGGATAACTTCATCATAACATTTGTCAGTGCAAAGGGAAAGTGATTCAGCAAAGGAACAGCCAGCAAAGAAATTAAAACTGGTACTTTTTTCCCTACAGTTTGTAATATTTTATTAGATTATAGAATAAAATATAAAAATACAAAAGCAAATAGTAGGACACAGTGGAGAGGGAAAAGGGGGGAGAAGTGAAGGAGAGAAGGGAAAAAACAGCCTTCCTCTGTTGCAGTGGAAAGAAGCATTAACACTGAACAACAACTTTTTATTTTTCCATAATGTTATAAACTAGCCATTTCTATAACAACAAATGAATCTAATTAATAAAATCCAAAACTCCCCCCCTTTTTTTAGTTGTCAAGTTTTTGACATCTTGCTAAGCACTGGTGGTACTCAAATATTGTCATGTCCTAAAAGTGGTACAATCAGTGAAAAGGTTGAAAAGCCTTGTCCTACAGGACAGGGATATAGTAGTTCCTGTTTTAAAAGCCAGGAAGGGAGCATAAGATTTGACTGGGAGTCTCCTGAGATTTGGACATACAATTAGCTAGATAATTGGCATAGGAGAAGTTTTAATGAAATAAGTCTGCCTGGTATTATGCTTAGATCTTTCTGGCTACTGTGGTCAAGAGCTCTTTGCCTCAACTCTGTCAAAGTTTTGCTAGATCCATATGAATTCATTAGCTGAGCTGATAAACCATAAAATTCAAAGGCCAAATCTTTATCTTGTTTTCTGCTATTCTTCAGGTCAGACAGAAGGGTCATGTCCCAGGTTCCTTTAATTAGAGAAGTGCCTGCACTTTGGAATACCATACCATCCAAAGTTAAACCCCAAAGATGTTTTTTTTTTCGAAAAGACAATTGGACCTGCTTGGTTTTTTTCTTTAGAAACAACAACAACTTTATTGATTAGCCCTTGGGCCATATCAAAGTGCAAAGTTCCAGCAACAAACCGTCACCAAAACTTGATAAAAGCAATCTAAAATGGAATTTGATAAAATACAATTTAAAATGGAATTTGATAAAATACAATTTAAAATGGAACTAAAATAAAATACAATTTAAGATGAAATAGTAATAAAATACAATCTAAAATGAAACTGTAATAATGTACAATAATTTAAGATATAGATAATATATGATAACATTATATTTCGGAGTCGCCCTTGCAATCTACCCCAATCAGTCCCACATATGCAGATCTTAACTGGATCATTTTGTTTAAATACTGTGCTACATTAAATGTTATTTTCAAGTTCTGACCGGACATAAGATAAGTTATTTTGATCCCCATATCAAAATTCGTTTGGTATATAGACCAAGATACCTGTCTCTCACCCTCTTATACAGACAACAGTCAAATAGGATGTGAGCCAGGTCCTCTACCTCTGCTGCTCCGCAAATGCAGAGACACTCATTGTATGGTAAAGCATGAAATCTCCCATATCTGACCGTTGTGTCAAGCTGTTCGAATCTCACTCTCGTAAATATCTCCCTAAGATGTTTTGGGAGTTGTAACTTCAAATAACTGTCCACTTGAAAAGTACATTTGTATTTACTCAGCCATTTCAAGTTACCCCCTTACTAAGGATAGCTATATCAGTTTGTGCTTCTATATCCTTAATTCTTTGGGCAAATTTTTTTAAGATTGTTCTCCTGTTACGCAAGAGACAGGAAGGCCACAGCTTCTTACAAAATTTGTTAGTTTGGTGATCCAGGAGATTTGTGATTGTAGTTTTATTTGCTCTAGTAGGCATAATTTGGGGAGTCTATCAGTCTCCATTTCATTAACTTTGCACCAGTAGTTATAAGCTCTAATTTTAGATAATGCATGAATTGTATGAATTCCCAATTCAGCTCTAACTGCTGCAGCAGATGTTCTTGGATCTACACCCAAAATACATATTAAATGCTGGGACTGTGTTTGTTCTAGGACTGTGGTTGAGTAAAGACCCCAAATTTCTGCTCCATACAAGAGCATTGTGGTAACCTTAGCCTTATAAATCTTGAGTAATGGAGCTAGGGACCCTGGGTAACTATGGTTCTTTAGTTTGAGCAATAAATTCAAACGGGCTTTTGCTCTAAATGTACTCTGTTGATGATGGCAGGCCCAAGATCCAGTCTTGGAAAAAGTTACTCCCAAATATACAAAGGTATTAACCTGCTCAATTGGTTCACCATCTAATTGCCACTTATGTCTCTGATGGTTTCTTCCAAACACCATTATTTTCGATTTAGATTTGCTAATGATTAGGGAGTTATCCTGGCAATAAGAGCTGAATCTTCTTAATAGTCTACATAATCCTACTTGTGAGTATGATAATAAAATCATATCATCAGCATAAAGCAAACTGTTACAGTAAGTATTTAGGATCATCGGCATGTGTACCATGGTATCTTTCATTAACCCTGGCAAGTCATTGATGTATAAATTAAATAATAATGGGGCCAGGATACACTCTTGCCTTATCCCTTTATTTGTGTGAATCCTGTTAGTCAGGGCCCCATTAACCCCATACCGCACCCTCAAACAGGTACTTGTGTAAAGGGCTTTAATCAAAGCCAGGAGTCTGGGTTCTATTTTAAGAGATGTCAATTTACTCCATAGTACGTCTCTATTTACCATATCAAATGCTGCTGTAAGGTCTATGAAAGCAGCAAACAGGAGTCTCCTCTTATAGGCATATTTGGCAATTAGATGGTTCAAGACAAAGCAGTTATCAATAGTAGATCTGTTTTGTCTAAAACATGCTTGTTCTTCTGTGAGGACGTTGGTTTCCTCTACCCAGATTTTAATTCTGTTCAAAAGGTAGCTAGCATATATTTTTGCTACAATGTCAATTAGGCTGATGGGCCTATAATTACTAGGATCCTTTTTATTTCCTTTTTTATATATGGGAACAACTATTGCCATCTTCCACCCATCTGGTATATGGCAGGTGTTATTTATGTGTGTAAAAAGACCTGCTAATACAGGGCCCCACCAGTTGGGAAATTTCTTAAATAATTCTGCTGGTAAAAAAATCCTCACCTGGGGTTTTATTGCTCTTTAAGCTTTTAATGATGGACTGTATCTCCTTTTCTGAGACTGGTGGCCAAGGACGGAGAGTTCTAGGATTTACCAAATCACTGTTTAAAAATAATTTCTTTACCGGTTCGGTGGGGGCAAACAGGCACTGATAATATTTCTCCCAGTCTGCAGCAGAGATTGGTATGTCAAATGCAAATCCCCGTTCCTTCAGGATACCTGCTACAGAGTGCCAAAATAATACTGAATTATGACTTCTGGCAGCCAACTCAAGTTCTGACCAGATTGAAATGGCAAAATGTTTTTTCTTTAATGTTATAGTTTTTTTATATTCCCTTCTTGTGTGCAGCATCTTAGCTTGTATATGGGCAGTAAGATTCCTCTGGGCAAGCCTCATGGCTGCCTTCAATTTCTTTTTCTGTCGCTGGCAATCAGGATCAAATCAGTGAGGTCTACCCACTTGGGCTCTTTTTGTAGTAGGTTTAGCTGTTAGGTGTTTCTTCAGTATGTTACAAAGATTGGAGAATGCATTGAAGGCTGACATCCAGTCAGTAGTAGATGACTGTATTGTTCTAGCCCACTTAGTAGCATTCTCTGTTTTAAGGCATTCTAATATTGCCTTAGTATCAACTTTGGCCCAAATTAACCTTTTATTTTGGGTCACCTTTATCTTTTTGGTGAGCCATCTGTCAGCCATGTTATATGGTCTTAAATCTGAGCGGCCTCACAATGTCACACTTACAGGCTGATGGTTGCTATTGTCACGAAGGTGTACTGTGACCTCTGAGAAGAGGTCAGCCTTATCTCTAGACACACAAAAGAGATCCAGTACACTACTTGAATTGGCTGAGTGGTATGTATAAGGGTATGTATAATTCTTGTCCTTACCTCCCAAAATTTGGAGATTACTCTTAAAAATTAAGGAGACTAGGAGCAGGCCAGCGGCATTACTTTTACAGTCTCTCGAGAGTCACTGAGGATGGTTATCAAAGAACTCCCCTGGGATTCCCTTCTTCTGGGCAAGCTCATACAGAGAGGGACCCAGTCTAGCATTCAGATCTCCTAATAATACCACTATGGACTGAGGGTACAGTATAGATATATCTTCTAAGATAACTTCCAAGCCCATCCAATATTCAGAATTATAATGCTGGGATGTGCTTGGAGGAATGTACACATTTACCAATATTAACTCAAACTGGTCATATTCAAATTTGACAGCTAGAAAGTACGGACACTTATCTTCGTTATATAATTTCTCTCCCTACCATTGCAACTCTTGCTTTATAAGAATGCATAGCCCACCAGAGGGTCTCCCTTTGTTCTTTGTTTTTAGGGCTGGGGAGGCCCATCCCTGAAAGCCTGGCAATTGTACTGGTTTGTCCACTTCGGTTAGCCAGGTTTTTTGAAAGGCTATTACGGCAAATCTAGAGAGAAAGCTCATTAGTCCACTATCAACCATCCCTTTCCAGCCAGCTATGTTCCAGGTCATCAACTGTATGGGGTTCTCAGAGGCAAGGTGGTCTGGCTTGGTTGATTGGCTAGATGGTAAAAATGCCAGATGTCAACTTGACATTGGAGCTGGGTCAATATCATTTAAGCTTCCCATATAAACACAGTTGTTGTGAGGTTCGATATTTCTCCTCATGGGTTGCAGAACTTGTTGTTGCTCCTCTATATCTCGGTTGCCAGTGTGCCTCTGCTCTTGCTCCAAGAATGATTTTTTTCCAGTGGGCAGGTACTCTGGCTTAAGTCTATAAATGTAGATTTATGTCCATTTTTGGAGGGGCATAGCTGAGGGTTCATCTTGTGGAAAGATGTTGTGGGAACTTCTAAATCAAATGAGGATGGAAGCTGGATTATATCCTTAGTGTTTGTCAGCTTAGGGGGCACTGTATGATGAAGCCCTCTGTCTTTCAGTTGTTTCTCAGAGGTTGGGTCAGTCAGTGCAGTTACCCCACTCTCAGCCTGTGTGACAGCACCTTTTTTACTGTTGAAATAAAGGCAGATTCTTGATTAAATATCTTGTCACAAAGTTGCGTGGTTAGTGGAGCCAAATTAAATAGAGGCTTTGCTGTAGATTGAGTTGTTGTCAGTGCCTCTTTTAGGTCATCCAATCTTTGAATGATGTTAACTTGTTCAGGTTCTGGCAATGCACTGAATAGGTCAATCAACATTTCCTCTGGCACATCCTCAGCAGTTCCTGCAGCTGTGGGTAACACAGTTCGTATATTGCTTCTTTGCTTTCTCAGGGTCAGTTCAGTTGCAGCAGCCTCAGGCTTAGTAGTGTGAGGGCTGTTGCAGCCTAGATTTAAAGTGACAGTTCCCTCTTGGTGACGCTGTTTCAGGAGTGGGCACACTTTTTCTGAGCAAAAGACCCTTATTGGAAATATTGAGAAGATGCTCAGAAAGGGCTTCATTCTGAAGAGCATGGAGGGAATTGTGGGCTGCTTGAATGATAGAAGAAGTCTCATACATTGTGTTCTTGCTGGCAGCCACTCTGCATGTAGATCTATCAGAGTGAATTCACAGTGGAGCAGCTGGCTCAGGGACAGCCTAATAGCTTCTCTATTGCTCCAACGCCCTCTATTTAGTCTCTTGTCATAAATTTGCAAAGTAACCTGGTTAGTTTGCAGACTGTAGTTATATTGGTCATCTCTTAGGCCTTTGCCTGATTGAGTGTTTTCTCTGTGGGTGTTCAAATTTTTGGGAGGAAAACAAGGTCCTTCTCTAGTTTCATTTTCTGAGTTAGCCATCCCATGTCTGTCCATGGTTATCCTCCCAAGTCCTTCTACAGTATTTGGGTGGCTCCTAACAAACTTTGCAAAAGATTCTTTCAGGCAGTCAACCTTATTTATGACAATTGACAAAAGATCATATATTGAGTTTACAGTTTGAGCTGTAAGCAAACATTGTCTAGAGAGGAAGTCTGTCACATTTTCCCCCTTCAAATTTGCTACATCTCCCTCCTGTGCAAAAAAGGCTGTTGCTGGGTTCCAAGGAGGGGAGCCATTCTCCGAGAGGGAGGAGGATAGCTCCACACGCTGTTTGCTCTCCAGTTCAGTTTGTAAGTCCCATTCCAATGAGTCACATAAATTACATTTATCTGATAAGGTGCCTGCGAATGAGTTACTTACTGGAGCAGACTGTCTGTTTGCAATATAATCTTCCATTTTCTGCTGCTTCAAAAGCTTGGATATACTTTCTGCTGCAGAGTGCTGTCTCTTCCTTCTTTTCCCCATTCAAGTTTGTTAAAACAGGTTTAAAATAAGTTTTAAACTATGGTTTAAAAGGTTAAAATGGGTTAAAAATGGGTTTACAAAGTTAAAACGGGGTAGGTTAAAATACAATATTAAAAGAGGTTAAAAAGTTAAAATAAAAATAAAATAAAATAAAATAAAACTTTTACTTTTGGAGAAGTTCTTTACAGCCTTTGCTGCCTCTTTTCTTTGAAAACATATTGCTTCTCATCCAAGAAGCTTCAGTTCTAACTGAAGTTCTAACAGTAGGAACCGAAGAAGCTTCTTGGATGAGAAGTGAAACATTTTCAAAGAAAAAAAAAGACAGTCCAGTTCCCTTTTTTAAAAAAAAGCACCTTTGGGTCAACCATGATCTGGATGATGAGAATCTCCATAGACACCCAAAATTAAACTGATACAATCCTGCAGGCCTTTTTGAAAGTTCTGTTTCCTTGGGCATGGGAGTTCAGGAAGTTGGGAAGGCTCATAATGTGCTGATTGTAGGTTTAACTTCCTGTTTGAAGAGTTGTTTTTTTCATATTATTCTATTCCAAAACGTTAATGATAAGATACAGAAAGGTGTGAGTAACCAAAAACAACTACAGGTAAAATGCCGTCATCATAAATTAACTTGCATGGTAAATTAAACTGTATTTCTAATATGAATTTGAAGAAGTCAAACTAAAAATCATATAATAATGAGCAGTTTTTCAGAAGGGACTGTGCAAATTGTGGAAAGTTAAGAATGATAAGGAATGCACAAAACACAAAGTAGAAAAATACACAATGTAGAAAAATACTTAAACAGTTTATAATTCCACACATATAAATTTAGTATTAAAGTGAAACATTTTATATATAAATATTCTGATATATCTAATGATGACTGAGGAATTGATTTAATTTTGTCTTCGTTCAAGCAATAAACATTCTAAGCTAAACTGAGTTTGCATTTTGGAAAATGAAAGAAGCTTTGTTAGCTGGAAAGCTAGCCCTCAATTCTCCCTTTTTCTCATGTAGGAAGACTCAAATTAGAGTTGAACTGACTACAGAAGTTAAATGTGGATGCTATTGATTTAATTTTCATGAAAATCAGGGCAGGAATATAACAGATGTTGGGAACCCACCATTTCTAACATCTTTTCTAGTCCTAATTGGAATCAAGGAACATTTGCTGCAAATTTCTTATTCACTCATGAACTATGTTAGGTAAAGGTAAAGTTTCCCCCGCACATGCGTGCTAGTCGTTTCCGACTCTAGGGGCCGGTGCTCATCTCCGTTTCAAAGCCGAAATATGTTACTTATACTTTAAAATGGTAAGAGTGGTTACAGAACATTAGAAATTATTAGTTTAATATTCAGACAGACAATAACTGGAGTTGACTAGGCATTTTCTCCAATAAAATGGTGTTAATAATTGAAGTGTTAATAATTTGGTTTTTTTAAGAATAACTGTGATGAAATGGGAACATGAAATGTTTGAAAGTTTTCCTCCCAGGTAGTCATATATCTGGCAACTCAAACCTCCTCCTTTGACCTCATTACTTTTTTTCTCTAAAATTAAAAATCTAATGATAGATTTGCACAGATGGAGGAGAAATTGGAGAAACTGGAGGAGAGGATGGAACAGAAGTTCAGAGTGATGAAGGCAGACATCTTGTCTTCAGTGTATAAAGTGGCTGAATGTGTGGAAGATTTGGAGGAAAAGGTGGAGGACTTGACTCAAAAGAATGCTATATTAGAAGAAAAAGTATTGGAGAATGAAAATTTAAGAGACAAAATGGATAAAGAACTGAGTCTTGCTCAATATTACCAGATGCAGTTTGCCATTAGAATTAGAGGCTTAAAGGAGAATATGAAGGAAGATCTAAAGCAGCTGGTCTCTGAGGCTCTCGAAGTAGTATTGAATCAGCCAGCATCTGAAATAAAAGGAGGCATGGATAAAGTGTTTCGTGTGAATTCATGGATTGCTAGACAGAGAAAATTGCCTAGAGATGTGGTGGTTTATTTTGCAAAAAGGGAAATTAGAGATGAAGTTATACGAGCTGCTTATGATACTAAAGTTGTGATTGCTGATCAAGAAGTTTTGGTTCTAAAAGAAATTCCTCCAAAGATTTTAAGGAGAAGAAAGGATTTTACATTTCTTGTGCAAGAGCTCAAGCAACGAGATATAAGGTTCAGATGGGAGATCCCAGCTGGGTTGATGGTGATGCATGAAGGTAAAAGGTACCGTTTGGTTACTGTGATGCAAGCGCGTGATTTTTACAATAATGTTTTAAAAGCAACTCCATCAACACTTCTGGAAGCTGCAAAGGGATCTGGAGAAGGAGAACATCAAGAGGCTGAAGATGGACAGACAGAGGAGAACGGTGTTGGAGGAGATCAAGTTACAACTTCGTTGGATGATCCTATAGAACAGAGGGTGACGCGTGCTGCTTTAAAACGATCAAAAAAGAGAAAAGAATGAGATTAGCAGAAGTCTATGGAACTTTTACAACGTACTTATAGCCAAGTAGTGGGAGGTGGGAAAAGATCTGGGCGAGGAATGCAAAATTTTATACAAGCTTAAAATCTAAGAGAGAACTTTTATAAAATGTTTTATAGATGGTTTTTAGATTCTAAAAAGTTAAGTATGTATCTGAATTATTAGCCTAAATGTTGGAGGTGTGGTGATGAAGATGCAATATATTTTCATATATGGTGGATTTGTGAAAAGGTTGAGGCTTTTTGGATAAAAGTTTGGTGGAACATACAGAAGATTTTTTAAATGGAGGTTAAAGTTTTGTTCGCAACCTTTTTTGTTTGGAATAATTACAGATGTTACAGTTGTGGACATTAAGTTGATCTTGAATTTAATTACAGCAGCAAGACTTTTGATAGCTTAGTACAAGAGGAACTGCCGACTACAGAAGAGTGGACTTTAAAGTTTTCCGACCTGGCTGAGGTGGCGAAGATTTTGGTCAATTTGTAAGATTATTTGTAAGAATGTTATATTATGGAATGGAGAAAATGGATTGAGTTTATTTAGAACAAGTATAGGGTTAAGAAGTATTATGTAGTATTTGTATAACTCTTTTTTCTTTTCTTCTCTTTGTATCTTGGGTTTTTTTTTTGTTTTTTTATATATATATTTAATATTACTAAGGATTGTTTTATCCTATATAAGCTAGAGAGTGATAGATTTCAGAGTTTATGGTTGTTAGCATATGGTTGTTTATGTTTGCTTTTTTTATATATATACCTTGTATTTAGCTCTGGGAAGTGGGGGGGGAAGGGGGGGAGGGGGGAGAGGAAGGGGGGGAGGGAGAAGGAAGGGGGAGGGGGGATTTGTAAGGGGGAAAAATTGTATGTTAAAACTTTTTAATAAAAAGAAAAGCAAAAGAGAATTAAAAACAAAACAAAAAAGTGGTGAGTAAATGAAACTGCTACGTATGAACTTATTTTTCTGACCTTTCAGTGTTGTCTCCCTTAACTTCAAACAACTTATGTTCTTGAGCAAAGGCCCTTCCCTAACTTGTACTGGAAAAACAGTTCGAGTTTGGTTCAAAGAAGACAGGGTCAACCTATTCTCCAAAGCACCTGAAAGCAGGACAAGAAGTAAAGAATGGAAACTAATCAAGGAGAGAAGCGATCTAGAACAGGAGGAATTTCATGACAGAACAATTAATCAGTGGAATGACTTACCTCCAAAAGTTGTAGGTGCTCCAACACTAGAGGTTTTTGTCTAAAATGGTATAGTTTCCTGCTTTAGTAGGGGGTTGGATTAGAAGACCTTCAAGGTCCCTTCCAACTCTGTTAAATCTTAGAACTGAAGATGCAGGAGGTTATATAGAAAACACATGTTCTGATATGGAGCTATGGTCTTTATTAAAACAGAGATAAAAACCAGAATCAAAACCTCCAGTGTGAAATTGTTTGGCTTTAACAAAGTTTACCCAGTGCAATGTTGCAAAATATATAATGAGACTCAATGTCTGTCTGTCAGAGGATAACATTCAGAAAATGGAACAGAATAGGATGCAAAGTGATGCAACAGAAGAAAATACAATATGAAAAACATCAAAAAAAATGAAGCAGATCCAGCTGGGAGCTGCAGAGAAAAATGAATGTTTCCCAAGGCATACTGGAAAAGGAAGTCAAGCAGGTGCTCCTAACTAACTATTCTATTCTAAGGTTCCTCCTTCAGGGCCATGTGATCAAAAGCATTGTACACAGTTCACCCCATCTTTCACAGGGCACACAAATACGGCATAAAGAAAGGAAATATAAATATAAAGATGGTACATCTTGTGGAAGACTCACTAGCACTGGTTATGTTACTTAATTGGTTGAACTATCTGTAAACAAACAACTGAGAGTCCCAAGGACTCCATAGTTCATTCCTGAGTTACATGTACTATCTTGTATTTGCCTTTGGTAACTCACTCCTGAACTCCAGTTGTTGGAACAATGTTTATTTGTTGGTTTATGTTTTAAGCCACACTACCAACTTAGCATGTAATAAAAGCTGGTTTTAGATACTCCTTTGTGACACAAGGTTCTCAGTTTTGGATTGTGGTGCGTGTTCCACCTTTCATGATCTAAAGATATTTTAATTCACTTAATTTCAAATCAATTAATCTTCAGCAAGCAGATGCATTGGAAATTTAGATTAGAGTTGTAGGGCTGTCAATACATATTTAATCCTTGAATTTTCCTTTGACAGATCAAATAGCAGCTTTCTTTAAAAATGTGATGATTTCTTAAGAATTATATTTAGTCCTAAATATTATAACATGGCTTAGTCTTCATGAGAATGCATTCCTGAAGAAGGTAACATAAACTAACACTGAGCAATGGTTTCAGAGTCAAACAAGGCTATGGTGCAGAGGTTCAAAGAAACCTTCCACAAATCCATTGAACATGTAGATTTTTGCAGTGCACTAAATACAGTGGTTGTCAAAAAACCCACCTGGAGTTCTAATCAGCAACAAAACTCAAGAATGATGCAAATAGAGACAGGTGAGCAAACAGCTGGTGCTGACATTTCTTGAGCAAAAATAAATGTACGTTTTTCCTACTGCTTCTTATGAATTATATTCCAAGATATCCTAAAACTAGTTATTGATTTTTTAAAAAAACCATAAATATCTTAATTACATTTTTTTCTCCATGTGATATCGTCTAGAAAAAATAGTAATGTTTCAATCACAAGGGAACCATAATTGAAATGTAAATCAAAGGGTGAATAATCTCCATTCTTTTTCTCTCTGAAATGTTAATTCTTTTATTAGATAGTCCAATATATTTTCTGATAATTGAAAGGTACAAGTTATAGAATAAAGGAATTGTGAAAAGAATAGTACACACTTAAAATGATGTAACTTTTGAGCAAAGAACTTAGCATTCATTTATATAATAGATTCTATTATAGATAATAGTGTATGTGTTTCTCTGTGTAGTCTTTAGCTATTTTTTCTGACATTCACTGGACCATAAAAAGGAAACATGGAAACCAAAAGGAGAAAGAGATCACTGAACCATAGATCTCTTGATAACTATCTTTTTAGATTGGCTAAATGACTGTATTCCATAATCATGTCATCCTATAGCTCTTGTTGTAGGCAATCTTCAGATGTAGTCTCTCTGAAGACAAATGTGCTTCATTTAAGAGCTCTGTATTTCATCTTAGAGATATTATCTCCTATAAGATAAAAGAAGAGGCAACTAATAGTGATCCGTTGTTCACTAATGTACAAAGTTCTTATTAAGTTTTATGTGAACTAATCTAAGGATTTGAATCTGTATCTGAAGTAGCATATATTTACCTAACCAAACTGTTATAAATGAAATTGTGCCAGTCTTCTTGCCCAAGCAGTTATGTTGAATTTGTCTAGTTGTTTTACATAATGGGGCATGTATTATCTTTTTATTCCTTCTAAAATCTCTATTAAATTGGACTGGAGAATAGAACTGGACCCATGTTCTAAAAAAATCATAAAACACAAAAGTATCCATGAGCATGTAATTATTTTCATCCCTTTTCTGTGGCATCTTTGGCCCTTGAAGGCTGGTACAAGAAAGAAGAGGTTTTTGTGGAAAAAACATTAAACCAATTTCTTGCTATGTCTTGATTTAGTTCTAACATTGTGACAGAACTTACATTCAGAAAAGTCTGATTTTTTTATACTGGGTCAAACAAGAAAAAAGGTTGCAGCACTGAAGAAGTTATCAATAATTATGACATGCTTGATACAGTACACTGATTTGTAGGGAAGGTTCTGGAAAAAATATTATCGAGAATACCAAATGGGGTGTGCAATTTGTTGCATAGTAAGGGAATTTCTCTCCAACAGTACATACTGAACCAGACCTATTCATTCATATATTTAGATACCTCTAGGCCATAAAGCCATACTAAATTTTTACCCATTAATTTCTGATGAGGACTACAGTTGTTTGCAATGTATTCATGTATAGTGAACATACTGATTTGGAATTAATAATGGGACTTTGCAGCATTTTCAGTTCAGGGGGAAAATATTTTGCTGAATGTGTGGACATGCATGTAGTATCTTTTTGGAACTGAGTGGTATACATTGCATAAATAAAGAAATAATCTATACATACTTATCTTTCTAGTATCAACTGTATCTTTTCCGGGATCAGTTGAAAAGACAAAGTTGCTATAAGAGTTCTCAATGGACAGTACAAAAATCTCTCCACATATTGATAACTTTTCCCCCTTTTAACATAAAGTACTGCAAGTTTTTTATTACAGTATTATTATGTGTGACTAATTTAAAAATATCTTAATGAATGCTTATTTGATCAAGAAACAGTTTGCATTAGAAGAGATATGAATTTACCTTTGCAATTCCTCTTTCTCCAGATTTCTATCATGCAGCCTCAAAGAATAATTCTTGGAATAAATCTGTATGGAAAAGCTAAGCTGCCAAAATACCCTTCCCTCCTTATTTTCTTGTTTCCTTAAATAGATGCTCTTTTACAGGTATATGTAACATTTTTGCAGCCTGAAAATGGTAAATTCTGATGACATCATCATAGAAATGAGGATGACATTCTGTATCTACTTTTCCTTCATTTAAAAGATAGTAAAATGAATATGTTTCTTCCACTTATAACAGGCTTTCATTTCCTCTCAATAACTGAATTTTGGTAGTATGACCTTGAAGAATTCCATGGTCTGCAATTAAAAGTTTCTGTCTGGCTCCTGAGAATAATTGTCCGATCTACCACATCAAATACCTTGTTATACGTAGAAAAAATATTCTTTAGGCAAAAGCTCATGCATCTAATGCAATATTTGAAAACAAAATCACACAAAATCATATGAACTGTTCATGTCCTTAGATATATTTCTTCTGCAGTTTTCCTCAGTTTCAACATTATTGTAAAGATGAAAAAAGAAAAATTAGGCTTTCTAAAGATACTGAAAAACTTTACTGGTTATTGTAAGCAGACATTTGGCATTCCACTTACCATATTAAGACTCTTCATTGGTGTATCACTGCAGTGTCTGAAATAATATATATTGTATATTTTTTAGAACAGTAACTTTAAGATGGAGGGATTTGAACTCTCAGAAATCCTCAGCCAGCCATGCCATGCATGGCAGCCAGAAAGGTAGAGAAGGCAGTGGAGTGTAGAGGTAGGTCAGTGGGGAGAGATGGTGCCCCTGTGATGCTAAGGGCAGGTGGACTGTCAAATGACAGAATTTTGATCATGTGATCAAATTTTGATCATATGAACTGCAATGACCATAGCTTTATAGACATAAGTATCATTTGTTCAGTACTACCATAACTTCAAATGGTTGTTGAATAAATGGTCACTAAGCAAGGAGAACCTCTGTTTTCAAATGAAGTTGAAGACACAAAAACTTTTATTTTATTTTTTAATTTAATTTTATTATTATTTTACTTTTTATTTATATAGCTGCCCATCTTAGTCAATACCTCTGGGCAGCTTACAACTGAAAAATAATTGCTCTCAGGCTTGAGAGAAATGTTATGTCCAACCTAACCATTACCTGATTTCATTCAGGAAGATGCTCAAAATTGAACTAGTCCAAAGAATATTTGTAGATTGATCAGTTGCCATATAGGCTGAATGTATGGCTGAGATATGTTTATTAGAAGTTGCCAGTTATTTGATTTTTAAATTAATTTGTGTTTACCATAGATGATTTATATTTATTTTTTATTGAATTTTTATAGTGGATGCTTTACCAATTATTTACCATTGATCTCTTTCTTATACAACATTGCCAAGCATTGGGATTCATACAGGATTCAACAGGGTTCAAGTCAAATAAATAAATAAAATATAATAAACCTATAGTCTCCCATGGCCTTAAATAATCATCTGATTATTGACTTGGAAGCATGATAGAAAAATGCCAAGGATACATCTACATAATTTTGATTTATGTGTACACATATAGACCAAATTTTGACTGCATATGACTTTATTCTTGACTGCAATAAGTCTAGCAGAACTATATCTGAGGCTGAATAAGCCAGTTTCTAAAGAAGGACTTAGCATCTGTAGCCAAGATTTACAATACACCTAAGCCTGTCACTCATATTGTGATAGAATAACATTCCATGGCTACTGAGAATTCCCACTCTTCTTTTCTATGCCCTTAATGGTTTATAAGCTGCAGAAAAGGGTCGATAAAAAGTGAGCTCCCATTGGCTCTATCGGTGAATAACTTTATTGTTCATTTTGCTTCCTCAATGGATATCAGCCACTATAGATCTCTGTGGGTTTAGGAAAAAATTAAATAAAGTTTTGAAGTAATCACAAGATAAAAGTATGTTGCTCCAGGGTGATAGATTTCATGGATAGTCTTGTTAAAAAATATGCATACACTTGTACAAAGTGTTCTGTCCACAAAGCTATTCACCATTTCATGTTGTTCTCCACATATGCTTTACTGATGGCTAGTCAGGAAGATTTGTGGAAATGGGGGAACCAAACAGGCTTACCAACGGTTTTTCAAACCTTCAATGCTTTCTCTGATGACACTGGCAGAGGACCAGCGAAAGCTTAGATTAGGTAGATATACTTTAAACGGTTACTTTTTATTGCTTATTATGATCTTATTATGTATATGTATATAAGTATGCATGTATGCATGTATATATATGTATATGTATATATGTATACATGCACACACACACATATACATATAGGTATATATGTATGTATCTGTATGTCTGTATGTCTATCAAAGAAAGAGAGAAAGAAATATTAAAGGAGATTAGTATTTTCATGTGAGTGCACATAAGCAGATGCAGAAGGAGTTGTTGAAGCAGACTTTAACAGTGAATAGGAGCTCAACACATCCTTTCCCTTTACTGTATCATAGTCTGTGAAGGGATTTTATTATGCTTAAGGTTGATGTTAGTAATATTGATATTAGTAGTGATACTTTGTAATCATCTTTATTTATATGCAAGCAGCTTTGTAGGTGCTTTATATTGGGAAATTAGTTATATAAAAGCAAATGTTTCATGCTTTAGGTACAGTTGATTGCTTACATGAAAAGAGCTTGGTAAGGGGAGGGGGAAATGGAGTTATGGTGGAACCTGGGTTGTTGTGTATGAGTCATCATCTAGGAATTATTTTTCTGTACCTTTTGGTTCCTAGTACCAAGACCAGATCTCTTTGTTCTGGAAAGGTATAAAAGGTGGGAGACATCTTTCCTGGTTGTTGCCTTCTTCTCTCTACTAGCCATGAAGAGAGATGTGGCCATCCAACTCTATTTTGATCAAAATAAAAGTTGATTGCTTGCTGAAACCTTGGCTCAGGAGTTTCTTTTGGCTCTTTTAAATTCTAGGAAAATTTTAAATTCCTAGGAAAATTGTGAAGCAAAGTGGGAATCCTTACATCCTGGTGCCCAAATGTGGGGGCAAGCTTCAAAGGCTCCCCACACAAACATCTGGAGATCCATGTTAGGGTCCCAGCGAGCCTTCATTTCTCAGTGGGAGGAAACCAATGGCGACTGAATCGTGAGTCTTAGAGCGCTCCCAAATTGGATTGTAGTTTGTTTTGCAGAGGTTTTGGTAATTTTGAAATAAGATAAGGGGTTGATCTCCTCAACTAGTCCTCCAGAGGAAAAATTAATTACTAAATTACAAATTAACTAAGTGAAAAGGGAGGAAGTCGAGAAACTATCTTGGAAAAAAAAGAAAAAAATATGGGAAATTGTCAGAGTAATTTAAAGAAATAAATCAAAATGTTGTTGTTAGCTGCGAAGTCATGTCCGACCCATCGCGACCCTATGGACAATGTTCCTCCAGGCCTTCCTGTCCTCTACCATCTTCTGGAGTCCATCTAAGCTCACGCCTACTGCTTCAGTCACTCCATCCAACCACCTCATTCTCTGTCGTCCCCTTCTTATTGCCCTCAATCTTTCCCAGCATTAGGCTCTTCTCCAGGGAGTCCTTCCTTCTCATTAGGTGGCCAAAGTATTTGAGTTTTAGCTTCAGGATCTGGCCTTCTAAAGAGCAGTCAGGGTTGATCTCCTCTAGGACTGACCGGTTTGATCGCCTTGCAGTCCAAGGAACTCGCAGGAGTCTTCTCCAGCACCATAGTTCAAAGGCCTCAATTCTTTGGTGCTCAGCCTTTCTTATGGTCCAACTTTCACTGCCTTCCTTTTCAACTGGGAAGACCATAGCCTTAACTATATGCACTTTTGTTGACAGGGTGATGTCTCTGCTTTTTAGTGTGCTGTCTAGATTTGCCATGGCTTTCCTCCCGAGGAGCAAGTGTCTTTTAATTCTTGGCTACAGTCCCCATCTGCAGTGATCTTGGAGCCCAGGAAAATATCAAATCAAAATGTACTCCTTTGCAATTTGTTTTGAACAATTCGGAGGTTTTGAAACCTCAAGTGGTTGTTAAGTTTAACCCTGTCAGACAATGCCTGGTGGTGCTTTTTTGTTGCTGTATAGCAGTAAAAATAATCTTCAAGAAAGCAACTTTGAAAAACTTTGTAACCCTCTGGTTGGCTAGTTTATCTGATAACAACTAAAGCCACAGAAAAAAGAATTAAAAATTCAAAGAGCTGAAAGCAAGTTTTTTTCCTCTCTCTTTTTCTTTTAATCTGGCTCTTTGGACTATTCAATTCCCTTTTGTCAGATGTGAGGAGAGAAGGCTGCTATTTTTCCCCTCCCCCTTCACACCTGCAAATGACCCCAGGTTCAATATTTCTTTTAATCTTTCGTTACTGACTTTGGAAGTTGGTGGGATAAATTGGAAGTAACCATAAATGTCCCCCTCCTTTTGTTTTGGCCTGTTTTGGCCTCAAACCCCAAATTGATGTGTGTGTTTTGTTTTGTTTACACACACACACACACACACACACACACACACACACACACACACACATATATATATATATATATATATATATATATATATATATATATATATATATACACATTTGGAACATTAAGCTTGGATTTGGAATGGTGAGAAGAATAGATGTTTAAAGGGTCCTATAAAAACGACCATAACCTTGACTATACACACTTTTGTTGACAGGGTGATGTAGGCGTGAGCTTAAATGGACTCCAGAAGATGGTGGAGGACAGGAAGGCCTGGAGGAACGTTGTACATAGAGTCACGATGGATCGGACATGACTTCACAGCTAACAACATAAAAACGACATGTTTGGTTGGAATCACCTCATGATTTTTCTTGTTTCTTGCAGGACAAGCCATATGTCTAAATAAATGTTGTTTTATTAGTATTTGTGTATATATATATCTGTCTGTGTTGTTCTGTATTATTTCCAAGACTTGGAAGAGGGTCAAAATCCTCTCTGATAACACTAAACAAAAAGGCCTTATTTTAAAATATATAGTTTGCTTGGAGAAACTATGAAATGAAATTTTTGTATGAGAAATTGTTTATGCAGGCAGTTGGAATGGACGTGAATGAGTTAATTTGCTGATGTGTAAATGTCTCTGTGTTAGACTCCAACCCCACCCACTACCCACCCTGTCCCAAGCTGTGAAAGGAACAGTACATGTTTGCATGTGCAGAGTTCTATGGAGAATGTGTGAGAGAATTTATGGAAAATGCATGCGAAGAATAGCAAACTATTTTTTTTAGTGGTGAGAGTTTTGTAAAATTTCTTTTACCTTTTCCCCCCTTCCTGTCTCTTTCTCTCCCCCCCCCCCACTGTGTTACTTTAAGAGTGAGTGAGAGAGACAGAAGGGCTGGTCGTTTTAACTGGGTTTTTTTTCTCTGCTTAGAATTCTGGTTCTACTTTTCCTGATACTTTTTTGCCATAGAATCCTACTTAACAGTGAATTAAGTTTGTTTTTAAAAATCATTTTATTGAAATTTAGTTTAGTTTCCCTAAACTTAAAATATTCCAATATTACAATCACTTTCCCCCCCAACACTATTGCTACTTCAACTTTATCAAATAAATTCTCCCTACTAGTATCAAGGAAAGGATAGCCCATAACCTAGTGCCTTCTTTGCCTCATAAACAAGAAAAAACATTAGGAAGACAAAGCATAGAAAGACCATGTTTAGCAAAGAATATCTCTCTATAGAGGGCTGAGTCAAGTCCACATTGCTATTAGTTCATATCTGTTTGAAACATCTACTCTTTCCATTTTTTCCCTGTATAATAAAAACCAATAATGAAATTGTATTTGATTTAATCTTTTCATTTATATTATCTAAGATGTGCTCTTTACTTTTATAAAGTTCTCTCACTTGGATTTCTGAGTAGGCAATGAAAGTTCTAAATACGCAACAAAATTCTTCATTTCTGTTACTGCTGGTGTTTGTGTGAAAAAAAATAGTTTGATTGTAACATTTCAGTTGTTAGAATGACACTATCAGGTTCACTTGCTTTCATGCATTAAGAATTTGTTGCATCATGTTTATTTCCTAAACTCTAAGAATTAAATATACTGAAGATGGAAAAGACTGTGAACTTTATGAGCCAATGGTCTTCCTGATGTTTCACAGAGTGGTTTAATAGGCTCAATTACAGCAATGCTTTCCCTTTCTTCAGTGCACAAGTGTTTATCTTGAATTCTTATTTCAGGGTTTTTATCCCAGACTTTACATGTTTCAGTTTAAAGCTCCCAAGCTTGTCATGCTTTGGCCGAGTCATTCTTTCTGCTTTTTGTGAAGTGCAACCCAGATCCTTTATTCAAAAAACAAAACAAAACAACAACCCATAATCAGATTTTTCATATCAATAGTACACAACCATTTACACACCACTTTTTCTAGTCCTTTTCAGCAAACTGGAAGAATGGATTATTATACTACCTGAGTCTACTGGGTCTTGAGATTCCTTCCTACCAGTAGAACATCAAAAACCATCTTACCTATTTCTGGCAGTAATATTTGCCCCAGGCTATAGTAGTAGAAAATGATAAATTCTGCCATATCATTAATTTTAATAAACCGAAAACTTTATGAACCAGTGGGTCAAGGTGACACACATTTGCATCTGTTTATTATAATAATCTGTTGTCAAATACCCACATTTTTTCTCTCTCCTTTTGCAGAGAACATCTGAATCCCCTCTTGTATTCATAGATACAACCTCCCATATCCTCCCAGCAATGAATCTTGTTCTTTCATTCCCCTGTTAAAGTCTCAAAGGCTCTATCCTATACAAAGGCCTCAATCCCTACTGAATTGCTTGTTGCTTATCATATCTCTTATTCACTTATTTGCTTCTCCTCTTTATGGAGAGTTGCTTCCTCAGTCAACTTTTACAATTCACCAAATAGATTAGTCAAGATATATGCAAAGTACTGAATAAATGCTTATTTTAGCATGGATGCAACTGAACACTTGTGCTTGGAGGCCAATCTCAGAACTATTAGTTATGGGTGAACTTACATGATAAACCTTTATAAACTGCAAGAAAGTCTTGTTGCTTGCTTATTTGCATATTTATTTTATTTTATTTTATTATTTTATTTTTTTATTTTATTTTATTTTATTTTATTTTATTTTATAATTTTATTTTATTATTTTATTTTATTTTATTATTTTATTTTATTTTATTTTATTATTTTATTTTATTTTATTTTATTTTATTTTATTTTATTTTATTATTTTATTTTATTTTATTTTATTTTATTTTATTTTATTTTATTTTATTTTATTTTATTTTATTTTATTTTATTTTATTTTATTTTATTTTATTTTATTTTATTTTATTTTATTTTATTTTATTTTATTTTATTTTATTTTATTTTATTTTATTTTATTTTATTATTATATTTATATACCGCCCTTTCCCAAAGGACTCAGGGCGGTTTACAGGGTGATTAAAACAAAAAATACAAAAGTTAAAAACAGATTTAAAAAAATATATCCGTCCCTGAACAAATAAAACCCCAGTTAAAATTAAAATTAAAATTCTCAGCCTGGGCCAGAGAGCTCAAAGAGCCAGGTCTTCAGGTCCCGGTGGAATGAACGGAGGTCGGGGGTGGTCCTAAGCTCCACTGGCAGCTGGTTCCAGAGGGCAGGCGCACCCACTGAGAAGGCCCTATCCCTGGGTGTTGTCCGTTGGCAGTCTCTTACCGGCGGTACCCTGAAAAGACCCTCCCTGTGGGAGCGCACTGGACGAAGGGAGCTTGATGCCGGCAGCAGGTGTTCCCTCAGATAACCCAGACCCAAGCCATTTAGGGCTTTATAGGTCATCACCAGCACCTTGAATCTTACCCGGAGGGCAACCAGGAGCCAATGCAGCTCGCGGAGTAGAGGTGTTACATGGGAGTATCGGGAAACCCCCATCACAACTCGCGTGGCTGCATTCTGCACCAGCTGCAGCCTCCGAGTGGTCCTCAAGGGCAGCCCCATGTAGAGAGCGTTACAGTAGTCCAAACGGGAGGTCACGAGCGCATGAGTGACTGTGCGTAGGGCATCTCGGTCCAGATAGGGTCGCAACTGGCGCACCAGGTGAACCTGGGCAAAAGCCCCCCTGGTCACGGCTACTATATGGTCTTCAAAATTGAGTTGTGAATCCAGGAGGACGCCCAAGTTGCGAGCCCTATCAACGGGGGGTAACACCTCACCCCCCATCATTAGAGGTGGAATAGTCTGGTTAGCCCGAGATGCCGATATGCACAGCCACTCAGTCTTGGCAGGATTGAGACGAAGCCTGTATGTCATCTATTTATCTGTCATCTCTCTCTCTCTCTTTCATCATGATCTTCATAACAGAATTGGGAGGAACTTTATACCATTTTAGACAAATGGCTGTCCAATCTCTTCTTAAAAACCTCCAGTGATGGAGCACCCACAATTTTTGAAGGCAAGCTGTTCCATGGGTTAATTGTTCTCATTGTCAGGAAATTTCTCCTTCGTTCTAGGCTGCTTCTCTCCTTGATTAGTTTCCATCCATTGCTTCTTGTCCTGCCTTCTGGAGCTTTAAAAAATAAGTTAAGACTCTCTTCTTTGTGGCAGCCAGTCAAATATTGAAACACTGTTAGTCCTTCTTTTGATTAAACTAGACATACCCATTTCCTGCAACCATTCTTCATGTTTTAGTGTCCAGCACCCTAATTATCTTTCTTGCTCTTCTCTGCACTCTTTTTGGAGTCTCAACTTCTTTTTCATATCGTGATGACCAAAACTGGATCCAATATTCCAGTTTTACCAAGGCATTATAAAGCAGTACTAACACTTCACATGATCTTGATTCTATCTCTCTATTAATGCAGACTAGGATTGCTTTGGCTTTTTTGGCTGCTGCAGCACACTGCTAGCTTGTATTTAAATAGTTGTCCACTAGGACTCAAAGATTCCTCTTGCAGTTACTGCTATTGAGCCAGTTTCCATCTATTCTATACTTGTACATTTGGGGTTTCTTGAATATATGTAAAACCTTAATTTTCTCACCATTGAAGTGTGGCCTTACCAAGGCATTGTAAAGTGGTATTAATACTTCATGTGATCTTGATTCCAACCCTCTGTTAATGCAGCCTAGCACTGTGTTGGCTTTTTTGGCACCTGCAGCACACTGCTGGCTCATATTTAAGTGATTGTCCACTAGGACTCCAAGATCCCTCTTCCAGTTACTACTATTGAGCAAGGTACCACCTATACTATACCTCTACATTTTGTTTTTCTTGCCTAAATGTAGAACCTTACTTTTTTCACCATTGAATTTCATTTTGTCAGCTAGGAACCAGTGTTCAAGTCTGTCAAGATCCTTCTGAGGTTTTGGCTATTCCTGCCAGCTTGGTACCATCTGCAAATTTGATGAGTTCCTTTTCTATTCCCTCATCTAAATTGTTTATGAAGATAATGAAGAATACTGGGCCTAAGAGAAAAATGTGGGGTATTCCACTGCTTACTTCTCTCCATGTAGATGTAGTTCCATTAAAGACTAATTTAGAGTGACTTGTCAGCCAGTTACAAATCCATCTGGTGGTGGTGCTGTCTATCCCACATTTTTTTAACTTACTAAGAAGTAGGTTGTGGTCTACTATGTTAAATGCCTTACTAAAATCCAAGTATACTATGAATGAAGACAAATATACATGTCCCAGGATAATGTTGCAGGATCCAATCTGGGTCAGTCGCTTTGGTCTGACCCAGATTGGATTCTGCACCAAATATACGGTATATGCACAACATTTTGCTTGTCCACTAATTTAGTCACTTTATCAAAGAACGAAATAAAATTTGGCATGATCTGCTTTTGACAAACCCATGTTGGCTTCTGGTTATAACTTTACTTCCTTCTACTATAGGTGTTTGCATATCTGTTGTTTGATTATCTTTTTCAGAATCTTCTCAGGTATTGATAATCAGACACATTGGTCTATAGTTTTCTGGATCCATTTTCCCCCACCCCACTTTATTGAAGATGGAAGCTGCATCATCTCTTTTTTAGTCCTCTGGTAGTTCCATGGTACTCCAGGATCTTTGAAAGATATGATTCAATGGTTCTGAGATCACATCTGTCAGCTCCTTCAGAACTCTGGGATGTAATCCATTTGGTCCTTGTGATTGGAACTCATTTAGGGTGGACAGGTGTTGTCTTCCCATTTTTGGCTTATTTTAATTTGTATTCCTTGTCTGTCTTTTTGGTAGGTTGTGCTATTTTTTTCCTTTTCCGTAAAGACAGATGCAAAAAATAAATTAAGTAGCTCTGATTTCTCCCTGCTGCTTGTCATCCCTTTGCCATTTTCTTCAATTAATTAATCAATTGTTTCCTTGACTTTTTTCTTATTTTTTACATGTTGAAAGAAACTTTTTAAATATTTTTGACATTTGTTGCAAGTCTTAGTTCATTCTGAGCCTTAGCTTTCCTGATGTCATCATTGCAGAGCTGAGCTAAGGTATTCTGACATAGTTATAATTACTCTGATATCAACTGGGAGGCAAACACCACAGCAAGTGGGAGATCAAACAGATTCCTAACCAACCTAGCTGACAACTTTGTCATCCAAAAGATAGATAAGAGAACTAGGGGAAAAGCTATACTAGATCTAATTCTTACTAATAGAGAAGTAGTGATAGAGGACAGTGATAGTTGCTGGAACTTTGGGGGAGAGTGACCACATCATATTGGCATTCAATATAATGCAAACAGAATATAATCCAGCCAGTATCTTAAACTTTAAAAGAGCTAATTTTAACCTACACAGAGAGAGCCTAAGAAAAATTTCATGGATGCAAATCCTGAAGCAGAAAACAACTCAAGAAGCATGGGAAACACTGAAAAATATGGTCACAAAAGCCCAGTCCAGCACAATACCACTGAAAAAGAAAAACAAGAAATCCAAGAAGAAACCAGGTTGGCTATACAAAGATCTCTCTGATAAACTGAAAGACAAAAAAGGACAAGTACAAAAATGGAAAGAGGGACACAGAACTAAGGCAGAGTATGAGCAGATAGCCCAAATCTGCAAAGATGAAGTCAGGAAGGCAAGGGATCAGAATGAACAAAGACTTGAAACAAAAGTCAAAAATTTCCTTCAACATATAAATAACAAGAAAAAAGTCAAGGAAACAATAGGTCCACTTAAGAGAGAAGATGGTAAGGATGTAACAGGCAGCAGAGAGAAAGCAGAACTGCTTAACTCACTCTTTGTATCACTCTTCACACAAAAAGTAACTATAGCCCAACCTACCAGAAACATAACTATAAAAGACAGACTAGAAATGAAAATTAAAATAAGCAAGAAAATGGTTAGAGAACACCTATCTGATCTTGATGAATATAAATCATTGGGACCTGATGGATTACATCCCAGAGTTCTGAAAGAGCTGGCAGATGTTATCTCAGAACCATTGTACCATATCTTTCAAAAATCCTGGAATTGTGAGAGGGATCTTGGAGTTCTAGTGGACAATCACTTAAACATGAGTTGGCAGTGTGCAGCTGCAGCCAAAAAGCTAATACAATCCTTAGTTGTATAAACAGAGGCATAGAATCAATCAATCAATGAATCATTCAATCAATCAAAATAGAACTGGAAGGGACCTTGGTGGTCTTCTAGTCTAACCCCCTGCTCAATCAGGAGACCCTATATCAGACATGTCAAACTCGTGATGTCATGGGACATCGTGCAACGTATCAGAACAGTTTTTGCCATTGCTGGCAATAGGGTGGGTGCAGCTTCCATGTGATGCATCCAGCCCGTGGGCCAGCAGTTTGATATCCCTGCCCTATACCAATCATTGATTGATTGATTGATTGATATCAAGGTAGTTAAAGTTCCCATTACTACTGTGGGGTATTTCTGACATATTTTAGGAAAAAGGTTCATCCATTTATTCTGGTTGGGTAGGTGGTCTGTAGTAAACAACATGGTGATATCATTCTCTTTTCCTTTTATTTTAACCCATATGCATTAAAAAAGGCTTTCATTCTTAGTTTTATGCATTTCTGTAGAAGTGTAGTGATTATTTTACATATAATGCAACTCCACCTCTTTTATTAGGTCTGTTTCTTTTGAACAGTTCTAGCAGTACATTCCAATCATACATTTCATCCCACTAAGTTTTGATAATGGCAACTATATAATACCTGCCTTCATATCCTTGTACTTCAAATTCACCGTGTTTGTTCCCCAAACTTTGAGTTAGTAAATCTGAGTAATTTATGGCTGACCATGGATATCTTTCCTACATCTCCTGCTTTATATCTGCGGTTTTCTTCTTTCCCACCACTCCCTACCTCTTTGATTGATTATTTTGCAGTATATACTTGGGATTAAGTCCTAAATCCTAAAGATTGGTCACCTTCTCCCCTCACTTTTAATTTAAATATAAACAATTATAGTGGTAATTGTAGCCTCATATTATGACCAGAATGTACTTCAGAAGGATGGATTGATATCCTTTTATAATTTTATTCTAGCTTACATCACAGCTAATGCTCTTCTTACTTGTTTAATAATTACCTAATATTTTCTGTGGTATCTATATATTTCTACATTGTATTTCAGCAAGTTAATTACAGGTAGTCTTCAACTTACATTTAGTTACTGTTCAAAGTTGCAACAGCACTGGAAAAAGTGACATGACCATTTTTCACACTTGTGTCCATTGCAGCATTCCTATGGTCATGTGACTTACATTTGGATGCTTGACAACTGACTTATAATTATGATGGTTGCAATGTCCTGGGGTCACATGATCCCTTTTTGTGACCTTCTGACAAGCAAAGTCAATAGGGAAGCCAGAGTCACTTAACAACCATAGTACTAATTTAAGAACTGCAGTGATATGGATGCTATTGGCACTAACAATCTACCCTCAAAAGATGTACTCTCTGTGAAGAATGATTTCCAGAGCTTGGGCAGGAACTTAGCAGGATAGGCTATAGGCTTACTTTTTCAGAGTTTTTACCAGTGTATAAGGAACAAAATAGAAAAGGCAAGTGTATAGCAGAATTCAATATGTGGCTAAAGGAGTGGTGTAAAGGGGGAAGCTTTGGTTATATTAGTCACAATGTTTGTAGCTGGTCCAATGAAAAAGTATAAAAAAGAGACGGCTTGCAGTTACTCTGTAATAAATTCACAGATTTTCTAGAGAAATATTTAAACAGAACAACAGGGACAGTGGGTTGATTGATATAGAACATTCCTGTCCCCAGCAATCTAAAAATTATAGGATTATCAGTGCATGTAACAGAGGTCTGTGTGGACAAGAATATCAACCTAGCTGTCAAGCAAAAACAAGCTTTTAATATTGAGTGCCACACCAAGTGCACTAATCAAACACGTGATAAGAAAATAGGGGAACTAAGGCACCACACAGGTTATGTAGAAAGTAAACACAGGATCAGTCATAAAGGACTCAAATGTCTATACATCAACACACAGAGTATGAGCAATAAACAGGGTGAACTAGTAATTCAGGTAAATGAGGGCAGATAAGATATTATTGCCATTACAGAACTTGGTGGGATGAAATCCACAAATGGAACACACAGCTAGAGGGATTTAAATTATTTAAAAGAAACAGACCAAATAAAAGAGGAGATGGAGTTGTTCTCTATATAAGAAATAACTAATGTACATCCCTACAGAAATAGAGTACAATGATGATGAAAACTGTCTTGAATGCATTTTGGGTCAATATAAAAAGTGGGGGATATGACATTTCCATAGGTGTATACTATTGGCCACCCAACCAAACAAAGGAAGTAGATGGATTTTTTGCTAGTCAGCTAACTAAGGTATGTAGGAAGCATATCACAATAGTAATGGGGGACTTTAATTACCCTGACATCAACTGGGAGACACCAAATGGAAGATCAAACAGATTCCTGACAAACCTACTTTGTCTGCCAAAAAATAGAGAAGGGAACTAGGGGATCAGCCATATTGGACATAATTCTTACTAACAGAGATGAAATGATAGAAGGTGTTGAAGCCACAGGAACCTTGAGGGGAGTAATCATGCAATATTGGAATTCAACATTATGCAAGCACAAGCAATAGAACACAGTCAAACTAGAGTCTTGGACTTTAAGAGGACTAATTTCAATAAACTTAGAGAGAGCTTGGGAAGGATTCCATGGATGAGAATTCTCAAGGGGAAAACAATTCAAGAAGCTTGGAAAATTTTAAAAAGTAAGATTATAAAAGCCCAATCTAGCACAATACCAACAAAGAAGAAAAATAACAGCTCTCGAAAGAAACCAGCATGGCTGCATAAAGAACTCTCTGATAAATTAAAGGCAAAAAGGAGAAGTATAAAAAATGGAAAGAGGAGCACATAACTAAGGCAGAATATCAGCAAATAGTCTGAGCCTGCAAAGATGAAGTGCAGGTTTCCAATTCAGAAAGAAGGATGTAGCCCTCAGAGCCTCAATACTATTTAAATTGAAAATTAGCAAAGAGAGCATTGCAGGAGAATGAGTTCTCTAGGTCTTAATGACTACTGTTATGAAAAAGTGAGCAATGATAGCAGCCAATGAGAACTTGCTTAGTGTCATGAGTCTTAATCTTTTCAATATAATTCTCTGGCCAGACTTTAGCACCAATAGCCACCAAGTGAGATTTGGGCCTCCTACTGTTGGATCTGCTGTTTTATAGCCTAGTGGGCCATTGTTATTAGTGCACACAACCCTCGTAGACTATGAAGTAGAGGTGGGCAAATTGTAGCACTCCAATTTTCATGAAACTCCCATCAGACTTCAAATAGCTGCAACAGGCAGGATGTGTAGCCATGTAGAAGGCCACAATTGTCTATCTATATCTATTTTAATTTTTTTCTTAGTTCATTAGCTCCTTCAAGATGTTGTTTCCTTTTATTTCTACACAATTGCATTACCCATCTATATAGTCCTAATTGTCCAATACTTTTCCTTCATACTTTGACCATAAAGATGCATCAAACACAAAGCTGTATTTTCTACAAGAGGTTCAGTTTCTGTGGGGTTGGGCAGGGTGCTCATGTTTATTATAATATCTGGTGAATCAAAAATGTAATAGGCATCAATATGGAGCTGTTTTGTGCAGACATATTCTCCTCTTCAAAACAGATAATATTTGATTGCTCTTCTTTTGCAGGCAACCTTTTGTTGGGTCTATCTTGTTGTCCAAATCTTTGACTCTTTGACACAGAATGGGACCTTAGTAACTTTTACTGTTTAAGGATTATGTGCTGACTAAAGGTTGCTATAATCAGTTTACACACTTAGCTATTGATTTAATAAACCTTGAGCCCTTCTGCCAAGATTCCCCACAATGTGTGTGTGACTGTTCACTCGGGCATGTCCTTTGCCAATGAAGTAGTTAGCAACTGGAGACAAGCCATTTTTCACAAAATCATTTGCTTTTCTGCTCTTTTATGCACAATGGGCTTTTTGCCCATTTCTTTTCCAAAGCAGGATATTCCTATCACATTGCCAGAACAGGAAGGGAGATTAGGGTGCTCTTTTTACCAATTAATCCTCAAACATTTTCTTTTCTTTCTTTTTAATTGCATTTTTCAAATCACTCCACTATAAAAAGTTCATTGAAGGATGGGCTGCTTTTATGAAATGTCTATTGTGAACCACCATCTACCGTCAAAAAGGCAAATGCTGTGAGGCTGTGCAAAATGCCACCTTTCTCTCAAGAAGTGGGTACTTATCTTTGTCAGCAGCTCAAGACTTGAGGTGAAAAAGTGTTTTGCTGAACTGGGACCCCAGAACTGGATGTCATGAGCTCCAAAGTCATAGTTTATCCAAAGAAGGATTAGTTGTATCAGCCACAGTTTCAACACCAGAAAGAGAGAACTGATTTAGAAGCCAAGGAGAGATGATTAAAAAAAGTAGAGAAATCTACAAAAACACTTGTAAAAGTAACTGTTACTTTCCCCAATTTTCTTCTTTCTGTATATTATGAAATACTTAATGGGAATTAATGGGAACCACAATACTGTAACTTTCTACAGACCTTGAAATTACAAAGAGAAGACCATAGTTTTAGAAAACAGTGAAATTTGAAGAGAAAATTCTCTCTTAAGATTGCTAATCTTTTTTCAAGTGGCATTTATTATAAAATGGCCTTTTTAAAAAAAATATCAGAGGCATTGTATAAAGATGCTAGTAAAGTAGTTTGTTAAGCATATACAAGTATTTAGAGACCTGTTCTTTCTTGAGTGAACTAGAATGAAACCTGAATCTTTTCAGCAGAATATATACACAGAAACATGAGTAAACTGAAGAGGCCAGAAAGAAATAAAATGTCCATGTTCCATGTTATTATATATTCTTCCATCTCCAGATAAAAATTCACTTAACTGTACATAAATATTCAAAGCTAAAAGAGTACAATATATTTTATGTATGTATGCAAGTGTCTATACAGTATATGTGCATGTGAGTGGCATATATAAGTAGATGTGTACACTCTCTCAAATACACACACATTTATTCTTCAGGAACAGAAGACAGAATTTTGACATTAGCTGATACTATTCCAGTTTATTTTCCCACTGGAGGTAATTCATTCATTTGCTCAATGTTTCCAAATGTCATGAATGAAAATACAGGGGGAAAAACACCAGGATAATACATTGGACTCTAGATCAATTAAATCAATAATGGAGCAGGATCTGGCTAACTGCATTTGAAGATTCACTTTACTCCACATATAAATTAGAAAATTGATCAGGTAAAGCTAAGTTATTTCATTTTATTCCTGCACAAACTGAAAAGTTTTCCAATTCCTAGAGGTTCTCCTATATTGGGGATACCAATTTTGAGAATTCTGATGGAATCTGATTTTAGTCAGATACACCTACTTTCCCTCTTCCGTGTACAGCCTCAATTTGTGAATGAAGAGCAGACTTTATCTTCCATCTGGTCTACCCAAAAACCCCTCCTTCCTATAGTGGTCATATTGCAGACTAAGTGCCAACTTAACCTCATTGCCAAACTACTGCAATCTAACCAGACTTCGTCAAGATGGTTTTAGGAACTGCCAGGAGAAGCATGGGAGACAATTGCCTCTGATTACTGGAACCAGACTTTAAAATCAAAGTGTCTTACAGCATAACATTTTGAGAGCGCAATGGACATGACAAACTCTGCTGACATTGTGCACCTCCAGCTGGATGCCAAGACCTTGCCATCGGTAACAATCTATTGGCACCAACACATGTTCAAGAACATGGTGGGAAAAAAAGAAGAGGTTTTAAGGCTGCAGCCTTAAACATACGACTTGTCTCTGAGATATGTGCCAAATTTGTGAAGGCGTGATAAGCAGTGTTGCTAACTATGCCATAACAAAGTGTGGAGTAAGACAAACTGTGGAAAAAAATCTGATAAAATGTAAAGCCTGAAATTGCATCATTTAGAGCATTTTTTTTCTTAAAGAATTCCAAGGAGTGGTTCCTTGAAGAACTCAATATTTACTATCAGCTTTTAAGATAAAAATAGCTGTGAGGGTGGCAACAGGCTGTCAGCAAACTTTCCCAAGTTCAGGATGGAAAGCTGCAAACTTTAACACCTAGTAAGATAGGTATATTTGCAAGCAGTCAAAACTGACTAGAAACCAGCTGACTCTGCCAGGCTAATTTGTATCATCAAATGCAATTGATTTAATATCTATGGATTTTCAGATGGTGAAAAGCATCTTTAGGCATGAACTTACCTCTGCAGAATTTTTGACTCGGTGCTTGATTAAATAGGAAGTGGGCAGTATAAAAGGTGTAAGTCAATCTCCCACTGTCACATATTTCTCCAAGAAAAGTGACGGTACATATTTTAGTACTATAAAGTGGTATAAATTTCCATGTTCTATTCCAACTGACACTATCAAGGTACATGTTGTAACAATGGGAGGCTAATCCTAAATTTGGAGTTTCTGAAAGGTAGCAGTGTTTTAGTTTGTGCCTGATCATAAAGCTTCAGAATAAGTCTGCAGAGGATGGTCAAAATTTCAAAATGGTGGCCACGATGATGTAATTGTACCTTCGGTTTTTATGAGTCATCATAGGTATTTAATGTAATGTTATTTTTTTAATCTAGCCTGTTATAATGCACATGCCACAAAATATTGTTTTCTGGAAAAAGGAGATGGCTTCTTGACATGATCTATTCAACGTGCCAACTTTGAAAGTAATTTCATACACTGAGTAGATGACTAGCAGAGCAGTCTATTTATTTTTTAAAAAATAGCAATAGTTTATGTATTTCATTTGAATGTATAACCTCCCTTGTTTCCCTAAAAGGAATTTAAGGCAGAAAAAATAGGAATGTGTGATATTAAAATACCAAGATATTATATTCCTGTTCCCAAAAATATGACTTATTTAAACACATTAAGTTATCAAGCTAACAAAAACAGCCAATTTGAGAAGTACAATCAAAGGGTAATTTTAAAGGATTATCAAAAAGATCTGTAAACATTTTTAAATACAGATGCATAAACAGTTTTTACATCCACCGGAAAAATAACAGAGAGAACTAGTTAGACATAGTTAGTGCTGTGTACAAGTCTGTAAAAAAGGTCGGGAACGGCATATTGATGTAACAATAACCAATATATCCAGAAAGGTACAAAAACTATAAAAATTGAATTCTTTAAAGAGGCAGACTCATCCATAGAATTTTTATGTTGTCAAGGTCAGACCCCAAAAGAAATTTAATACTGCAAACATATGGTTTCCCAATTGATTCCAAAAATTGATTGTGAGCTCTCTCAATGATTGGCCACTCTGTAGCTTCAAAGTCTTGAGCAGGCAGACCTTTGGAATTCATTCAGAATCTAGGTACGACCATTCTACAGATAAATATCACTACTAAGAAAAAGCACAAACCTGCTGTAAACGCTTTTTAAATTTCTCACAGGGTAAATTTTAGGAAAATGCTTTGGAGGCTGATCAGATTGAACAAGGAAGAATATATGGGGAAATACAATCTGTAATTCTTAGCACCCTCTTCCTTTGGGCAGGTCTTCTCACTGCCATGGGTAGTTGTCCTAGGCCTCTGAGGAATGAAGGCTGTTTTTGAGGTTGTATGATTGAGCAAGAGAGAAAGAAAAGAAGGAAGGAAGGAAGGAAGGAAGGAAGGAAGGAAGGAAGGAAGGAAGGAAGGAAGGAAGGAAGGAAGGAAGGAAGGAAGGAAGGAAGGAAGAGAAATAGATAGACAGACAGACAGACAGACAGACAGACAGACAGACAGACGAATGACTCTATGTGAGTATGTGTGTCGTGTGTGGATACACACATGTCAGTAAGATGTATTGGATTTATTGTAGTATAGTTTCTGATCTTGGTAACAACCCTGATCAGAGGCAAAACCTCTATCTTAATGTTTATCCCATAGGCTGAAATAATAGCCTTGAGCAACACCTTACAATGCATCATCCTATAAACAATAATTCATATAAGATTTTGACCATATATCAATCTTTGCATTGGTACCAGCTGGACATTCTCAATAGGAAAGAATCTTACCTTTCACAAGCCTACTACTGGCCCAGCGGTTTATAAAATGCCATAGTGCTGATACCAAGCTCCTATAATGATTCTGCAAAGTGACTAAATGGTAAGTGCATTGTTATAAATAAATGATGGGAATCAAAGTGAGTGCTAAATGAAAGTATTGTTGCAAAGGCAGTAAGGATAGTGACTGCTAGGTAGGAGCTTGTATGGAAAGAGCTCACTGCTTTTGTAGCATTGAATTAAAAGTTGTAGTCTGTAAAGGTAGTATCTGAATATTATGGGGAGGGAAGTTCTGCCATTCTGGCTCCCAGAGTTTTTGTTCCTACCACCCTTTGTTAAAGACAAAAAAGAAAAGCAAAATAAAGCAGTCTCTAATATAGAAATAAGTTGCTCATATATTTTTACCCTAGAATATGTCTACATAATCATATAACCAAGGAAGCATCATACAGCACTCCTGAGGTTATGCAGTCTATTGGACAGCTGAGAACACAGTTAAAGGGAGAGTGGAGGGTTTCTGTTGCTCCAGATGCAACTCATAATATTTAGGAAGTTAATTTTATTAAATGTCTCCCATCCTTCATCCGTGTACTGTGGGATTATACAATTAAATTGCAAGGTAGGTTAGTTTAGTAAATGATTCTTTACCTGCCCATTAAGCAGATTTTGACATCTTCATCCGGTCCAACACTCCATCCAATGTGTTGTACTATTTTCCCATTGTACATGCAATCATCAACAGAGTTGTATAGTAAATAGAATGTAAATGTATATACAGTTTTAAAACATCAAGTATCTGACCCTAAAAGTCATATTCTAATAACTAACTTTTTACCCAAATGCCAAACTTTAGGAAGATTGAAGAAACCCACAAATTTGGATGAATACAAAAGTATTAGGAGGAAAAAAATGTATGGGTGGAGGTCTCAAAGCCCAATCCAAGGTGGCTGGCCATTACTTTTTCCTTCAGTATTTTCTACTCCCCAGTCTTGTCTATAGCCCTGGGGTATCCTAGGGGTTTCTACCCAAATACTAACCAAGTCCAATCCTGCTTTGCAAATCTTTTTTAGAATAGCCTGGTCAGCTAATTGCTACCACCTATTGTGATGGTATTGACATTTAAAATATTTATTTAAAAGATTCTGACTATGTCTACAATAATGTTAAAGCCTCCCCATCAGATAGCAATTCTTGCTTTCATTTCTTAATTTTCTTGAAGCAGATTGCATCTCTCGATGCATTAGAAAGTGGCGTAAGTAAGCGAGACTTTAAAAATTGTTGGCACATTTTGTGTTGCTTTTTCCCCCTCCAGGCAGTAAAATGCCCTAGAAAACTTACCCAACATTCTGCTGTCTGCTTCACATGTGAGAATGCAGATGGTATTGCTATAAAAAGAACAATCATCAGACCAACCGAGTGGTATGAGATCTCTTCAGCTGTTCTCTCACTGCCAGTCAAAGGCCTGCAGTAACCCTGAGATTTCTCTACCAGATATGCAAAGTAGGAAGAAAACAGCATTCAGCCCATAGAAGGGCTTTTGCTCAGCAGAGACACCACTCTAGAGAAGAAATTCCCAGCAAAGATTATATGGTCCCCAACTGTGGTGGGTGTTCATTACTATTTATTCACCAGGCTTTCTTTTATAGATCTTAGCCAACCTATTTATCATTTATTTCAAACTATTATATTATGATTTACCTTGTAATTTTTTTCTTTGACATTTTATGATATGGATTTTCCCCCGAAACTGATAATTTTAATGAAAGTCAATATGAAAAATAAATTAACCAGTATGGTAGTATATCCAACACACATTCAATATATAAGTTAGCCCAATTTGGGAATCTCATGAGTCCAATTTTACAGCATTATTATATCCCATTGAATGAATAAGAGAAAAATCACTTTTCCAGAAATGTTTAGGGGATACAATTAGCCAGTGCTTTTTTTGTAAAAGAAAAAGGTGCTGGAACTCACCCATGTCATACAACCCGTCTTGCCTACCCTACAAGGTTCCATCCAAAAAAGGTGCCGGAACTCCGTTCTGAGCGTCCTATGAGAAAAAAGCCCTGCAATTAGCAGTGAATTGGGGCCAACTCTGTAGCAACTAAATCTCTCTGAGATTCCTGCAGTGGAAGATAGGCAACCTTTACCAGTTACATTAATTATCCCTGGCAAGAAAATAATTCTTTCCTAATTGTTGTCCAGTCAGTTTACACAAGTTTCATGCTATGCTTTTATTATGTCTATGCTTTTTATAATGAAACTAACATTAAAGTAATATTATTTCAATTGAGGGTGGTATTTATAGCATATACCTTGTGATGTTAATTAAAAGCATAATTTTTATGTACTTATCACAAAAGAAATATCATTTCATTAAAATCCAATTAGATTCAGAGAATATCTGTAAAGGCTCGTGAATAACTGCTGTTTGAACATGGAATGCTTTGTTCTATTTTCATGATCCAAGTAAAAGCAACCACAACAAACAAATGAAAGAAATATTTTTTTTAAAAAAATTCATCTCTGAAGTTTTAAGCATTCAAAACTGTATTTTATATGAGTAATGAGTAAAGTACCAAAGATTTCCTGTTTCACTAACTGCAGAATAAGTGACCTTTTCCCAGATCATTCTATTTCCTACCCTTGCTATTTGGATATAATAAAACAAATTTATTTTAACTGAATATATCTTTTTTGTAGAGAAAATGTGGTTGTGCTACACTAGTTCACTAGTTTTCGGTTAATCCAGGAAAGAGCTAGAAAGAATAATAAATTAGTGCCCTTTACTCAATGAAATGCTATGAGGAAAAGAGTATAATAGAACTTGCACAGGGCTATGCAGTACAAATCAGAAGACTTCTGATGCTTCGCTCATCTGGACTAGATATTTTTTTGCAGAGACTGAAAGTGAAATTTATAAATGGACTCACGTTCTCCTGTTCACGCCAAGATAAATTTAAAGCCCATTTCACTATTCTTCTGTTTCAGTTTGATGCAGGACATGTTTGACTACTAACCATTAGTTCTTATTGGACATGTTACAGATGATGTCCTTGAGCATGCAGTTGTGATCATACCAGCAAGAACTGGATAAATGGAGAAATACAGCCACAATTCAGGACCATAACATTCTTGGCCATTTGGTTCAACATGGGAAAACAGAGAGGAAATTATATGTTCTATGGCTCAGCTACAATTCAGCACATGTTCATTTGAACATGAATCGTTTCTTTGAGATTAAAAATATCTAGGGATACAAATATCCTAAGCATGTGTGAAGGCCACAGCTAAAGTAAAACTGTCCACTTGCCCTTCTCTAAGCATTTTAACATGCAAAGGCATAGTGTCTGGTGAAGATGCTAGTATAAATAGTTTGCCATAAAATTAAACAATAATGGGTTTGCTTTGATCAAGAAGGAAATAAAAATATGTATGTTACTTGCATAGGACATGGTCAACCCACTTTATAATAGAATTACCTTTTTTTAAAAAAAATATACAACATATCTATATAATTCAGTAAGTATAGGGTTGCAGGCTCAGCAAGTGCTCGGCAAGAAATTAAGTTTGTGCTGAGTGAAAAGGATGTTTGAATAAGTCAAAAGTCAGAGAAATAAGGATACCACTTTCCTGGCAATACAAAATTCACAGCTCATGTTTCTTTAAAGAAATAGGTGAAGATGCCTTCTTTTTTGCTTTCTATGTTTTAAAAACAGTTTTCTCTACCAAAGATATTACTTGAAGCCATGATTGCCAAACAGAGGCTATCATACTTTGGTCATGACATGAGAGCTGATTCACTCGAAAAGTCAATCATTCTGGGGGTGATCAGTGGAAAAAAGAGAAGGGGCCACCCTAGTAGCCACTGGATGGATATTGTAAAGGATGACACTAGGATGACTAGGGAGATCTTAAGGACGCGGTGTGAAACAGAGGGGCATGGAGAGCAATGATCCATAGATTGGCCAAGCGTCAGATACAACTGAATGGCTTATGATGATGATGACACATTTAATTGATGATGATGATGATGATGATGATGGAAGGGACCTTGGAGGTTATCTAGTCCAAACCCCTGCTCAGGCAGGAAACCCTATACCATTTCAGACAAATGGCTGTCCAGTCTCTTCTTAAAAACTTCAGTGTTGAAGGATTTACAGCTTCTGGAGACAGGTTGTTCTACTGGTTAATTGTTCTAACTATCATAAAATTCCTCCTTAGTTCTAGGTTGCTTCTCTCCTTGATTAGTTTCCATCCATTGCTTCTTATCCTGCCTTCAGGTGCTTTGGAGAATAGCTTGACTCCCTTTTCTTTGTGGCAGCCCCTGAAATATTGGAACACTGCTATCATGTCCCCCCTTTTCTTTCTCTTTATTAGACTAGAATACCCAACTCCAGCAACCGTTCCTTATAGGTTTTAGCTTCCAATCCCCTGATCATTTTTGTTGCTGTTCTCTGTACTCTTTCTAGAGTCTCAACATCTTTTTTACATCGTGGTGACCAAAACAGGATGTGGCTGTACCAAGGCATTGTAAAGTGGTATTAATACTTCACGTGATCTTGATTCTATCCATCTGTTAATGCAGCCTAGCACTGTGTTGGCTTTTTTGGCAGCTGCAGCACACTGCTGGCTCATATCTAAGTGATTGTCCACTAGGACTCTGAGATCCCTCTCACAGATACTGCTACTGAGAAAGGTACCACCTATACCATTGATGGTGAACTTTTTAGAGACTGAGTGCCCAAACTGCAACCCCAAACCCACTTATGTATCATCGGGTGCTGGGTGGGTGTGACCCATTTAGTGGGTGTGGCCCTTTGGATGGGTGTGGCTGTGGTGGTAATGGCAGAGTGGGTGGGAATAAAAAGTTCAATCAATCAATTTCAACTTTGCGAGATCATTTTTTTCCCCGCAAGAAGTTGTAATTGAACCTTTTTTTTGCATATGGCGGTGGAGGCCTAGAGCAAAAAGATTTTATAAAACCCAGCTGAAGGCCTAGGACTGGGCTGAGGGCCCGTGTGCCCACAGAGAGGGCTCTGCATGCCACCTGTGGTACGCATGCCATAGGTTCGCCACCACGGACCTATACACCTGTGCATTTGGTTTTTCTTGCCTAAATTTAGAACATTATTTTTTTCACCACTGAATTTCATTTTGTTAGATAGCACCCAATGTTCAAGTCTGTCAAGATCCTTGTGTATCTTAAGCCTATCTTCTGGAGTTTTTGCTATTCCTGCCAGCTTGGTGTCGTTTGCAAATTTGATGAGTTCCCCATCTATCCCCTCATCCAAATCATTGATGAAGATGTTGAAGAGCACTGGGCCCAGAACAGAGCCCTGGGGCATCCCACTACACACTTCCCTCCATGTAGATGCAGTTCCATTGAGGACCACATGCTGAGTACAGCCGGTCAACCAGATATGAATCCGTCTGGTGGTGATGCTGTTTAACCCACATTTTTGTATCTTATCAAGTAGTAGGTTGTGGTCTACCTTACTGAAGTCCAAGTTTCTAACACTAAGAACTATAGTGTAATGTTTGGGGATGAAACCAAGTTGATGGATAACTTTGTTTCAACCTGCATATCAGCCTGGGAAAGTAAGTTACATTGAAAGTAAGTTGCATTGAAATGCATGTAAACAGCATTTAAAGCATCTTTAGCTATTAGTGATGGGAGCACATAATGGTCCTATAAGGATAAAATCAGTATAAGGAATGGCACTAGCTGTAGAGAGAAAGCAAAGGCCTTGCTAAAAGGATCCATTTCTTGATGTCTTCTTGCTTTCCTTCTGCTTTATACATGTTTTCATATAAAGGAGATCTTTGAAAAAATGAGGTGAGAAATTGGTAGCCACAATATTGACAGTAAATATCAATAAAAATTGTTTCTATGATAGACTGTGTCTAAAAATATTAATGAAAAATGATATATGTGAAACAGATTTTGCTTGTTAAAGAAAAAGTGGAATCAGAAATACTGCCTAAAAAGTGTGAATTACAAAATAGACAAGTAACAGGAAATAAAAATGTGGATTACAAGATATTGAAGACCCAAGAGAACATCTCTGATAAGGGCTTCTTACTGGATACACAAAAGGACTTAGTTACAATTTTGAAAATCAAAAGAGAAATAAAAAAATGAGCCAAGACAATAGCTTGGATAATAACTTTCCATTGTGTTTATAAACATCATCCATGAAAGCCTTGAAGAAGTCTTTGCGATTGGAAAAAGAAGTACAACAATCTTGTTAGAAGTAAAAGAAAGGAATAAAAAGTTGGTTTGTTTGATCAAGATTAAAATAAGAACATTTTTTAAAAGCTTTGGTAATCTTTTTACAGATGTTTTGCTGACACCAGTATTAAAAAGTTAATGATTTATGGTTTTGCACATAAAAGGGATGGGTTGTTGGAAGAAAAATATGTTTGTAACTTTATAAAGGGAGATCAGTTATCAGATTTGTTTTTACTTGTGATGAAGACTGGAAATCACTTCTTTACATCTTTCTTTTCTTTTTCTTTAATCTACTTTCCTTTTTATTTTTTATTTTTAGTTTCTTTCTTTGTACTCTTTATTCTATCTATCTTTTCTGCGTTTAATTTGTGTTTGCTTTTACTCTTGTATTTATTTAACATCTTTAATAAAATAAAATTAAAATTAAAAAAGTTGTGTGGACTTCTGTGACTTGAAGTCCACACATTTTAAAATTATCAAGTTTGCTTTACAGTATGGATCAGACCCAGATATATATCATTGAAGAGGGCAGTCCTTTGGGAGGAAATACGCAGTTTTGAAGTATGAATTGTCTGTGTCCTAAATTCTCTGATTCAGCTCTTAGGATTGAGTGGTGCAGGAAATAAGATGTCTACACTGGAATAGGTGCTATAGCACTCCTGTCAGAAGGATATGTAATCACTGAAGCAGAAGTGCTGAGTTAAGAGCTTTTGTAAAGAAAGGCACTGATGTTGGTAAGAACTAAAACAAAATGGCTTTGTTTGCACTAAGTAACTGAACTTACATCCAAATAAAAGTCTGGGAGAAAATCTAGAGATCAGTATTGACATCTTAGGTTTCACCGAGAACTAAGAAAATATTTGAAATACTGTATTTATCTGCTACTAAGGATATTGAAAAAAACCACAGTGATTTTCTTTAACAAGAAAAGGAGGGGTTTTTTTCTAATTGCAATTCAGTTAGGAAGAATCAGAATTTCAAGGATATATTAATGAATTCAGGATAGTGTTTTGGGAGAAAGGATGCTGGTACAATTCTAGAAAACTCCAGCTTGATCTAAAGGACTGTAAAAATGGACTCTGAAGGGCTATCTGCAATAGCCCAATAAGCACTAGAAACATGGAATTAGAATTAATGCAGCTAGGGCTGATTAAATCAGAAATATTCCTTCCACAATGATGATGTTTGTGAGCATTAAACAACAACTGGCATGTGGTCTCTCCTGGGATCTTTTGCTATATAGGTAATCCTTGACTTATAATCATTCATTTAGTGATTGTTTGAAAACAGTAACTTATGACCGGTCCTCACTTATAACCATCATAACATCTCTAGTCACATGATCAAAATTTGGGTGCTTGGCAACCGGTGTGTATTTGCTATGGTTGCTGCATGTAATCACATTTGTGATCTTCCCAGCTGGCTTCCAACAAGAAAAGTCAATGAGGGAAGCTGGTTTTGCTTAACAACTGTGTGATTTACTTAACTGCAGTGATTCACTTAACATCAGTGGCAAAATGGTCATAAAATCAGGTATGATTCAACCACTGCCATGTTTAGCAATTGAAATTCTGGTCCCAGTTGTGGTCATTAGTCAAGGACTACCTGGAATTGAATCAGGGTGTGAGACAGATAGATGACCATCACCTGGACTAGAAGGGTAGTGATGGACAGGAAAGGAATCTCATCTTAGGAAAGAAACAAAGATCCACATTTGGGAGATCCAACTTCAGGTGAAGTTGTGCTTAGATAGTAATCAAGCACACAAGCAGGCAGATAGAATTGGGGTAAAATTAGGACAGGAAATTGCTTATTAGTGTACAGACTACTCTAATGAGATTCTGGCTTGGCAAGAAAGGTAGAAATAATGGTACCTTTATGAGAGATGGAGGTTGTTTGTTTTTGCTTTGTCTTTTTAAATAAATAATTAAGCAAAGCTAATTTCTGAACTGCAGAAATCTGGACGACCACTTGATAGCAAGAAATACAAACAAGAAATGTCTAAGAGGCATCCAGAATTTTGCAGTTTTGATTATTAAAGTAATTAAAGTAATTCAATCATCAGACTGTTATAATTACTCAACTATGGCTGAAATCAACAATGTGTTGTTTTTAGTTAAAGGAGATGTAGTAAGTAAAGTTAATGTAATCTCTCATTCAAAATCCAGCTTTATTCAAAAAACTAAAAATTGGTTTCTACATGCTCATATATAAAAAGAAGGGCCAAAGGTCAGGGGTTGCCACAAAGAGGAAGGAGTCAAGCTATTCTCCAAAGGACCAGAAGGCAGGACAAGAAGCAATGGATGCAAACTAAACAAAAAGAGAAGCAACCTAGAACTATGGAGAAATTTCCTGGCAGTTAGAATAATTAATCAGTGGAACAACCTGCCTCCAGAAGTTGTAAATGCTCTGTTATGTATGCAGGCACCTGCATAGCAACAGCCACCAGGGGGCGTTGGCCTGAACGGTTTTGGCGGGAAACCCAGTTTCGGCGGGAAACCTAGGGCCAACCCCATTGGCTGTCCTCTTACCTGGCTAGGTATTTAAGGAGGCCAGGTAACCCTCATTTCCTCAGTATGCTACACCCTCCAATAAAGAGCTGAACACGTACTCCGGATGGTGTCTCTTCCTTACATCGGACCCACTACATTGCAGTGGTGACGAAGGTGGGATTCTGCCGACAAAAGAGCTGAGGTCACTGGAGGAATGCACCACGAGCCGAAGGGAAAGCATTTTGTCTTCCTCTTTTTCCCCCCTGAACAACCGCCAGCTGACCGGACCACGCCGGTCACCGGATCAGTGGTCTCAATCATTTCAGACAAGACCCTTAATTATATTAATAGCTGGAGCAAGCAGCGGATTAAATTACAGCCTACAAATTTAACCCTGACCGATTTTCAGAATTCGCCGGTCAAGGTAAAGGGGGAGGCTACCGTTGCGGTGGGGTTTAAGGGTCGCGAAGAGCACCTGGAGGTTGTAGTGGTAGAGGGCCGGAGAGCCAGCCTGGTCGGTCTAGACTGGTTTGAGGCCCTGGGAATCACAGTCTCCGGGATCCACCGGATCCAGGGAGACTCCGTCGAGGCCATCTGCAAGGAGTTCGCAGACGTCTTCGATGGGACACTGGGCAGGTACACAGGGCCCCCCCATCTCGTTCAAGCTTAACTTGAATGTTTCCCCCATTAGGGTCTGGCTGCGGCAAGTCCCCTTCGCGCTCAAACACAAAATCGAGTGCGAGCTGGATAAGCTGGTGGCCCAGGGAATCTTAGAGCCTGTAGATGGGGGGAGTGGGAAACCCCAATCGTCACCCCCCCTTAAATCCAACGGGGAAATAAGGATCTGCGCTGACTACAAGTGCTCGGTGAACTGCGCCCTGAACCCGCACGCTTACCCGGTCCCCACGATCAGCCATGTTCTCGCTTCCCTCCAAGGCGGTGCCATCTTTGTAAGGCTCGATCTTGCGCAGGCGTACCAGCAACTCACAGTTACTAGGGCAACAGCTGACATTCAGACTATAGTAACACACAGGGGAGCGTTCCGGGTTAACAGGCTGCAGTTTGGGGTCAGCGTTGCTCCTGGCATTTTCCAGGAAGTTATGGAGAAAACACTCAGGGGCATCCCAGGAGTCTGCCCCTATTTTGATGACATCCTGATTGCAGGAGCATCAGAGAAGAGCTGGCAGGTAGGCTAAGGGAGGTGCTATCCAGGCTGCGCACAGCTGGCCTCAAACTTAAGAGGGAGAAATGCAGCATAGGTGTTTCCTCCACAGAATTCTTGGGATTCAGGGTAGATGCCAGGGGAATCCACCCCACAGAGTCCAAGGTGAGGGCCATCAAACTAGCACCCACCCCCAAGAACAAGGCAGAGCTACAGGCATTCCTGGGTCTGCTAAATTTCTATCATACATTCCTCCCACACAAGGCAGCCATTGCAGAGCCACTTCACAGGTTACTGGATAAAAAGGCAGAATGGACCTGGTCTTCCATCCACGAGCAAAGCTTTAGAGCATTAAAGGCACTACTGTCTGACAAGTCCACAGTAACACACTTCATAGAAACAAAGCCCATATGCATTGTGTGTGATGCATCCCCTTATGGCGTGGGCGCTGTTCTCAGTCACCTAGAGCCTAATGGGGCTCAAATCCCCATTGCCTACTATTCAAGGACACTGTCTGAAGCAGAAAGGAACTACGCCCCAATTGACAGGGAAGCCCTGGCAATTGTAGCAGGAATTAAAAAGTTCCACGATTATCTGTATGGCAGGGAGTTCACTGTTTACACGGACCACAAACCACTCCTGGGCCTGTTCACAACGGACAGGCAGACTCCCCAAATTCTGTCCCCCAGAATGCTCCGGTGGTCCATCTTCCTTGCAGCTTACAATTGCAAGCTGGTGCACAAGCCAGGAAAGGAGATGGGCCACGCAGACGGTTTAAGTAGGCTTCCCCTTGATACAACTGAACCAGACCCGGCACCAGCAATGCAGATCCTAGCTTTGCAGGAATTACCAGAATGCTCAGTTCATGCCAAGGACATTGCCAGCAACACAGCCACCGACAACATCATGAGCAGGGTACACTCATGGGTTTGCACAGGGTGGCAGGACAAGTCCACGGGGCCGGAGTTCCAGGCCTATTTCACAAGGCGACACGAGCTCTCCACGCACAGGGGTTGCCTCCTTTAGGGTAGCAGGGTCATTATTCCCACCGCAGTCCGGGGCAAGGTATTGGAATCCTTACACAAGGGATCCAGGCCAGAAATGCCACACACACCAGTACAGAGGTGGGAGGCCACACACACACCCTGGTCCCGCATCCACATTGACTATGCAGGGCCATTTCAGGGCCAACTGTTCTTGGTAGTAGTGGACAGCCACTCCAAGTGGCTGGAGGTAGTCCCTGTCCCAAACATGACCTCGGCTAGGACAATCCAGGTGCTCAGAGCTCTCTTTGCCCCACACGGCCTCCCCGACATAATAGTGTCTGATAACAGGCCTCAGTTTACCGCTACTGATTTCCAGGTGTTCTTGAAGGCGAACTGGATTAGACATGCCACCTCCACGCTTTTCCATCCATTGACTAATGGGCAAGCTGAACGGATGGTAAGGACGACCAAGGACGCACTCCGGTGCATCATCAGCAGGGACTGGCATCACAGACTGGCCAAATTTCTACTTGCCCAACACACTACACAGTGCATTGCTAATGGGAAGAGCCCAGCAGAACTGTGACAGGGACGGCGCCTCATCACCAAGCTGGACCGTTTACACCCAGACCGAGTAGCAGCAGAGACGGATAGGCCACCACCACCACCACCGCCACCACCACCATCATCATCATCATCACCAGTGCACAGAGTTCTCAATGTGGGGGACCTGGTCTAGGCAAGGAACTATGGGGCAGGACATCCATGGATTCCGGGGACAGTGGTTGAGAAAACTGGGCCCCTCTCTTACATCGTGGGGGTGGAAGGGGACAGACACATAAGGCGACACATCGACCAGCTCAGAGGAAGGGTCCCTGAGTGCACCACACACGCCCAACAGGATAGCCACACCCCAGGAGAGGTCAGCCCAACTGGAAACAACACAGAACAGGAACCAGAGGAGGAGGGCCTCCTGAACCCAGCTCTGCTCAACCCAGCACAGAGGCCCCACGAACCAGCTGTCCAAGCCCAGGGCCAAGCCACACCCAGACAGTCCACCCGGCCCCACAGGACACCTGCCTACCTGGCGGACTATGTGTGCAAGTGACCACCCCACAGTTGCCTTGCATTGACACACAGTGTATATAGTTATGTAGCTAGTTGCAAAATTGTTCTATAGTTGTTATGTGGTTCTTCTCTAAGGGGGAAGGGGTGTTATGTATGCAGGCACCTGCATAGCAACAGCCACCAGGGGGCGTTGGCCTGAACAGTTTTGGTGGGAAACCCAGTTTTGGCAGGAAACCTAGGGCCAACCCCATTGGCTGTCCGCTTACCTGGCTAGGTATTTAAGGAGGTCAGGTAACCCTCATTTTCTCAGTACACTACCCCCCCAATAAAGAGCTGAACACATACTCCGGCTGGTGTCTCTTCCTTGCGTCGGACCCACTACATTGCATGCTCCAACACTAAAAGTTTTTAAGAAGAGACTGGACAGCCATTTGTTTGAAATGCTATAGGCCCAAGGGTTTCCTGCCTGAGCAGGGGTTTGGACCAGATGACTTCCAAGGTCCCTTCCAACATTATTATTATTGATCATTGCATAGTCAGCCAGATGTTCAGACTGGATTTGGCATTTTTGTCTACCTATCGAGTCCTTACCAAGGATCTGGGATAGGCCGATGTGGATGTTTGATTGCATTACAGATATCATTGCAGGATGGAAGCAGTTTCTAGTAAGGCTGCCTTTTGCAATTGACTATTGGTGAATTTGTCAATGCCAATGGTGTTCAAGTGGTGCTTCAGTTGTTTTGGGATTGCACCCAAGGCACCTATTACTATTGCTACTATACTTGCTTGCCTTTGCCACAGTCTTTCTATTTGTAGGTCTTTGTATTTTGTTATCTTCTCCAGTTCTTTCTTGTCTATTCTGCTGTCTCCAGGTACTGCCACAACCACTATCCAGACTTTTTTTGTCTTTCTGATTGTCAATTGTTAAGTCCAGGGTGTTATGTTGCAAGTGCTTGTCTGTTTGAATTCTGAAGTCCCAGAGTAGTTTAATTTTATTATTTTCTATGACTTTCTCTATTTTATGATCCCACCAGTTCTTGCTTAGAGGCAAATGATATTTCTTGCAGTTCTTCCAATGCATCATTGTTGCTACTTTGTCATGCCACTGCTTGTAGTCAGTCTGTGTGATCTTCTTGCAGCAGCTTACCAGGTGGTCCACTGTTTCTTCAGCTTCTTTGCATAGCTGGCACTTACTGTCTGTTGCTGTCTTCTCAATTTTGACTTTGTATGCATTTGTCCTTAAGGCTTGGTCTTGTGCAGCCAGAATTAGTCCCTCGGTCTCTTTCTTCAACTTTCCTGCTCTTAGCCATTGCTAGGTCTTGTTATTATCTGCTTTCCCAGCTATTTTTTTTTAATATACTGACCATGTAGTGCTTTGTCTTCCCATGCCTCTATTCTGTTCTTCATTTGGTCTCTCCACTAGTCAGTAAGCCTTCCTGATATACTAATTTCAGTGCATCTTCATCATTGTCCTTCAGATATTCTTCCAAAGACATTTTTCTTCTTCAACCATCTGATGTACTTGCAGCATTCTATGTTCACCTATTTGCCTTGGTAGATAGTCTGTCAATGTCACTGTGTGGATGAAGGGCATGATTCATTGTCATTGTTTTTCTGATCTTCGTATCCATTGTTTTTAGGTCTGCTTGAGTCTAGTCCACTATTCCAGCTATGTATCTAATGATAGGAATGGCCCAGGTGTTGATTGCCTTCATGGTATTTCCTCCATTGAGTTTGGACTCACTCTCTTGATGTATTCACCTCTAATCTTTTTCTTGACGTCAGTGTGCTTGATGTTGTCAGTTTGAAGAACAAGTGTTTGTAGTAATCTTCCTCATCCAGACTCTTAATGATATTTTTGTGGGGCATCTTTATTCCTTTAGTTTTCACTATTTTTCCTTGTTTGATAGTAAGTGTGGCACATTTGTGCAAGACAAACTCCATTGCAATAACTTGGCTATATATATGGACAGTGTTGAGCAGCGATTCTATTTCAGATGATGTTTTTCCATACAGCTTCAGATCATCCATGTAAAGGAGGTGGGATAGTCTGGCAGATGTTTTTGATGTTTGATAGCCATGTCCTGAGTTATTCAATATTGTTGACAGAGGAAACAGTGCAATAAAAAATAGTACTGGTGATAATGAATCTCCTTGAAATATTCCTCTCTTGATATTAACCTCTCCCAGTCTCTCACCATTGACCTGCAACTGTGTCTTCCATTGTGCCATCAATCTTTGCACAAATTTTCTGATGTTTCTAGTGACTCCTGTTATTTCTAGGTAATTGATTATCTAATTGTGTGGCAGAGAGTCAAATGCCTTTTTGTAGTCAATCCATGCCACATTCAGGTTGGTCTTCCTTTTCTTGCAGTTTTTCAAGATCATTTTGTCTATTAGGAGTTGATCTTTTGTTCCTCTGATATTGGGGTGGTTTCCTTTCTGTTTGGGTGGAAAGAGATTGTTTTCAACTAGATGCTGTCATACTGCATCAGCTAACACACCAGTTAGCAATTTGAAAGTTGTTGGTAAGCAGGTAATTGGCATGTAGTTGACTGGTGTTGCCCCTTTTGCTGGATTTTTCATTGTTAAGTTGGTTTTCCCAGTTGTTAGCCACTTTTCAATTTCTCATCTTTGTAGTATATTGTTGAACTGCTTGGCAATGAGTGGGTATAGAACAGTTAGATGTTTCAGCCAAAATCCATGCAGTTCATCTTCACCTGGTACTGACCAATTTTTGATCTTCCTTGCTCTTTTTTCTACCGTTTTTGTTGTTATTACTAGTTCTTTCATTTCAACTTCTGTTTTATTTGCATCCACCTCTTAACCAAGCCGCATCCTTCTTGTATTTCTTTGGGTTATCCCATATCTGTTTCCAGAACTGCACTGTTTCTTTCTTGTCAGGTACTGACTGATTCATTGCAGTTTCTCCATTGATGGACTGGTAGAAACATTTCTGATTGGATTCAAATTGGAGGTTCTGCCTATAATTTGCAATTCAAGCTTCGTATTATTACTATTATTATTATTTTTTTGTTTTTCTCCTTCTGCATAACAGCTCATACCCTAATTTAAGCTTAGGGAAGAGAAGCAACAAAATATGCATCCTGTGATGCAAATTTGATTCCATATGCACCTCAGTGCAATATTGTATTATATGTGACCAACTATGTCACATATTTTGATATTATGATTAGGAAAGAATCCCTATGAACTCACAGATTCCTTTCTACATATTTACTATCTACCCTACTGAATATTTACTTGGCTTTATTCCACAATGGCAACTGATTTCCCCTCTTAAAGCCTCTGAAAAGTTTCAGGTCAATTCAGTGGTCACTATCACTGTATTGACCTTGCAGTGCTGTAAAGAATGAAGTCATCAATCCACAATCCAGCTGTTGCAAATCATGAAATAGAAGAAATGGAAGCCTCACCACTCCATTCCTCTAAAGAGAAAAATAAAATATATTGCTAGTACGTTTCCCAACTACACCCTTACCACACACAGAGTACATTTGTTTCATTTACATTATGTTCTCCATTATGCAAAAAAAGAGTATTTGAGCTACAAGTTGCCACCCACTATCCTTGTGAAAGAATACCTAAAATGGATGAAGCCCAGAAGCTGGTAGGCAGAGGCAAGAAGCTGTTCTTTTCAATGGGTCTCAAGGTACATGAGATTGCAGCATCTTAAAGAATTACATACAAACATTTGCTAGAGCTACAAACTGTTACAGAAACATTCATTTTGTAAATTGGAAAGAGAAGATACAAGTGGCATCCATCTACAGCTGCTCAGATCATGCCCAGAAATATACATGGCACTTCTTTTGCTTCTTTGGGTGTAGATTTCTTGTTTGTCGTAGATCAACTCTTTATTCTTATGGGGCAAACATTTCAAATAATCTTGGACATTGTACTTAACCAATATATCTAGCCATAATATTAGGAAAAAAGAAAGATCTGCAAAATAACTACAGATATCCTGTTTACATCTCACTATGTACTTGATATTATAAGAAATGGGGACATTTAGTCATATTGTTGTGTGGGTCTCATTTACCAGTCTGTTAGTTGATATCATATTGAAATATAAATGTCTACACAATGAATGAATCCTGTTTCCCAAAGTCCACAAATAGATCTTGAGGGAAGTTTGCTGGTATGTACCTGAGGGAAATGCCATCTCCTAAAGAAAACTAAAATAAATTAACAATTTTACAATTTCCTAAAATTAATACATGTTAATGGTAAAAAAAAATCAAGAAGGACTCTTTAGGTATGTAGTTTTTTCTCTCATTGCTATTAATCTGTAATTGGAACAATTAAGTTGGACATATAACTTATTTGGAAAATAATACAATTTACCTCTTTAATTCTTGTAAATAAATTTAGTAAGGTACAATATATGTTGTACTTTACTTAACTTGTGTAAGATAGAACAACCATGAGAAAATCCAGAAATATTTCATTAAAACCTATGTGTATTTTCATCAGTGGAAAAACACCAGGGGAGCATATCCAGGGATTGCTCCATCATTTCAGCCTCAGGGAACATTATTAACCTTATTTTCCTTGCATAATGCCAGCTCCTGATACAGTGTGGCACTCAAGAGGCCTGATAGTATAAGTGATGGAGCAATGTCCCCCCAAAGTGACTCCACCTCAGAAAGTCCCTCTAAGTGGCCTCCACCACTTGGGAGGCTTCTAATTAGGATGAAAATTCCCTCCATATGTGCAGTAGCTCATTTGCACAGGCAGTGCTGACCTACATTTTCAAGGGTGTTGGGTACCCAACGTTCTCTCTGACAGCAACCATATGTCTTATCTGTCCCCCTCCAATGTGTTTATTTCTATACTCCTGGCTAACAGCCTGGGGATGGGGGAGAGAGGGAAGCTAAGTTAAATGATGGTATTCTGGTTCCAGCTACAGAAAATTACCATTAAGCTCCAAGAGAGGAGTCAAGCATCTACTGGTGGTCCCACTTAACTGAAGATGACCATGTCAATTTATAGACTATTCATTTACAGTGTGAGGTTTTTATCAGCTTAGGTTTCAGTTTGATCTACATTTTTATGACCAGTTCTTTTTCCCCCCAACCCCAGATAAAGGTGCCTGGCAAAGAACTGCCTGCCCTTTTATCAGTGGCACAGTCACAGGTGCCTGACTAATAATCCATGTTGCCATAGTTGGGAATTTACTTTTTATATCCTATAGAAGTGGTAAATAATATTGGGACAAAATGAGTTAGGATACTTAGGATTCACTGTAGCAAAGAGAATCAGAACAACAAAGGCACTCTCACTGATGAAATTGGAAATGTTTTTTTTTTAATTAACACTTCTAATTAGAATTTAACATCTCACTAGCTTCGTATGGGATTTTTCGCTTCCTTAACCTCACAGAAACCTATCTATTGGTTCTAAATAGGCAGTCACTTACCATGCACCACTTGAGGATTTCAATTAATCCCAAATCCTCTAACTTTGGTGTTTGAACTTGCATTTGTCTCTGTGGGCCGTTCTTCCATCCCCCACCTGTTTTGTTTCTTTTAAGATCTCTGCTCCAAAAGATTTTTCCCCTTTCTCTTTTCTTTTAGTTTTCTTTCTCTTGTTCTGTGGAAAACTGTGAATGTGTGTGGGTGAGCAAGAGACAAAGAGTGGGAATATGTGTCTGTATGTTTGTAAATGTGTTTCTGTGCATTACAACACAAGGTAATGCATGCAGGTAAATAATACATTCCATTCAATTTATCATCTAGCAAATCATAGACACCCTGTACAAAGTCTTGGATTCAAGTTGTCCAATTAAATCAGAAGTGGGGAACTATGGGCCCTTTATGACTTGTGGACTTCAACTCCTATGGCTGGCTCAGGAATTTTGGGAGTTGAAGTCCACAAGTCCACAAGTCATAAAAGAGCCATTGGAAATGGCCCTTAAGAAGATTAATTGGAAAGCATATGTCCATGGAGGAATGGGGTACCAAAAAGTTAAGATGGTAATTAAAATCATGTAACTGAAGCCCTGCCTACTTTTATATACACTGTGGATGCAACACACACATTAAATGGGCAGGGCTTCATTCAAAAGATCATGGCTACCAATTTTTAGACATTCTTTGTGGATGCCTCTGGAGTAAGATAAAATTAAGTGTAACCTTGTACAAGGAAATCATATATATTTGTGTCTTCTTACACCATAACAAAAGAGTGTTCATTTTTGCAATTCCAAAGGATACATCAAAATTGATGTTAGATTACTGATCAAGTATAAGTTAAAAGTATCAGATGACAAACATTAATTACTTACTTTTGTTGTGAAGATACATGTTGTATTGAGTACAGAAGTATGAACCAAGAATGTTTTCCTGAGGTCTAGTATTCTGACTGATGGAGAGTAGAGAACTGAAACTTATTTGTATTTTTATTCCACTGAATGGTATCTGCATATTGGGGTTTGTCTTTGTATTTTAATAAAGTTTTAAGTCCATATGCTACCTCAAATCTTTACTTAAGACCTTTTAAAATCAAATACATTGTTATTAAATTATTATGCCTACTAAAATTAAAACAAGGAAGGGTTTTTTGTAACTAATTTGTTCTGAAAACTTTCAGGCAATGGAAACAAGGCTTCCAAACAAGAGTGCCAAAAAAGTATGTGCCCCCAAATTAGCATTTCATAAAAAAAGTACAATACAATATTAAAAAATAAACTAACCAATACAAAACCTGGAGGGAAAAAGTTAACTTGGCTTCAGAAAGATAATAATATCACAGAAAGGTGATGTTATGAGAAACACAACCCTCTTGTGACAAGGAGAAATATAACCTCCAATTTTCCAAAAATGCTTATCCACTGGAAAAAGAGTTTTAGTTTTACTATCATATTCTTAGAGTGCCCTTAGAATTTCTTTTTAATTGTATTTCTTAGCTTCACTTGTTATAAAGTGGTAACTGTGCATTGTGTTTTCTTTTCCTGTTAAACATCTTTCTCTCCCTCCCTCCCCCTTTTGAAATTTAATTTATGTGTGGAAAGAACATTCACCCATCTGTGAGAATTTTAATTCTTCTTTGGGGAAAGAGAAAAAACCATTTATTTTCTATCGCTTTCCCTCCTGGTGTTTTGCAAAGCCATCAAAAGAACTCTATTGCACCTCAGTTTTTGATTGTTTAATAGTGGCCATTGTGTATATTGGGGGGGAGGGGAACAGAGGATCTCTTTCTCTTTCCTTCTCCTCCTCCTCCTCCTCCTCCTCCTCCTCCTCCTCCTCCTCCTCCTCCTCCTCCTCCTCCTCCTTCCCCCCCCCAAAGGCTTTGTTTTGCTTTCATTTGCTGCTATTTACTTTTTCTTCTTTTTCCTCCTGAGAGTTTCTTTTTTTTAAAAAAGCAAGATATATCTTCAGCTTTGTGTTGCAGCTTAATTTGTTCAAAGGTTAAACGAGAGGAAATGTCCTGTACAAAAGAAATAAAGGAGAGGAAGAGAGAAACAGAGTACTTGGAAAATACTAGGAAAAGTATCTAGCAATATGTACAAGTCATTTCCTGAAAGTCATAACTTTTTCAGGTCTTTTACATCCCATGCTGTTCTTGGGAATGTTGCTTGGATGAAATATTTAATTATTTTCTGTGTTGCTGTCTTTTATAACTACATATTTCTTTAAAATCTAGCCCATCATGGCAATGTCTTTCATGGGTGACTTTCCCCTCCCCCATTTTTTTGAGAGTCAGCCTTTATTGTTGAGGATCACATAAACATGAGTTTATAGGACATTTTCAGAAGTGGTTTGCCATTGCTTTCTTTTTAGGGTTGGAGAGAATAACTCTCCCAAAGTCACTTAGTTAGCTTCTATGTCTAAGGCATGACTAGATTTTGAGTTTCCTCCTTATTGGCCAACTGCCTTCACCATTAGAACCAAAATCAATCTCCCATGAATCACACATTGGGCAGAAAATTCTATAAATTAATTAGGGGTTCTGTACAATAGTTTTGCTTAACTTTCAGAAATTTCAGTGAACTGGATACAGTGAACTGTGTTTTTGTGGTTTTACGTGATATTTTAAAAGAGAGAAATTTTTAGACACATAGCAGTGCAATTCTAATCATTGAAAATAAATTTCCTTATCTTTCTATCAATAACAACACCCACCAAGGATTTTGCTAAAGAAAACTATGCAGAAATAGACAGTTCAGCAATGGAATAAGAGTTCATATCTATGTGGATATTAATCATAATTCAACATTTTTCTTTTAAGTATTTATTCAGAAGGGTAAAAGAAAAATGTAGTAGTTTAAATTAGATTCCTCCCAATCTGTAAAGTAGCTAGTGGAACTAGAACTACTTTTGTGATGGAAATAGAAATGGCCTCTGTGGGTATATATTTGCAAACTTAAGTGAAGAGCAGCTCTAACAGCGCTACTGTTGTGGCTTGGCATTTGAATCTTCAAGTTGGAAGATATTCACAAAATTTATATACCAGTCTTTGCTGGCCCAATTGCTTATGTTTGAATAGGTCATGAAATAAAGTTCTCATAGCAAGCAATTGGAAAAGAAAATCAACCACAGAATTGTGATGGACATATAGAGCCATAACTAATGCTGAACAGGATATGGAGATGAATGCCAGGCACTTTTAAGGATCTAAATGTTATATATTATTGTTCAGCAATTAAAACTACAGAAGACAACTGAAAATTCCATTCCATAAACTGTTAGCTGTTCAAACATGTATCCCCTTGATTAAATTAATATTTAGAAAAAACAAAATCTTTCAAGTTTTTACAGAAAAATATGAATATTACAAACCCTCATACAATTGAGTGATATAATCTAAGTTTGTTTTAATGTTATAATGCCACCTTTCATGAAATGGTCTTTTGTGGAAAGTTATAAATTTTGGGGATAAGAGTCTTAGTAGATTTGATGATTTAGGATTATAAACAACAATGAGATCAGGAATATTTAGCTGATCCCTTTAACCTCTAAACTCTTTTTTCATTAAGTCACTTGGAGCAGTTCTCTTGTATATGTGGTATGTACAAACATAATCACACAGACATATACTTTATTGCTTAATTGTGTATATGTTCCTGTGTGTGTGTGTGTCTAAGTCAGGGGTCAGCAACCTGAAACAGTGAAAGAGCCACTCAGAACCAGTTCCCTCACAAAAGGAAAAACTGGGAGCCGCAAAAAATGTGTGCACATGCGCGCATGCGCAGAACAGGGTTTGACTGAAGAGTGGAGCTAAGGTGAGATATGCACCTACCCTGCATATTTGAATTGATTGGTTGAACTTTTTTAGTCCCACCTTTTTTTTTTGGACTGCACATGGCAGAGGACTGGGAGCCGCATGCGGCTCTGGAGCCGCGGGTTGCAGACCAGTGGTCTAAGTGAATCTCAGTAAAAAAAAATTTTTGATAGTTTTGGTTTTATTTTAAAAACAGCCTAAAACCCTACCTACATACAAGAGTAGTAATGGCAAACCTTTCAGATTGGTGTGTCAAAAATTTGGAGAAAACAAAAGAGAAAAAAATATTTATGTATTCATATATTTTTAAAAAACTACAGGCAAATTAAGGCAGCTCCAGTCTCACAATGCCTTTGTTCTTGAATGGCTTTGGAGAATCCTCTACATGGCATCTGCAGCTTTGAAAACTGCATAGAAGCAAGCCGTTTTTATTTATTTATTTAAATTTATATACCGCCCTATTCCCGTAGGACTCAGGGCGGTTTACAGGGAAAATTAAAAGTTAAAATACATCACATATAATTAAAATCGATTAAAACTAAGATTAAATTAATCCCTGAACTTAACTAAAACCCCATTAATTAAATATGATGGTTTTTTAGAAGCTGTGAAGGTGCCATGAGCACGTAGTTTGCTTGCATACCCGCTGGCAGAATGGGACAACTTGCCATGGGCCACTCACTATGGCCAAATCACCATGGCCAATTTACCACAGCTAACACATCATGGCCAATTCACTCACCATGGCCAAAATTATTTTAATTTTTTTTCATTCACATTTCATTTTTGTCCCTCCTTTGGCATCTTTTGCTTAATGATTCTATTCCACTATGTCTTTGATATAACTTGTCCTGTGGAAAGTTTTCCCACAGCTAATTGGCCATAGTGAGTTGTCCGTGGGAAGTTATTGTAGACCCTTCTGGAAGATCTGGAGGCTACACAAAAAGAAACGTTATTCTCACGTGGCCTCTGCAGCCTTCAAAAATAATATAAAAGCACCCACCATTATCTCATGATTTTTGGAGGCTCCAGAGGTAATGCAAGAGCACAGCCCTCTTATGTAACTTCTGGAGAGCACATGAGAGAGATCCCATTCTTGTATGGTCTTCACAGCCAACACAAATTGCAGAAAATGGGTGAAGGGTATTGAGAAACATTGGCGAGTCACCTAAAATGTAATGGCACATCACCTTTGACATGCATGTCATAGATTTGCTATCACTGTACTAGAGCAGGTACAATGCAAGTGGAACAATACTTTTATTATTTTCCTCACATACCAGTAAATCTATATAATTTGCATTAAAGCTAGTCATATGCTAGTCCAAGGCCCCAATTTCCTTATGTGTCTGCCAGACTTTAACAACAATCTTTTCCCAAGTTCTTTACCAGTTGAAATATAAAAGCCAATTATGACTAAAATATTTTTTCCTCTTGTGATGCCCAGTTGTGTTACCCCAATTCTGAAATTCCTACCCTAATCCTAACTCAATTCTATTTTTCTTTTAAAAAATATGTTTTATTGATTTTTAACATAATCACTTTAATATTTGGCAAACAGTGTGTTGTCTGGGTTTATATTTAAAAAACAATAACAATTAGTTTAATTCTATAATCCACATAATGGCTTTGTTTGATTTTCTCTTCTTACAATAATATTCTCTTTTGCCAACCTTAATACAATTCTTATTATTTAGATAAATGGCAATTAAATATAGACATTTTTCTAATATTTCTGCAAATAATAACCATATCAATATAAAGTTTCTTTTCTAACTGATCATCTTGATTGTCTCGTCATACATCCTGCTTCCAAAATTCTTATTTAAATTTGTTTTCCCCACAATATTCAAAACATTCTTACTGGTTAAGATTTTCTCAAAATTAATTACACTTAAGTATTTAAGTCTTTTTCTTCATATAGGCCATCCCAACACGTTTACATTTCTCATATCTTAAAAAAAGAAAAACAAAGAACAGGAAAGAACGGGGGGGGGGGGAAAGAAAAAGAAATAAGAAAATAGTATATTACTTAAAATACATGTCCCTCTTAGGCTAATGTACATTTATATCCAAAGTTTTTCTCTTATTTTTAACTATATTTAAACATGTGTTTAATCTTTAAATGTTCCATTTAAATGTTCTAATCTTTTGAATATTTTTGTCCATTTGAAATTTTCTCAAGATCAATTACACTTAAGTATCTAAAACATTTCCTTTATATAAACCATCCCAGCATTTTTATATTTCTCATGTCAAAAAACAAAACACAAAGGATAAAAGAAAGAAAAAATACTATGTTACTTGAGGGGCTCATCCCTCTTAAACTAAAATTATTTATATCCAAATTCTTTCTATTTCTTTATCCATATTCAAACAGATGTTTAATTTTTAAATATTCCCTTTGATAAATCCCATCATCTAATTTCTTAATTTTTCTCACCTTTTTTTGCCAAACAGCTTTCTTGATCAATATGCTTTGCTGAATCAAAGAGTCTTCCCATAGTCTTGTGAATGTTGTTGCAAGTACAAAGGACAAAACAGGTATGATGGTTTTATAGGAAGGTTTTGCCCCTTCATATTCATTGAAGATCTTTTCCTTTCTTTCCCTCTTAATTTCTCTTATCATTTTTTGTCTCTCAAGTTCTTGTAGTTCCCCTGGCAGCTCTGTAATCCATTTTGTCAAATCTTTTTTTCTTGTCCTCAGGTTTATTTTGTAATCTTAGAGTATAAGTTATCTTTTCCATGTCCAGTATTTCCTGTAAGTTTTTTCCCACCTGGGTTAAGTCATACTTCCTTCTATTGTTAGGTTCCATTTTTAAATCTCTCTCCTCTGGCTTATATTCAGTTGTCTGTTTTATCACTCTCTATTTTTATTTTCTGAGAGTTTTTGTGTTGTAAAGTTGAATTGGAGATGTGTTCATTTTTATTTTCAAAGTTATTTTTAATTTCCTTGTGGTTTGAAATCATTGTTGTTTGAATTAGTTGCAACATAGCATACATCTCCTCCTGAAAAGTATTTATTTTTTCTTCATATATTCTTTCTGCAGATCTCTGTTTTTCCATGATTGCCAAAAAATCAGGATTTTCCTTTCTCTGCAGACAGCTTTAGAGTCACAGTTAAATAGGTATTTGTAATCCAGAAAAGTCATTTTTTCCTAAAGTTTATAATTCTTGCTTTGTAGATAGCCCAAAATGTTTTTTTTGTCACAGCTGTTCTCTGTTATTAAGACATTGAAGGTCACCAAAAACAAATTATCTTTTCTTGGGCTTTGCCAGTTCCTGTAATAGAGCAACTACTGTTGTATATTTTTATCCACCACTAGATGTCAGCATCAGTTCATTTTTCAGTAATAGACAATTATTTTCTTCTATTTTCATGATTTAAAAGAGAAATTTTAGGAAATTCCACCAATTTCAAACTTATCCAGATTTAAGTCTTATATTCATTTCATTTCAATATATTTCTGTTCCCCCTAAAAGGTTTAATTCACTGCTTCCATCTGTAGGAGGGTGGGGCAAAAATTCCCCTCCTCACTTTTGTAGGCTTTTTGCTTCTTGGGTTTTTTTCCCAGGAAGTCAATTATCAAGTAGAAGAGAGAAAATCACTGTTCTTACCCAGTTCCAAGCACGTTGTTTACAGTCAGCTTAAAATAGTGCGTTTGGGCTTCAGCTGCTTGTAGCTTGGGCTAGACTCTGAAGTTAAGCTAGCCTTTTTCCTGTTGGTTTCTGGAGGGCTTTTCCCAAACTGATTGGATTGACTGCCATTTCTCCTCAATCTGAAGAACTTGCTTCCTTCTGTGTCACCTCTTCAGGGCAACTTCAGGCCCATTTAGTGTCCCCTAACAGGAAGAAATTGGATGTAGGATACAGACCCCCATGATTATTGGCTGCTGCGCTACTATGCAAAACCGGAAGCCCCTAACTCAATTCTAGAATGTCTTCCCAGCATGGTTGTCTGATGCCTACCATGATGCTTCCAACGTTTCATCATTCAGTTTTAAAATGTTACATTAGTATTTTAATGGACTGGTGTATTGAATGCATCTTGCATTTTACACATGCTAATTACTTCTATTGATGTGGCCTAAAATTGAACTTATCTTCTTTGGAGCTGTACTACTGATTCACATTCAGTTTGAAATAATATCTTATTTCAAGATCTCCTCTTTGACTACTATTATCATGCATATTTTCCATCCTATGTCTGTGGATTTGGGTTTGTGTTTCCTAGGAAAACTTCTATATTTGTCTCTGATAAATTGCCATGCTTAAGTAGCTTAGAGTATAAGATATGTCTAGAAGATTTCCAAAGGACTTGTCTGTCTGTCTGTCTGTCTGTCTGTCTGTCTATCTATCTATCTATATCTATCTATCTATCTATCTATCTATCTATCTATCTATCTATCTATCTATCTATCTATCTATCTATCTATCTATCTCATCTATCACAAAATCTCTTGACTTCTGATAATTCCATACTGTTTCAAGGCTGATACAACTTGATGTCTTTAGATTCTGATCTAGAGTCTTCTCACATATATTGTAGATGTCAGTCTGACTGGTTTATATTTCCTTGGAGGCTCCTTTCCCCACTTTTTAAAGATAACGTAACATTGCTCTCCTCATTCTCCAGTACTTCATCTGTTCTCCAGGATTTCATATGCATAAAAAGTTTGGCCAGGCCATTAGTTTCTTCAGTAATCTAGGATTCATCTCATCTGGCCCTGGAGATTTAAACTCATTAATGTAAATAGGTATTTGCTGACCTTATTTATATCAACTCAAGCTTCAAACCTGCCTCTTCATCCTGCTGTTTACAATTGCTAGGTGGAACATATATCCTCTTTGAAGAAGATTGAGTCAAATTAGCACTGAGTAGCTCTGCCTTTTCTTATTATGTATTCGCATTCTCTTTCCCAAGTAGCTCTATACATTTCTCTTCCTTTTATTTTGAACATATTTTAAGTAGTCCTTTTGCTGTTCACAGCATTTTTGTTTAGTTTGTAAATGTTACACTTTTTTTTCTCCTGTTGGCATCTCTAAGGTTCTGGATTCCTAGTGTTTCTTACTGGAGATTCATCTTTATTTATGTATTTATTTGTTTAAACATTTTATATACAGCCATAATACTATAAAACATTCCTGATGGTTGCATTCTTTATGCAGGGCGGTTCATAATCTAGAAATCTTCCTGGGCTTGTAGCACTTGTTTAAAAACCAGGTGGCGACAATGGTCAGAAACAATTACACCTGCTGAAAAAGGAACAACCTCTTCTGTATCAGAAGGGCCATATGCATGGTCACTCATGCTTAAACTATGTGGGCTCTCCTTGGACTCTCAAGAAGCTTCCTCTGTCTAGAATGCAACAACTCAGAAGTGAATGCCTCAAGGTTCCTGAATATAATGCCTCTGCTTTGGGAGTTCTCTTCAGATGCAATTCAAGATTATTATTATTATTATTATTATTTATTAAATTTGTATACCACCCTTCTCCCGAAGGACTCAGGGCGGTTAACAGGGCATATATAAATAACAATACAAAAATTAAAAAGGAATTAAACAAATGCCCAATTAAAAATTACAATAACAATAAAAGCAATAAAAGACCCATTAAAAAACCCTAACATTCCCCATCAGGCCAGACCAGCTAGTTCAAATAAGTGGGTCTTCAGCCCGCGCCGGAAGGAGCAAAGGTCCGATGCCATCTGGAGCTCAACCGGCAGTTGGTTCCATAACGCTGGAGCGCCCACAGAGAAGGCCCACAGAGTATGATTGTCATACTCTTCATTAATACATATAGAACCACTTTTGTCCAATGGCCTTTGTCTGTGTTGTCAAAACTGAACAGCCCTCTCTCAATAAGAGAGGGAGGGATACAACATCAGCTATCTCCAGTCTACAACACAGTCCTTTCAGCAGTTCCACGAAAGCTCCACACCCATTTGCACCACTCAGGTGACCCTGATGACACAGATAAGCCTCCAGGTGGCATCAATGACTCTCTAAAAGAATGCAAATGACCAGCTGTCTGCAAGGAGTATAAATCCTTCCATTCCCCACCATCCATTCAGAGCTGAAAAAGCTTCTTGAATGAGAAGTGAAACGTCTTCAAAGAGAAAAAAGAAAGTCCAGTTGCCATGTGAAAAACTACTTTTGATTCGTGTTATACTCATCAGTGGAGACAGATCTTTGTTATATTTATTAAATCAAGTTTGCCTTCTTGTCCCAAGCCTTAAGCTTATCTTTTTTTATTTTTCATGCTCTAGGCATTAATGTATAAAACAACTAAAACTATTAACTTTATAAACCATTTTTTCCCTAATTTTTCACCTTGTAATTTAATAAACCCCATTGCAGCAATTCTTCCACTTTCTTAATGCACTAGTTCATATTTGAAATCCTTATTTTGTTTTCTTTTAAAATCATTATCTTTGTAGACTTTCTCTATTTAAAGCCCTGCTGAAAAAGTGCACCATATTTGTGGTTGTATGGTTCAGACTATCACCTAACATTAATCACAGTCCCAAATATAACCTAGTTAAATGCAAATTATCCCAGGTCTCTCTCAACAAATTTTACACATAAATAAAGTTTTATAAATACATACAATATATTCTTGTTGACTCAGAAGTCCCATAGAAAGTCACTCCTTGGTAATAACCTAAAATAATAGCTTATCAGTGAAATAATTATAATTCCCAGTGTGTTGATACTGTATATAGAGACAAAATATTCTAGGAATGATGCTTTAGCTACTTCTTTACTGCCTGATGCTCTTCCTGTCCAAGCTCAACTCTGAATTGCAAAGATGTGTAACAATAGTAAATGTTGATATGATTTCAATCTATTTAGCTATTAGAAAGTGCTATTTTAACCTCTTTTAAATCCACAGTGTTATCAACAACTCATTCACTCCACACCTTCTTCTAATTCTTCCTCCTTTCTATTAGTGTAATGTATATAACTATTTTTGTATCTTCAAAAAATATTCAAAATGCAATTATATGAAAACAGGGAAAACAAAATGAAATATCTAAAATACACATAAAACATATTCTGAAATTCAAAGAACACTCATAGGCTATAATGTGTCTGTATATTTGTAAATGTGAATCCCTGCATTTCCATTGAAATCAATTATCTTTTGAATACTTTAAAACCAGAAAATTTCTTATGTCTATAAAACCTGAAGATAAGTAGTAGTAAAAACAAATATTTATAAGATCAGAAGCTAATGAGATGGGGATCAATCATACTTGGGTTATGCACATGTATAACAGATGACTCTCTGAATCTCAGGGCAGATAAAAGAATGAACATTGATTTAGTAGGTAGATGAAAAGAGACTGGAAAACAAGTATCTTTATAGTCCTATGTTCAGCAGTGGACCTTGTTGCTTCTGTATGTCAGTGCTTTAGTCAGATAAGGATACAAACTCTACAAATATTCTACAAGCACCAGAGAACTCTTTTGTTGTAGAATATATTATCAGAATCTTGAAAATCTGCCAGTTTCTATCTTCTCCCTCTTATTCCAACCAGAATCAAGGTAAGATTATTTTCAGTTTATTTCCTTACATACTGTTCTTTCCAAGTACTAAGTTAGCATCCATTTAACAGTTTGTACATTCCTTCTTCAAGGTTATCAGTACACAACTCTACACTACTTCCCCTGTGAGACTTAGTCTCCCCCACAAATATGAAGAAGAATCCTACACATTATTTTAGGAACTAATTACAGACTCATTCCCCCACTTTCAATTTGCATCTCCCCAAGATCAACAAACAAGTCTTGTCACATAAAGTTTGGAAGACTTCCCTCTCTTCTCACTGCCTAGGAACTAGTACTAGTATTATGATGGAAATCACAAAATCCTATTCATCCTGAGTTTCATTTTATATTGATAGCAGTGGCAAGTCAGAATTTGGGGTTTCTAGTGGAATTTCAGATGCAACTAGTGTACCAAGCATGGTGTGCATATCTGTTGTTTTCTCCCATGGTCTCTCCAATTCAGGGTAACTGTTAAATAGCGGGTTCTTTGGCGCAAGAATGAAGATGAGGTAGCTGAGTACAGAGAAACTCATATTTTATTTTGTGCAGAATTAGTACTGGGAAAATGGCTGCAACTAGCCGCAATATATAGTCTAGGCCCAAGGCGGCAGCCAATAGGTTTGAAACAACCATTGCCACTTAAGGATAGCCAATTGTAGTGTTGGAGACTTGTAGTCTGGGTTGCTGGAGAGCCATTAGCTGCTCCAGCAACCCACGTGGTATTACTATGAGCCCAGTACATAACACCCCTCCCCTCTTACATCAGACAATATCAATATAAGTTAGTCTCAATGCAATTATCAAGACCCATTATCAAAACACACTAAAATAAAAGTAATAGAACAAAAAAAACCATATAGGTTACAACGTGATTAAATAATGTCTGAATGAATAGGCTTCATGGATAGCATACTTAGACAGTTACAACATAGCACTACTTTCTGTAGTATAGTGGCATACAACAATACACAATATTATAGCTCTTTATGTTACAACGTAGTCAGCAAGATATGAAGGAGGCTTGTGTGTCCTAGTGGAACATCTCGGAGTCCCAATCACTTTGTGGTCTACCAGCTTACCCAGTGGGCTGGGTAGACTTGTGTCCCTTTGTGCTCCTAAGTCAAGGGGATTAGATGCTCTCTAGCTGACCTCTCCTGGTTGGCCCACCCCAGAGTTAGACTGATCAGCACAGTAGGCACAGCGGTTGCTGAACTTCGGATGGCTTGCTCCTTCAAGGGATCCATGTTGCATTCCAGGACTCCCCACTTCTCCCTCTGGTTCCACCTCAGTTATGAAGGAAATGTCCTGAGAGTTCATGTGAGGACTGGCTTAGTCGCAAGTTTGAGGACCTTCAGAGACTTATGATGCAGTCCTCACTTAGTGGCTGTTCCGGAAACCATTTCCTGAGCTGATCAAGGTGTCATCTGAAAACTCGCCCACTCTCCAACCCCACTTCATAAGACACGGGTCTGGATGCTTTGGTAATTTGACCAGGAACCCACAGATTCCCATGACCATTGTTCCTGGCCCAAACCCAATCGCCCATGTGCATCCCCCTCAGGGGTTTTGGTTGAGAGGCTTCTGCTGGACACAACCTGTCCAGTTTAGTGATCAAACGCCTCCACCTATGTAGTTCTGCAGGACTTTTGCCTGTAGCAGTGCAGGGCGTAGAATGCTGGCAGAGTAGAAAATCTGCCAATCTGTGATGCCAGTCACCTGTGACAATGCGCTTGAGTGATTCCTTCATTGTCCTTACCATGTGTTCCACTTGACCATTAGAAGACGGATGAAAAGACGCAGACATTGCATGTCTGATGAGATTAGCTCTAAGGAAGGCCTGAAATTCAGCAGCAGTGAATTGGGCCCCATTGTCTGAAACTAAGACATCTGGCAACCCATGTGTGGCCGAGTTTTCTCAGCACCTGGATGGTTCCAGCAGTATTCATGTTAGGAACTGGAATTACTTCCAGCCATTTGGAGTGGCTATCCACTACTATAAGGAAGAGCTGTCCCTAAAAGGGCCCAGCGTAGTCTATGTGAATCCTAGACCATGGAGTGTGCATTTCCTCCCACCTGTGATGGAACCTGTGGCATTTCAGGCCTAGACTCTGGCATGTATAACAACCATGGAATTGTGCCTCAATGTCCTTATCAAGGACAGGCCACCAAAGATAGCTTCTAGCTAGAGCTTTCATTCTGACAATGCCTGGATAGCCTTCATGTAATGACTGTAAGATCCTGTCCCTTAGGGAAGTGGGAATTATGACTCTGTTTCCCCATAAAATGCACCCCTTCTGGGCAGATAACTCACGCCTTATGACAAAATAGTTTTGAAATTTAGAACCTGGACTTTTATCCAACCAGCCCGTGTATACCCATGACAATACTCTACTAAGTATTTTATCTGTGGCACTTTCAGCAGCAATGTCCCCCGCATGGAGGGGAAATTCAGGTATGTCCTGTATGGACAGTATTCTAGCAGCCAGAGAAGGATCTGGTTCCATTAGTGGCAGTGGTAGTCTGCTGAGGCCATCAGAATGGCCCATTTCTTTGCCCGGTTTGTGAATCAATTTAAAAGTGTATGCAGATACAAAAATAGACCATCTCAGAATTCTTGGAGAATGTATGTGGGGGGTTTGTTTGTCTCTTGTGAAATGTCCCAACAATGGTTTGTGGTCTGTAAAGACCATGAAGTCTCTGTCATATAAATAGTCATGGATTTTTTAAATTCCAGTAACGATGGCTAGGGCCTCTTTTTTTTAATCCCATTTATATCCTGCCCTTCTCTGAAGACTCAGGGTGGCTTACAATCTAAAGCACAAATCAATGTGCTTAGCAATAGCCTTCATTCTATGTATATGCCTGCTTATTAGGGCTTTCCCCCCCAGCGGCATTATTACAAAGTCAGCTTATTGCCCCCAACAATCTGGGTCTTCATTTTACCTACCTCGGAAGGATGGAAGGCTGAGTCAACCTTGAGCCTGGTGGGACGCGAACCTGCACTAATTGCAGGCAGCTGGTGTTACTTAAGGAGGCATTAGCCCACTGCTCCACCAAGGCTCTTTGTCAATCTGAGCATAGTTGTGCTCAGCAGAGGACAATGTCCTAGAGTAAAATGCTATAGGGACCTGTGTTCCATTTTTTTCTATGTGGCTTAAAACTGCCCCCATCCCATAGGGAGATGCATCACATGCAAGACATACTGGTTTAGACCCTTTGTAGTGAGTTACAGTGGACTTTTCTGACAATAGTGCTTTTAAGTCCTGGAAAGTTTTTTCATGTAAGTTAGTCCATTTCCATGGAGCTTTCTTATCTAAAAGCCTGTGGAGGGGCTCTTCTAGTGCGGCCTTATAAGGTAGAAATCTGTGGTAGAAGTTTAGGAGGCCCAAGAATGCTTGTAGCTCTCCTTTGGATTTGGGCCTAGGGGCCATTTTAATGGCCTTCACTTTACAATCAGCAGGGTGAATGCCGTTAGCATCAATTTGGAAACCCAGAAATTCTGTTGAAGGAACCCCAATACTACACTTGCTTTTTTTTAATTTGAGGCCTGCTTCGCGAAACTTCTGCAAAACAGCCCTGAGCCTACTGGCTAACACTTCTGGGGATTCCCCTGCAATGAGAACATCATCAAAATAAGGGCAGACACCCTGAATAACCTTAAGTGTACACTCCATGATTTCCTGGAAAATGCCCGGTGCAACACTGACTCCAAACTGTAAGCATTTAACTTTGAAAGACCCCCTTTCCAGGACTTAAAACCACTATTGTCAGAAAAGTCCACTGTAACTCACTACAAAGGGTCTAAACCAGTATGTCTTGCATGTGATGCATCTCCCTATGGGATGGGGGCAGTTTTAAGCCACATAGAAAAAAATGGAACACAGGTCCCTATAGCATTTTACTCTAGGACATTGTCCTCTGCTGAGCGCAACTATGCTCAGATTGACAAAGAGACCCTAGCCATCGTTAGTGGAATTAAAAAAATCCATGACTATTTATATGACATGGACTTCACGATCTTTACAGACCACAAACCACTGTTGGGACTTTTCACAAGAGACAAACAAACCCCCCACATACATTCTCCAAGAATGCTGAGATGGTCTATTTTTGTATCTGCATACACTTTTAAATTGATTCACAAACCGGGCAAAGAAATGGGCCATTCTGATGGCCTCAGCAGACTACCACTGCCACTAATGGAACCAGATCCTTCTCTGGCTGCTAGAATACTGTCCATACAGGACATACCTGAATTTCCCCTCCATGCGGGGGACATTGCTGCTGAAAGTGCCACAGATAAAATACTTAGTAGAGTATTGTCATGGGTATACACGGGCTGGTTGGATAAAAGTCCAGGTTCTGAATTTCAAAACTATTTTGTCATAAGGCGTGAGTTATCTGCCCAGAGGGGGTGCATTTTATGGGGAAACAGAGTCATAATTCCCACTTCCCTAGGGGACAGGCTCTTACAGTCATTACATGAAGGCCATCCAGGCATTGTCAGAATGAAAGCTTTAGCTAGAAGCTACCTCTGTGGCCTGTCCTTGATAAGGACATTGAGGCACAAGTCCATGGTTGTTATACATGCCAGCAGTCTAGGCCTGAAATCCCACAGGCTCCAATTCACAGGTGGGAGGAAATGCACACTCCATGGTCTAGGATTCACATAGACTACACTGGGCCTTTTCTGGGACAGCTCTTCCTTTTTTTTATTAAAGAGTTTTAAAAAAAACTCTTTACAAAACATCCCCAAAACCCACCCACCCCAAACCCCCCCTCCCCCCACTTCCCAGAGCTGAATACAGGGTCATAAATATAATAATCATATTCTAACTAAAATTATCCATTATAAAATTAACCAAATTCATAATGTGTTTTAACTCCCTTTTAACATTGATACATTCAAATTATTAAAAACATAATAATAATAACTTTAAAAAATATAATCAATACTAATACTAAAGTTAATAAAAATCTAAAATCTACTCATAAGCTAAATGGAACTTTTTAGTCCCATATTTATTCTGAATATAATCTATCCATCTCCTCCAAACTGAAATATATCTTTCTTGGAAATAATCCTTCAAATTAGCAGAAATCTTAGACATTTCTGCAAGATTTGATACCTTAAGTACCCATTCTTCTATAGAAGGCAAACTATCCTTCTTCCAATATTGTCCCACCAGTAACCGTGCTGCTGTTATCAAGTTCAACATCAGATTAATTTCTTTAGTATCACAATCTACAACAATACCCAATAAAAACAATTGTGGACAAAACTTTATCTTTCTCTTAAAAATCTTTTGAATGTTCCACCAAATTTTAATCCAAAAAGCTTTTATATTTCTGCAAGTCCACCACATATGAAAATAAGTAGCATCTAAACTACCGCATCTCCAGCATTTAGACTGTAGGTTAGGATACATGTTAGACAACTTTTGGGGATCCAAATGCCATCTATAAAACATTTTATAAAAATTTTCTCTTAAATTTTGAGCCTGAGTAAATATAACATTTCTAACCCAGATTACCTCCCAAGTATCCAATGGAATTGGTTCTTGTATGTTTTGTGCCCACTTTATCATACAATCTTTAACTAATTCCGTTTCCGAGTCCAGTTCAATTAAAACATTATATATCTTCTTTATATGTGCACAATTTAAATCTCATAGACTACGCTGGGCCCTTTTAAGGACAGCTCTTCCTTATAGTAGTGGATAGCCACTCCAGATGGCTGGAAGTAATTCCAGTTCCTAACATGACTACTGCTAGGACCTTCTAGGTGCTGAGAAAACTCTTTGCCACACATGGGTTGCCAGATGTCTTAGTTTCAGACAATGGGGCCCAATTCACTGCTGCTGAATTTCAGGCCTTCCTTAGAGCTAATCTCATCAGACATGCAACATCTGTGCCTTTTCATCCATCTTCTAATGGTCAAGTGGAACACATGGTAAGGACAATGAAGGAATCACTCAAGCGCATTGTCACAGGTGACTGGCATCACAGATTGGCAGATTTTCTACTCTGCCAGCATTCTATGTCCTGCACTGCTACAGGCAAAAGTCCTGCAGAACTACATTGGTGGAGGCATTTGATCACTAAACTGGACAGGTTGCATGCAGATAGTGTGGTAGCAGAAGCCTCTTGACCAAAACCCCTGAGGGGGATGCACATGGGCGATTGGGTTTGGGCCAGGAACAATGGTCATGGGAATCTGTGGGTTCCTGGTCAAATTATCAAAGCATCCAGACCCCTGTCTTATGAAGTGGGGTTGGAGGGAGGGTGAGCTATCATACGACACATTGATCAGCTCAGGAAATGGTTTCCAGAACAGCCACTAAGTGTGGACTGCATCATAAGTCCCTCCCAAGGTCCTCAAACTTGCGGCTAAGCCAGTCCTCACATGAACTCTCAGGTCTTTTCCTTCATAACTGAGGTGGAACCAGAGGGAGAAGTGGGGAGTCCTGGAATGCAACATGGATCCCCTGAAGGAGCAAGCCATCTGAACTTCAGCAACTGCTGTGCCTACTCTGCTGATCAGTCTGACTCTGGGGTGGGCCAACCAGGAGTGGCCAGCCAGAGAGCATCTAATCCCCTTGACTTAGGAGCACAAAGGGACACAAGTCTACCCAGCCCACTGGGTAAGCTGGTAGACCACAAAGTGATTGGGACTCCGAGATGTTCCACTAGGACACACAAGCCTCCTTCATATCTTGCTGACTATGTTGTAACATAAAGTGCTATACTATTGTGTATTGCTGTATGCCACTATACTACAGAAACTAGTGCTATGTTGTAACTGTCTAAGTATGCTATCCATGAAGCCTATTCATTCAGACGTTGTTTAATCACGTTGTAACATATATGGTTTTTTTTTGTTCTATTACTTTTATTTTAGTGTGTTTTGATAATGGGTCTTGATAATTGCATTGAGACTAACTTATGTTAATATTGTCTGATGTAAGACGGGAGGGGTTTTGTGTACTGGGCTCATAGTAATACCACGTGGTATCTCCAGCAACCCAGGCTACAAATCTCCAGCACTACAATTGGCTATCCCTAAGCGGCAATGGTTGTTTCAAACCTATTGGCTGCCGCCTTGGGCCTAGACTATATATTGCGGCTAGTTGCAGCCATTTTCCCAGTACCGATTCTGCACGAAATAAAATATGAGTTTCTCTGTTCTCAGCTACCTCGTCTTCATTCTTGCGCCAAAGAACCCGCTATTTAACAGTTACCCTGAATTGGAGAGTCCATGGGAGAAAACAACAGATATGCACACCATGCTTGGTACACTAGTTGCATCTGAAATTCCACTAGATACCCCAAATTCTGACTTGTCACTGCTATCAGTATAAAATGAAACTCAGGATGAATAGGATTTTGTGATTTTCATCATAATACTAGTTCCTAGGCAGTGAGAAGAGAGGGAAGTCTTCCAAACTTTATGTGACAAGACTTGTTTGTTGATCTTGGGGAGATCAACACACACCCGCCTAGGGGCTAAACTATATATTGCGGCTAGTTGCAGCCATTTGCTCTGTACAGATTCTGCACGAAATAAAATATAAGTTTTCCTGTACTCAGCTACCTCGTCTTCATTCCTGTGCCAAAGAACCCGCTATTTAACAGTTATCAAAACAAAAAGTCAGTTCTGAAAAAGGAGAAAGCATGAGAAGTAAACTCAAAATAATTCTGCTTGGATCAAGCAGGTTATACAGTAAATTGAAATGAAGTGATATTTTGACAGGCTTCCAAGTTTTTGTTACAATACCTTAACACTTTAAAGTATTTCCTAGCAATTCCTGTTTATTTATCTTGAAGGGCTGACATTGGTGCAGGAGAATTGCTCTGTTGTTAGTTCAAGGTGTCAGAAAAAAAGGGAAAAGGCTTAACTGATTGGTTTAAGGAGGAAATACAAGATTAAATACAGGACAGATTCATTTAATAAGGTACCCCAGGGACTCTGTCTGCAATATTCTATGTCTGTTTGATATTAATGGGAAATTCAAGGAACTGTGGAGAAGTATCGAGAAGAAGAACACCATTATTTTTCTTCTCCCTCATTATTCATTCATCAGAGATTCTGGAAGTAGAACTGGAAGTGGAACTTCATAAGAAGTTAAATTGGTAGGAGCAAATTTGACTAACAGGTTTTTTTGACTCATTTTCCATTTTGATAAAGCCAAGCCTGCCAAGAGTTCGACAAAATTAAAATCGTTGGGGAGATTTTCTTGCATTGGTGTGCAGAACTGCATAGTAGGTTTACACATGGATTAGACCACTTGTACAAAACTTATTATTAGACAACCACACTTTTAAAGGCTCATCAGTGTGCACATGCCAGAAGATAATGGGTGAGAGCAGAACCAAAGCTACATTTGATTTCACTGAATTAAAGGATAATTCCTTTTAAGTAATGTGCTTCATCATTTTCCCCTTCTGTCCTGTTCAATGTTTTCATTATGCCTGCAAATAACTTTTGAAGGGAGGGGCACATCCATGGCTTTTGGGCTGCTTGAAGTCGAGGTTGTGTACACCACTGGACTGTACAGGCAAATTGTAGTTTCAAAGAGATAAAGTATATCCACTGACAACTGATAAAATCTGATGATTTATCAGATGTATTCCATTCATTTTTCATAGCCATCAGCAGTATGAAATGCTATGCTAATGTGGTTCTGTGTTTGGCCATTGTAGCCAAACTAAGCACTTCAGCTGAAATATAAGCAGCAGAATTAGATGATGCAGCTCACATAATTCTTTATTTTCTTTAAACATTTAGGTTGCTTTGTTTGTAAAATATATTTATGAGGGCCTTCTGGTACAATCCCTTTAGAATTCCCTGCTCCTTAGGTCTAATAGATAATACAGTATATTAACAGTTGCTGTCAAGACACTTTGAAATTTGCAATTCCATTTCTAGTTTGGCTGGTGCTTTGGAGCTGAGTGTCCCCTGGTACTTAATGTGATATGAGCAGTCTGCCCACCTTTAGTAGAGCACAACAGTTCTCTGTGTTCTTGGCCAGATCCTTTGAAGCAGAGCCCTCTGTCATCAGCTTGAGACAGTTTATATAGAGTTACAGCTCCTCCTTGGACCATTTCTTCCCATTTGAAAAATTGCCATTGTGATCTCCCCAGCCTGCCAAGTTGGCAGACTCTATTATGAAATCTGGACTTGAGCCAGGAATCACTACAGCATTTTGAACCAATGATGTGTGTCAGCCATCAACTTGATTCAGCACTCCCTCTTGCACAGGCTGAAAAAGTTCCTGCTAATATTTGGAAGTGGGCAGAGTATCTTGAATTTTTATAATGTAGGAATTGCATTTTCAACTACTTGAAATGCAGAGTATCTAAAAAAAATCTAACATTTGGATAGATTTTCAAAGCATTTGAATAACATCATCAAGCAATAAGTTTTTTTTCATATGTATCACAGCTTTGACTGATCTCCTTAAAGTCATTGGGAGCTGTCTTAAATATTTTGATGCCATGTGCTCACTTTATGCTCCTGATAAATAAAGATAGGGAAAAAATGAGGAAAAATATCTGGTAATTATGTTCTGCATTCAAAGCTCAGGTGTATCTAAAAGCTATACTGGAAATGTAGTTCCTTTAAATTATTCTTACCCAATATATTGTCTGCAAATATCCTAGACTAAAAATCTCATAATTCCCACTCTGTATTGATCAATGTCACAAGTTGTATGGATTTGATAGAAATTGTCTTCCAGCACATCTGCAGGGCACTAGGTTAGAGAAATGGATTTACTGCTTTGGGGACAATAGAAACTTTTCCTGTTGGATAGCCATGCAGCCATGAATCTTAGCAATCCCTTAAACCAAACAGATGTTTTGCTTTTATATAGCAATGACATTTTTCACTTCAGGAAAGAGAAAAGACCCCAGGATGAAAGTCTTGCTCTTAAAGCAAGATGTTTAATAATTAAAACATAGAGTAGAAAACAGTCACCTGGCAATTATACAAAACATCACATCTGGTGGATCATATAGGGTCCTAAGCAAATGTACATATTTGCTTAAGGAAGCTTGAATATTTAGGGTCTTACTTAGAACACTATATGATCCAGCAGATGTGATGTTTTGCATAAGTGCCAGGTGACTGCTTTCTACTCGATGATATTACTATAGTATGTGATGAGGAAGACAGAATTTTGTTGTAATTAATTTTTCAATTATTTATTTGTAAAATTTATTAGCCACCCATCTTACCATACAATAACTCTGGGTAGCATATAATATTAAAAAATAAAACTGTATAATTTAAAATGATATAAATGCCATATTATAAATACTATAAAATCAACCTAGGTAAAAAGATGGGGGGATAATATGATGAGAGGGGGAGAGGGGGGATCTGTTAATCAATCAACCAACCCCAACCTCAAGCCCCTCTGTTGACGCCCCAAGCCAACTGGCGGGGGCAGGTCTTTAAGCTCTTATGGAAGGTCAGGACGTTTGGTGCTTTTCTCACTTTGGGGTAATAATAATAATAATAATAATAATAATAATAATAATAATAATAATAATAATAATAATAATAAGAAGAAGAAGAAGAACAACAACAACAACAACAACAACAACAACAACCCACAATAGAAAATGTTCTAAAATTCATCCAGAGCAACATTTTAAAATGCTATGGTATATTTCCCATTGCCTCTATCTATGCGGCATCTCTGTTTTATCCTGAAATCAATGGTACTTAAAGTCCTTGATTTTGCTTCTTCTTCTTTTTGCCTGTGCATGCTTTCACAACAGCCAGTCCCTATAATCCACTTCAGTATTCAGAGTGTAATTGGACAAGCCAAACACAGATTCTTGATTTTATCTAATCTACTTTAAATTAATCAAAATTAACCCCGTTGATTACAACAAGCATTTGTTAATTCTCACACAGGAGATTTGAAGTACAGACAGGAATACTGAAATCAGATCCAAAGTGGTTGTAATGTTGTAATTCTTTTTTTTTTGGGGGGGGGCATTTACATGTGATATGCATCTTGGTATACTTGTTTTTCCCCCCAGTAAATACTTCTTTACACAATGTTTTCCTTGTCCTAACTAAGTAAGCTGCTCACTGTAGCTAAGAGAGAATATTTCTTGTTTCTAGGCCAGAGAATAAGTCTTGGAGTAGTTCAGTTATTTACCAGATTTCTTCCATCATTTCTTTGACATTTCCATCTGCTTTTGGGAGCTATCCCACTGTTGTATGCTTGCCAGTAGTGTTCATTGCACAGAGATCTTGGCGTCTGAACCAATGATGACACATAGTAAACTTTAGGGAAGAAATCTTAATTTTCAGTATGTTTTTCCCTCTTTTCCAATGCTTGGATGTTCTCCCAAAATATCATCAACACAGTCTGGGCATGTTAAGGACAAAGAAAACAAGTGTGCAAGTCACACAAAAATCTATTTGCAAGGTATAAAGGTAAAAAGAAGTCTCATTTGGACAGGTCTTCATATATATACGTATTATGAAGCTGAAGATTGTATAAGCATCTCCATGAATACATAACAACAATAATAATGTAAAAAGTAAAGCCAAGGAAAGATATGGAAAAAGAAAAAAAGCTATGTGCCCAAGTGAACTAAGAAAAGACAGAATGTTCAATCTGGGCAAAAGATCTGAAGCTCAGTTGGACAGAGCCAGGAAAGCTATTAGAAGTTATGTAGAGTCCAATTACTACAAGGATATACATTGATAATTTCTGGTTACAACCTTCTTCCAGATTACAACAGAAGTTACTTACCTATAGTAATTGCCTAGGGCAAATTCAGGAGACACACTAGCCTGCCTTATCTAACTAAATTAATTACATTAATAAATTCTTAATGCTTTATTTGCTTAAAATAAAGTGGGCATTTGATCTAAAGATATTATGAATATCTCATTTCATAGCTTTTATTTTTTAGGATTCCATTCTACTATGGTGTTCTACTGGCTTACATTCAGTAGATAGAACAATCATTTAAACTGTTTTTAGTTAGTGATAAAACATTAAGAACTGAAGACAGGAAACAACTTTGGGAGGGTTTCAATGGACACTTCTGGGCAGATCTTAAGAGCCTTTGAACTTAGAGAACGTACTGTAGGGATTATGCAAGTTATCCAATGCCTTGCTCTCTTAAGAGTCAGAATAGGACGATAACCTTTAAAACAGGTTGCATGGTCTATGACTCTGAGAAGGCACGGGTCTCTCATTTTAAATTCAAAACTTTTAATAATCAGGCAATTGAGGATCCAGTAAAAATGTTTTAGCAATATATAAGGTTGAGAGATATAGCAGACTTGTGAACATCGATAACATAGGGACAGAGAACTTACCCATTACTGCCTTATGATTTGATTGTATTTGCTCAAAATCCAACACTAATGATGCCATTGTCTAAAAGTCTAGATTTGATGAAGGTTACCATAAAAAGTTATTTTAATTCCCTGACACTAAATCATTGTGTGGCACATGTTATTTCTCTTATCAAGTTTATTTTGTTTATACCTCATTTTTTCATAAATTACATAGTTTATATATGAGTAAACTAGAAATGCTGATTCGTATTTAACTTGTCTTGAGGAACTACTCTTGCTTTATCCTTCAGTTCTTCTCTTTATATATTTATTGTCTTCCAGGTGAGATCCTACTTTCTCCTTCATTTAAACTAATTTGGGAGTGGTGATATATTATCTTTTCTTACCCAAATGCTTTTAGGTAGAGAAAGGAACTAATGTGTTAAAATTCATTGTGTCATCATGAAAGCAACTGCTGTACTTGTACCTCTCTTTCTCAGTTAAGCCTATGTAGAAATATTTGCAATACAATGACCATTTTTTAAAGTATTTAGTTATTGTTGTTTTCTTCAAGATGATCAAAAGGTAACAGCTGAATATAGAGAAATTGCTCCAAAGCTAATTAGTGTGTGTGTGTGTGTGTGTGTGTGTGTGTGTGTGTGTGTGTGTGTATTCTTGGGCATCTAAGAATTGGTTTTAGATAGAGTTGAGTTTTGCATAAACACATGCATAGTGTAGATTGCTTCTGGAATAAATAAAGTTAATAGAATGACTCCTTGTTTCTAGTAGTGAAAGACCCATTGGTGCTATTCAAGAATTCATGGATTAGTACAAACCTTTTAGGGCAATGTGTACTATAAGAAAAATCCATATGGAAATAGAAGTAGTAATTGTATGAGAAAGTTACAAACTGCTGACATTTAAGATCAGACAATGATTGTGACCATAAAAAACAAAACAAAATATGAATTCCTTAAGAGTGAAAAGCCATGAAGAACCTGTAAAGTATTTGTTGCTTGTAAATCATTTACCTCTCTACAAGGACGTTTTAAGGTCTCAGAATTCTGTTTGATTAGCTCTTCCTTGGGGCACAGATTTATTCCCAGAAGACATATCATAATATAGAAGATCAGTAACAAAATTTGCATGTATGTTGTTTCATCTAGTTTTGCCTAATATAATGTTCTTTTTATATATTTTTCAGGCTGGATGACTTCAGGCTTTTTCCACTAAGAAGGTTCAGAAATAATTAGGAATGTGGATATTATGAGGACTATGAGAAGCAGGTATTTTTCATCTTGATAAAGTACATCATGCCACAGAAATAGTATGATCTTCTTCACTGGGTCAAAAAGGTGATGAGATTCACTTCAGCCAGGCACTTTTGGATTGCCTTAAAGCCTAGAATAACTGGAAGGTTCAGTTTATGTACAGAAGCATCTTTTAGCTGTTGAAACTGCTGTAACAGGCCACTGGAGCAAGCAGTGTGACTACTTTACTTTGCTATTAATCTTTGTCAAAGCAATGTCTCCATTGAAGATCAGCCTATGTGAGGGAGAAAATAGATATCTATATTCCTTCAGAAGAAAGATGCAGCACACATGCTACTCCTTCCTGAAATTCTATTGTATCTCCATAATAATAACATGAAGTGGTAGCATGGCTAAATGACAGGTCCAAAGTTGCCACTAGGTTTTCACAGCTAACTTGAATCTCCAACAGTATAGTTAATACTTCCTGGCTGGTCTATGCAGCCCGGGAGAGGACACGAAGCTGGTTCCAGGCAGTTATATCGGCTTCTTTGAGTGAGGGTAGCTTCCCCGCCATCTTGAAAGAGGCGGTGGTGAGGCCTCTCCTCAAGAAGCCTGCCTTGGACCCAGCTGTGTTGAACAACTTTCGTCCGGTCTCCAACCTTCGCTTTCTTGCGAAGGTTGTTGAGAGTGTGGTGGCGCATCAGCTCCCTCTGGTCCTGGATGAAGCGGATTATCTAGACCCGTACCAATCGGGTTTCAGGCCCGGGTACAGCACGGAGACGGCATTGGTCGCGCTGGTGAATGATCTCTGGAGGGCTCGGGACAGGGGACATTCCTCTGTTCTAGTCCTATTAGACCTCTCAGCGGCTTTCGATACCATCGACCATGGTATCTTGCTGCGGCGTCTCAGGGGATTGGGAGTGGGAGGCACGGTTTTACAGTGGTTCTCCTCCTATCTCCAGGGACGTTCGCAGTCGGTGTTGACAGGAGGGCAGAGGTCGACCTCGAGGTCTCTCGTTTGTGGAGTTCCTCAGGGGTCGGTCCTCTCGCCTCTCCTGTTCAACTTCTATATGAAACCGCTGGGTGAGATCATTCATGGTTTTGGAGTTGGGTATCATCAGTACGCTGATGATACCCAGCTTTTTCTTTCGACCCCAAACCACCCCAGTGATGCCCTCAATGTGATGTCCCGGTGCCTGGAGGCGGTTCGGGTCTGGATGGGGAGGAACAGACTTCAACTCAACCCCGACAAGACTGAGTGGCTTTGCATACCTTCATCCTGGGGCAATTCGGATATTCCATCTCTCTCTATGGGGGGTGAACTATTACCCCCCATAGATAGGGCTCGCAACTTGGGAGTCCTCCTAGATTCATGGCTCACCTTGGAAGATCACATAGTGGCTGTGACTAGGGGGGCTTTCGCCCAGGTTCGCCTGGTGCGCCAGTTGCGGCCCTATCTAGGCCGTGATGACTTATGCACGGTCACTCATGTGCTCGTGACCTCTCGTCTGGACTACTGCAACGCTCTCTACATGGGGCTGCCCTTGAGGACCACCCGGAGGCTCCAACTGGTACAGAATGCAGCCGCAAGAGTTGTGTTGGGAGTCTCCCGATACTCCCATGTTACACCTCTGCTCCGTGAGCTGCATTGGTTACCAGTTGTCTTCCAGGTGAGATTCAAGGTACTAGTAATGGTGTTTAAAGCCCTACATGGCAGGGGTCCGGAGTACCTTAGGGAATACCTGCTGCCGGCATCAACCTCCCTTCGCCCTGTGCGTTCCCACAGAGAGGGCCTCCTCAGGGTGCCACCAATCAGAGAATGTCGATTGGTGGCCCCCAGGGGGAGATCCTTCTCTGTGGGCGCTCCGGAGCTATGGAATCAGTTACCGGTTGAGCTCCGGATGGCGCCCGATCTTCGCTCCTTTTGCTGCGATCTAAAAACATTCTTATTCAAACAAGCCGGCCTGGCCTGATGGGGGATTGGTGGGGTTTTTTACTGTTTTTTTATTGGGGTTTTAATATTGTATTGACTGTTTTTAGTGGGCATGTATTTAATCCTTTTTTAATTTTTGTAACTCTGTATTTTTATTCTTGCCCTGTTCACCGCCCTGAGTCCTTCGGGAGAAGGGCGGTATAGAAATATTATTAAATAAATAAATAAATAAAAATAATACAATATAGTCCCTGTTTACTCACTTGTAGAGGTTGTGTTATTTAGTGTGTGTGTGTTTATGTGTGTGTGTGTGTATGCAAATAACTGAACACAGTACACACATAAAATAAAGCAACAATGGATACAACAATATACTGTCAACAATACAGTCACAATTCTCTTCTGACTATTAAACATTATTGCAAACACACATAATATTCTGAAGCTCACATGTTATTTTGGATTTCCAGAATCTCAAAGTAGCATCTATGGATTTGGGATACCATGGAATTCTATTTTATCTAGATCTAGTATCCATGGGTGCTCTCATGCATAGATAAAGCAGAATTTGAAATCCAAATGCCCATGGCCATTATTCTTATCACCTTCTTATCAGAATTAGGTGACTGGATTAATCATGATTTATATCTTATCTGTGTCCAATCTGAAACTGATTGAAAAAGAGAACCCCAAACAGCATATTTTATTTTTATCTCTGTTTATTCGGAAGATAATCGCACTTCAGTAAAACTTCTCCGAGATAACGTATATGCCTGCAGTAAATTACATACCCTTCAATATTTCTTAGCAAAAAATTGAAATTATTCTTGGCAACTATACTTTCATAACAGTGATTATTTTAAGCTGCCTCCAACTCTTACATATTTCTAAAGACTCTTGTTTACTTACAGTATTTATTTATAAAGGAGGCTAACATGTCATACATGTGTCTCCCTCTTTGTGTCCTACTTTATCTTAAGAAGAGAGCTGTGACATAGTTCAAGCTGAGAAATAGCCCAATTTAGGACTGACAGCTCAAGCCTTTCTTACAAGGGAACTTTAGTGAGATTCTTTAATCATTTCAGACAAGGGAATTTCATCTACTATAATAACTGCAGGACCAGGGGAGCATCTTCATAGCATCTTTCTTGTCTCCATTTCCTCCAGTTGTTTGGAAGCTGGTGATATGATCATCTTTATTACTCCAGAAATCAGAGAATAGACAGGAAATACTATGAGCCAGCAAGCTGACTGATAAGCAAGGGCAAAATATGTTTCGGAAACAATGCACTGCTCCAAGCTACCATAAGTCCTGGAGAAACATGTTCTCACTCTTTCCTCTCATTTCATGAACAAAGAATCTATTGTTCTGTTGTACATATTTAAAAACATATTTTTGGCATTTGTCTAACCATTTTATTTTATTTTTTTAAAAAGAAAACTATAAATGGCTAGTTGTTAAACTACCAAGTCACCATTTCCTGATGCCTTTGAAAAAAACCTATTACTAGCCACAATGGTGAAAAACTAGAGTGCTTGGGGGTTTGCAGTCAAGTATTTCTCTGTTTCATATCTCATCATATGCACAAGAGAAGGAAAGTGGTAGCATAGACAACTCCTACCAAAGGCAATTGTTGAAAGGAGAAAGCAAAACCATGCCTAATTTTATTTTAGTTCACTTTGCCTGGGCTCCTGGCAGGAAAAACTACAAAGAGCCACAAATATTCAAAGTACTACAACCCAACTGAATCCCAATGGATTTTGAAAGTGAAATTAGCAAAGTGCATGGTTTGTCTGATTGCATGTAAATAATTAAACAATATATAAGCAGAGGCTCAAAGGAGTAAACTGTGAAGCAGTAAAGTTATTTTTTTTCTCAAAGTTCTGTGAACATGATACTGGGTGAAGTGAAGCTCAAAAGTTCAAAGTAATTGAACTGACCACAAATGTCTATCGAGATTCTCAGTCATGGTCATGGTTGTCCCAAAGATGCTTTTTTCAAAGCCAGTTGCCTTTGTGACATCCTGACCACTAGCTCTGGAGGCTTCACTCTTTCAAATGAAAAGATTTCCTTTTCTTTTCCCCTTTCCCCTTTCCCCTTTCCCCTTTCCCCTATCCCCTTCCCTTCCCTTCCCTTCCCATCTTTGTTGGATACATCACAGCACCACCACAAATTTAAGAGAACAGCTATCAAACACAAATTATATAATGGTTGGATGAATGGATGAATGATTATCATAGACCCCAGCCTCACAAACATCCCAAAATTAAAACACTAAGCTACAATTTAGTAGAATAAGACCAGAGCATTAATAAAAAGAAAAACTAAAATACAGTAAAATGAAATAAGAATATAGTTCACTATTCTCCATGCCATATCTACTCAATGTGGTATAAGCAGTAGTAAATCCAAAGCTAATTTTCCATTAGTAAAGCTGAAGTTCTACAGGTGGTAAATGGAAACTTAGCAACAGCTTGTGTTGTTTTAGGGTATTTATCTGCCAGAAGGAGTTTGATGCAAAATTCATCTGGTTGTCCAGGGAATAAACTAATAATGAGTGGCAGAAACCTACTACACCTATTGCTCTAGAAGTTATAAGATAGTAATACATGGAGTAGTGATTCAATATTCTCAGACTGACAGAGTTTCTTGATAGAAAGGTTTCTGAAACTCTTTCCAATAAAGCTGATGGCAAGATGTAAAGGCCCTACAGAATTTATTAGCTGTAAACTGGTTAAGAATCTGGGCTGGTTTGAAATAGATCTTATTGGGTGCCGATTGTATTCCAGCTGATATTTTGCTGTATTCAATTTGACAGTCTATATGAAGGATCCTTCGCCCTAAGACCCTGTTTTTGTCCCACCTCTGGTTCCTCTTGTGCAAAACCCAATTTCTGAGCCTCATCTCCAATTTGCTGTTTCCAGGTATATTGGAATTTGTGTAGCAGAAAGGAGATATCAAACCTTGGGGTTAAAGTTAATCTTTAGCCATTATTTTAAAATGCTTATCCATGCTCTTGTCACCCTCAGCAGCCTGTTCCAGTCACAGAGCTGCATTAGGATATTCCTTGGTAGCTGCAAAAGTTTTAATAAGAAAGTAGTGTGTACATTTTTTTTGTTTGTTTATTACAAATTGGTACCTGAATTTAGCAGAGCTCCATAGAAGAGCTGGGCCAATGGTTTGGCTTCAAATAATTAGAGAGCAACTGGGATAAAAAGAAGGAAAGAATTACTGCTGTAGTTCTCTGGATATTCAGCAAATCTCAGCGGTATGGACATTTTCCTTCCCTGTATACTACAACACAAATCCCAAATATAAAAATCTGGTGATCACTTTTGATCTATAAACATACTCTATGCTGTTGATTTAGGAGACAAGTATATTTTTTACATAATTCTTGGTTCTCAGACCAATAGAGTATCAGGAGACTAATATACAATCAGTTAGAACTCCTTTATTATCAGTTAAGACACCTACCAGCTCATTGATTCACAGAAAATTAAGTTATAAAGAAAATGAAAAAGTCCCTGCCCTAATGAATTTAGGAAATGCATTAGTTTTATAAGGGAAATTATTGCGTTACTAGAATTACTGTAACCCTTTTTTTTAAAAAAATAATCTGGATAAAAATTCTGTGAGATTTCTGTTTGGAAAAAGAGTTTTAGACAGATCCCAAAAAGCCTGACAGATGAGTTGTGGGAACATAGAAATTTAGAACTGGAGTGGTGGAATATCCTTTGGGAAGTGTTTTAAATTAAGTATAGTTAATGGGAAATGGTGCAGCTGTGTTGGAAATGGTAGGGAAAGGGAGAAAATAGGCTCGCAAACAGTATGTATCTTTTATCTGTAGCATTCCAGAACTCATGAATTATCGTAAACAAACGTGGACTTATAGCTATTCCAAAATAATGCACTTGAATCACATATATATAACTAAATTGATGTACTGGACAAAGAATTATGAGGAGAATAAAGAAAATCTAACAGTGGAGTAAAATACAAGTACTTCCTTTTTGTCCTGACTAATGATATCATGATGCTTTTTATTGGTTTAAGTGAAAGACTTTTATTAGATGTTGTAACCAAAACTTAGCTCTGTTGTTACTTTAAACTTGACTAATTTCATTTGAGGAAATAACCTGATGATTGGAGCCTGACTTTCTTGTACATACTTTATCTGTAATTATTTCAGTGTCATGTGATTCAATTTATATTATTAAGCACAATAAAAATATTTCAGTCAACTAATCTGCATCTGTCTCCAAAACCAAAACAATTTTTGCTGAAAATTAGACTTCTATGTATGGCAATTGTATTTTTCTTGAAAAATAAGTAGAAATGTAGCTTGAAGCATCACAAGAAGGGCAGTATTTATTGATTGCATCTTTGAAAGTACAGAGTTAATTTGAACTAAGAAACTCTCCAATCTGATTTCACTAAGACAAGACTATTGAATGTTAATTTCTCTTCCACTGATATTGCCTGTAAATGCTATTATAAATATCAAAAACTCTGAACAATAATTTTTAATTTCATGAATTTCAAGAACTATTAATTGGCATAAGCAATCAGTTGTCCATATAAAAAGGATGAATTTTCAAAATATTACTCTGAAGGATTCATATTTCAAAACACATATATTTTTAAAAATCAGCACTTTCTAAAAACACTTTAAAAACAAAATTCAAAAGTGTTTTTAAAGAACATCTGTATCTTATTTTTATGCTTAGTCGCATAGTCAGCCAGATATTTGAATTTGGCATTTTTAGGTATCTATCAAGTTCTTTTATATAGTTTTGCAAATCAACATGTTCAAATTAATTTATATTTCATATAAAAGCATTAAACCTATGTTTCTATATATGCCTTTGAGTTGGACTGGATAACTGTTAATTTTTATTTCAGAATTTCTGCTTCTAAATAAGTAGAAGTCAGTTCACCTTCCAAAACCATTTTTTTCTTTTGCATTTGGTCAGTAAATTATTTATTACAGGGCAACACAAATTTCTAATTCTTCTGCTAATTTGACTAGGCAATTTTCAAGCATTGGTACATCTTTTAGAGAGCTACATATCCAAAATGAAGTGCAGCTAACAATTGACATGAATAGTGAACATCAATCATACCAAGAACATTCTTGGTATTCAGCAAGGATCTAGGGCTTTTTTGTGAGGACATGAGTTGCTCCCACAAATTACTTCCTTTGTTTGTTCTGTGAAGTATATTCCTCTGGAAATGAGGGATGGAAAGAGAGATCTTAGCACTACAAAGGTTGACTGGAGAGTTTAAAATATATCTACAGTATATGAACAAGACTTCCAAATCATCACGAACTATCAGCACTCACATGAATCTGCCAAATGTAGGACAGTAGCTCACGGATTATCAGATGGTGCCTAGCACTACAGGCACAAAAAGATGGAAACAAAATATCCTGGTGAATTACGGTGCTATGAAGTGAATACTAAAAATACGAATGCTTGTCAAGTAACTAATAAGGACAAAAATTTGGTTGGGTACAGAGATCCTCAATAAAAAGAGGAAGGAATATAGAAAAAACTTGAAACTGGCCAATACTATTTCTTTACTGTTTTGTATCTCTCCTGGGGGTATACAGTGAGAAAATAGACAACCATACCTTTACTGCAGAGAAATAAAGGAAAAATCCTGAAAACACAGGGTGTAAGTGAAAGAGAAAAAGAAAGTTGAGTTCAGATGAGTTTAGATGAAAAGCCAGTTGTGTGCTGAGGAGGTGAAACTGAATCTAAACCATTAGGTGAAATGAACAATGAGACACTAATGCTGACAAAACTAGACTGAGAAATAGCAGAGCCTAACAGTAAACTTTCCAAGTTGTAGACCAGCTACATCCAGCAATGAGTAATTGTCTTTTCCCCACACACAAACTGATAGGGTCTGAGAAGAAACTCATAGAAGGAAGCAATTACTAGCCAACCCTGACTTGAAGTAAGACTTACTGAAGAATGCTGATCCATAGAGGGGCCAAGGGCTAGACGTGACTGAATGGCTGATGACATAAGTAAAGAGTTGAAAAAATAGAGAATATTCTAAAAAATATTTACTTTTTATATACTTTCATTATTTATTTATTTAGGAAATTTATTTGCCACCCATCTTGTATCCAGCAATGTTTGGCAACTTACAGCATAAAACATTAAAGCATAAAAGACATTAAAATCAATAATCATGGCATACAGCAGATAAAGTATTGGACAACTACAAACTGCTAAAACAAGATGGGAAAGGAAAAACTGGATACACAAGAGTGGGAAGATGGAGTTAGGTTTTAATTAATCACAACCTCCAGTATGAAGCTCCCTCATTGGGTCCCCAAGCCCATCTGGCAGAGCCAGGTCTTGAGGCTCTATTGCAGACATATCAAACACAAGGCCCGGGGGCCAGATCCGGCCCGCGAAGTGGTTTCATGTGGCCCGCGAAGCCATCCTGGAAACAGTGAATGAACGCCCCCCCCTGCCTTGGCCCTGGCCCAGAGACCCTCCTTCTGCCAGAGACCCTCAGATCTGTCCCACTCACCCTTGATGCGAATGATGTAGAGCTGGCCATGCCCACCCAGTAGGCCATATGCACTTTAGCCATGCCCACCTGGCCCCCTGAGGGCAACCACAATGCTGATGCGGCCCTCAATGAAATTGAGTTTGACACCCCTGCTCTATTGAAATGCCAGTAGGGTGGGAGCCAATCTCACCTCAGGAGGTAAGATGTTCCAGAGGGCAGAAGCCATGGCAGAGAAGGCTCTTCTCCTGGAGCTTGCCAATAAAAATTCCTTGACTGTTGGGATCTGCAGTATTCTCCCTCTGCCAGTGTGGGTAGTGTGAGCTGGTCCCATTGGAGTGACATGGTTCTTCAAGTAGCCTGGACCGCTGCCCTGCTCGGCTTTAAAGTTGATGGCCAACACCTTGAACTGCACCTTGAAGCAGGCTGGCAACCAATGCAGTTTGTGAAGCAGTGTTGTAAGATGGGCCATGCTAGGGGCCCTAAAAATTGCCCACGCCTCTTCACTCTAAACCAGCTGTAGCTTCTGAATGCTCTTCAAGGTTGCCCCATTGAAAGTACATAGCAATAATCCAAATGTGAGATGACTAGGGCTTGAGTGACTGAGCGCAGGGACTCTGATCCAGGAAAGGCTGCAACTGGCTCTTTTCTTTCTTTCTTTCTTTCTTTCTTTCTTTCTTTCTTTCTTTCTTTCTTTCTTTCTTTCTTTCTTTCTTCTTCTTCTTTGAAAAAAATCATTTGCATGCTTCACACTAAATGTATTCTGCTTCTTAAAAATATTTTCCTTTAATTTTATATATAGTTTTGATTTAATTGTGAGCGCACAACTATTGTAGAGGACTATGTATATATCCTTAAAGAGGGTATGCAATAGCTTTTATAAAAACATTACCTTGGACCAGGAAAACAGGATAGACTGGGGGAAAAACTTGAGATTGTCCTTTGAGTTTCTCTGCTAGAAGAAGGAAGAAAGAAGATTTGTTAGGCTTTCAAAATTGTATTATTATACCCTCTAACAATAAAGTGGGGTTCTATTAGATGGCATGGTGTCTGCTTCCTAACCTGACCTATCTTAAAGAGTTAACACTTACTTTGTACTTTTAAAAAAGCAGTAGATGGAGAGTTATCAAGTAATTTGGACCAAATTCTTTAATTCAGTGTCATACAATGAATCTCACAGTCCAATGAGATCTGAACCTATATGCAACCTATACTTATCCTTCTACATGATTTAACTGAAACCCAATTTAAAAGCCATGTAAAGAGCTCTTTAGTTTTCAGTTTCTATAGTAAATATAAACCCTGTTATTTTTTAACCTATCACTTCCTGGTTGTTATCATATTTCATTAAGAGCTTGATACTTTAATTTTACTTGCCTATGGCTTTTTTTCTTCTTTCTGAATTAATCATATGGGAAATCATAAGTAATTGGAAAGAGAATACTTTTTGACCAATCAGTATTAACTTTGTGATGATGTCACTGAAATCAAGTAAAACCAAACACTAAGTGAATATTAACAATATTCATCAACAGCTATAAGGGAAACATTTCTCATTTCTCACCATTACTGCCTTAGCTCCATCTGTTGGTGAAAAGAAGGGATATAAATCCCAGAATAATAAACAAACAAGTATCAAGAAATATTCATGGGGGGGGGGGAAGGAAATTTATTTTGGTTTCAACAAATCCATAAATACTAACCTATGGTTTGCATCATGCAGTTTGTCTTTCAAAGTTAATTTATTTTAAATTTTTATCTATTGAATTTACATTAAAGAAGGGAATGAAAAATGTCTAGGACATACTACATTCTCAAAATACACATTATTTGGATTCTTAAGCAGAGTTGAAGAAATATATTCAAAGAAAGCTTTATAGATTATAATGGCATAAAGCAGAATAGATGGTGTGTCTAGCTTGTCTTGTTATTTCTTTATTTTACAATCCTTTTCTTATGTACATCTCTTGTACAGTTGAATAAAAATGTTATCATATAAAGGCAAGGCATAAATCCAACCATGACAAAAAATTAAGATATATTTGTTCATTCAGGCTGTCTGACTCAGTTCTGTTCAGTTATGGAGGTCAATAAGCTGCAAGCATTTAGTAAATATTACCATAATGTTGCTTTAGTTATTGAATTAGAAGAAGCTTTGAAGAAGACATAAAATGAATTGATTTGTTTGGTTTTCTATTTATTAAATCACAAAACATATATGAATCATTTTCCAGCTAGCTGATATTTTGAAAGAAATTCAGTATTTACAGAAGGTTTGCATAAGAAAAATCCTATCAAAGTTAATAATAAACATCTTCCAGTTGCTTAAATATCTCAACAAAGACACATTTACACTATTACTCATTCAAAACATATACATACATTATTTAATGTTTATTATTAGTTCAGAATTGAATAAATGACAGAATCAATTAAGAACTAAAAAGGTATAAAGTAACACTAGAATAAATAATATGTTGTTTGATGTTCACTTACTAGTTTGTATTTGTACTTTAGACATTTATTCTAAATTTGGTAATAATTATTTATACCTGCTCTAGATAGTCAGAATTGTAAAGAAATGGTGGATGGAATTCACACTACTATAGGTGAAACTATTTCTTTTTGTTTGCATTTCAGGCACAACCCAATAATAAGGAGACATTTGGAAGGCATGCTGTCTATTCCTTTGGAAGTTTCAGTATTTTTATTTTTATTCTTCTGACTTTCAAGCATTCTCTCTCCCAACCCACCACTATCCATCATAACGTGGTAGCTTGTGTTCTCATTGGCATAAACCCCTGTCCTGCCCTACATTTTGACCCTGACTGAGCAGTAGTCAGGGTATACCTTTGCATTCCAGGTGTAGCCATAAGTGGCATAGAAGATCGGGTCATGCCAGTTTCTGTGTTCTGAAGAAGATGCCAGAGTTTGCAACAGGTTTGGATCTAAAGGGGTGTAAGGTGTTCTTGGACTGTGCTGTCTGCAAGAAAGCCAAATCTAAAGCAGCAGCAATTCCAAAATGTGCTACATGCCTGTCAACACGCATTTTTGATTTGGTACACACTGATATAGTGGGTCCTTTTGCACCAACACTTGGTGGTAAAAGATATTTCTTGACAATTGTTGATAATTACTCTAGATATGGATATGTATTTCCTATGAGAGAAAAATCTGAGACCTTTCAGATCTGTAAAGACTTTGCCAATCTTGTCTATACCCAATTCGAAGTCAGCATTGCACTTAGTGTTAATCTCCTATCATGACACGTAGGCAAGGCAAAACAGTTTCATTGGACATGTGTTAAAAATTATTGAGATATCTAAAACACACCAAAGACATGAAGTTATTGTTAGTACCCACACATACTGACTATGCAGAGTTATGTTGTTATGCAGATTCAGATTGGGCAAGTGATAAGAAATCATGTAAAAATACTTCAGGTTATATGCTGTTTTTAAATGGATGTCCTGTTTACTGGCATGTGCGTAAACAGAGTTTGTTTCTTGTTCATCTACTGAAGCTGAATATGCTTGTGTTTCAGATGCATGTAACTCTCTTAACATGGTTTGATGCTTTAGTCACAGACATCTGGACACACCTGATTCGACCGATCACTGTGATGGAAGACAACAAATCTGTGGTTTACATATCTGAGAATCGATTTACAGGTTCCACTTTGACATCCATTATCAGAACATAAGACAAGCAGTTAAACAAGGTTTTGTGAAATTGCAGTATGTGCCTACACATGATCAAATTGCTGATATGCTAAACAAGCCACTTCCTACAGCCCAACACGAGTATCTGTGCAAGAAGATGTGTCTTATCTGAGTTCTGTGTTGCTGACAAAAGAAGGGGATGTCACTGCGTTTTTTTTAGTTTTGCCAGCAGCTCATTTCTATCTGTACATTTTCCCCTGCTCTCTGCACCTGTGTTACTATCTTATCATGTAATCATTGTGAATCTCACATGTCCAGCCATGTTATGGTTTCAAACTGTTTTGTGCGCATGCCTAGAAAAAGTTTCTCACAGTTACTCCTTTACTTCTTGCTTTCTATTCTGCCTGACAAGAGAATGTAGTCATTTTAGGTATTTTGTTTTCTCATTAAAAGTTTTACAGTAGAATACACCTTGGATTTCTTTGATGTTCACCATGCGAATGAACCACGGTCCATCCTCCTCTGATAGGAAGGTTAATTCTTCCGTGACAAATCCTTCCTTTTCTCTCCATAGCAGCTCATGAACCTAAGTTAGGCCTTTTTCTCCCCCTTTCCAACAAACATACCACCTCACTATAAAACTACAGCACTTATATAATAACTTTTTATTTCCATAGCTTTTAAATATCAAACAAAATGGTAACAAGATGTCAAAGTGGATTAGATATTTCTTCTATTGCAAAACACCATCCTGTGTGAAATTTCCATCACACCAACCTGGATGTGAATAGTTTTATCATTTATAAAGACTAACATAAAATAGGGAAGAACAATTTTTGCTAATCCAGGGTTTATGTCAGTTAAGGGGTATGCAATATTAACTGAATGATTATTTTTGCAGTTTCTTATGGATTAGTTGGAGGGAATATTGTGATCTTAGGAGCCCAATATCAGCAGAAGTGGAAATGCTTGCTGTAATAGTATCTGGGAATTGACTTGAGAGATGGGAAAAGAGACACAAACTAGACAGAAGTCAGACAAGTAGCAGAAGGGATTCTACTTAGTTGCTTGGACTATAAAAGTGAAGGGGATAGATGTACTTTTTCCTCTTGCCAGCACTGCAAGGTAGTTCAGTAAGAGACCTGCAAAATAGTTCAGTATTTCTAACTTTATTGTAAGGTTACATAAGCAGAATATTTACCGCTCTCAAGTGAAGAAAAAGCTAGGACTTCTGCACATGGAATGGAAACTCCTTTGCTGAGGAAACAACTATATCCCATTTGAAACAGATTTTGTAGTTTAAGATTTTTTTCAATTTGTTAACATGAAAGACATATGCAATGTATTCATTGTTTGTTCTAATTTTTGACCAATTTGTCAATATCTTCATAAATATCATTATACTACAGTAAAACTTGCAAGAGTCCTGTTACATGCAAAACATGAATATATAATGGCATAAGCTCCCATATCATTTATAAGATCCATAGCTCAAGAATTGTATTCTAAGAGTGCTCATCACTGATTCTACATCAAACAGGAGTGAAATATGGCTTAGAGAGCTACAAGGAACAGTAACCTGGATCTTGTTATTTTTAATATTTTTATTAATTATTTGGATAAAGAGGTGTGGGGGGGAAGCTTAATAGATTTGAAAGCTTATTAGATTTGGGTGGGATAACTAATATCCCTAGCAAACAGAAATTTAAAAAGCAATCTTGATTAGAAGAGCTGAAAATAAACTGGACATTTGGAAAAGACATTTGAAATATGAAATTAGGACTAGAAACTAGGTCCAGGAATGGAGAGTGAAAAAACTGGGACTGTGTAGTTTTGAGAAGGGAAGACTAAAAAAGGATAAGATGTGTGATCAGAAAAAAGATCACACACAAAAAATCTTTTTTTTTATTATTGCTGAGGGAAGCACAAAGGATAATGGATTTATATTACAAGAATGCAAATCCCAGTTAAACATTATAAAATATTCCCTAAAAAAAGAGCTATTTGACAATGGAACAGTTATTGAGATAAGTGGTGGGCTTCCTGTTAGAGAATGCATTGAAGCTAGCAATAGGTTATAGATGTTTTTATCTGGATTCTTAGCCTAGATTGCCTCTTTGTAAATTATACCTAGATTTGGAGATAAAATGCTGCATTGCTAGCCATGCTGTATAGGTCTAATATATCAGTTCCTCTGGAAACTAAATGTACACTGCAATTACACCCATATCAACTTATAAATAAGCTCCACTGGCTTTAATGGGAATTTCTCCTAGACTAGATAATATATTATTATGAATTGGTGTAATGTCTTCATGATTATCTTTATTTATTTCTTTAGAATTTCAGTGTAAACAAATCACATATCCTGGCCTGTTATGTTTCCGGCAGTTATCTTGCTGTTTGTTTTGGCATGCAGATGATTTGAGAAATACTAAGAAACTTGCTCATCTTCAGCAAATTTAGCACTTTGCTGCCAATATTTGATCTCCAATCTCACATCTTGTTTTTTTTTTGTTTGTGATAAATTATATTTATGGCAACGTGCCTCTCTATGGTACAGTTTTCATTGGTATGACAATGTGTTTTCTTCTGGCCAAGAAAAAAAAATCAGAATGCTTTCAAACAATGGTTCCAAGGAGATATCTGTTAGAAGTCTTTGGATAAAATAATGAGATTCTATCCTCATATCTGAAGTCTATGCATATTCAACAAGTTACTCAAGTCTGTGATACAGTATATGAATGAATAGATAGATAGATAGATAGATAGATAGATAGATAGATAGATAGATAGATAGATAGATAGATAGATAGATAGATAGACAGACAGACAGACAGACAGACAGACAGACAGACAGACAGACAGACAGACAGAGATATCAGAAAAAGTAAAAAAAATGTTCACAGTTACAACAAGGCATAAGGACAATAGCATCTGAACTGGAGCTGTAGGAAAGTCATTATATCATTTTACTAATCATTTTAATTTTATTTTTCCTCTCAAATATATCATAGATGTTTTCCATCTGAATCCACTTTAGATCTGATATTGAGTGGAATTTAGAGGTAGTTTAAATATTTTCAATTTCCCACTGAAGGTTATGTTCCTAAAGTATAATTTAATATTTCTTTAATTTATACTTGCCTTACTCTCACTATACCACTCAAAATCCACATTTAGCTTTTGGGGAGGATTATTTGAAGCAAACATCTGATTGACTGATTCATTGCAAAGTTTATTTTGGATGGTCTGATCATTTTCTGCTTTCATGCATATCTCAGGAATTACATGTCAATCATCAAGATGGGTGTACAGAAAAACAATACAAATGAATTAGTTGGGACTAATCACTTGAGAAACATGTTTGAGAAGAGAAGGATCAGATAAAAAGGCTAATAACCAAGAACACAAATTAAACCTAACTTTAGTTATTTAGAAGACAGAAATATAATATATTATGCTTTATCTGAGTATTGTGTTCCATAGATAAAGCTAGATTATGTCACTGCATTATGATAGTAACATCAAGACTTTTAAAGAGATATATACTGCACTACATAAATGAATAACTGAATAGAACAAGTGTATTGTTAATGCAGTCTACAGAGGGAATGCACCAAAGCACCTTTGGTGTTCAAATCTTAAATGCTGCAGAATTTTATTACCAATAGTGGCATTAGAACCGGGGTGGCACAGTGGTTAGAATGCAGTATTGCAGGTTAACTCTGCCCACAGCCAGGAGTTCAATCCTGACTAGCTCAAGGCTGACTCATCTGTCCATCCTTCTGAGGTCAGTAAAATGAGGACCCAGATTGTTGGCAGCAATATGTTGATTCTGTAAACTGTTCAGAGAGTGCTATAAAGCACTATGAAGCGATATATAAAGCTAAGTGATATTGCTATGGATATTAAAAGTAGTCATTATTAAAATGCACATGTAATTTTTCTACAGATCAGAGTAAGTTTTATCCTCTTTAAGGATAATGATATATTAAATATAGGTTATTAATAAAATTGTTTTTTTAAAAAATCAAAATTTTATAAGAAATGACAATATACTAGTTAATTTAATTAAATCATGATTCCTGTTTCTTTACTTATAAGGAAGAATAAAGTACATAGAAATTTTCCTCCCAGTGTAAGCATTAAAAAAATGTCAGTATCTTTAAGAAAAAATAATTTTCCAGAAGCTATAAGGCCAAAATGACTAATGCCAATATTTGTTATAATTTGAAATAGAATAATTTACCAAAACAGAAGCTCTGGGTAATTTACATTTATAAAGATGAAAGACAGTATTTCTTTATTGCAGATATTTAAATGTTTTTTATGTAGTGGATTGACCGAAGCATAGGTATTTCTAGACTGATACATTCAGATTCAATGACACAATGCATGCAGCACCAGTGTGATGTTTTTTTTAGTGATTTGCACCTAAAACTCCATAAAATAACAGCAAAAAAGAAAAGCACTGAAAAGACATAGAGAACTTGAATTATTGCCATACAGTTTCAGTATTTGGAAAAGTATTGTAGTGCTTCATACAAAAGGTCCTATCTGAAGACAAGGACCTTACATGTAGGTAGCTGCTACAAAAAAATAGCACTTTTCCATTTCCCTTTAACATAAAGTATAATTTGTTTTTAGTTAAAAGTGTTCTGTTTTTGGTTAGGCTGCTCATATTCTTTGATGCTTTTCAATATATTGTATGAACTGGATCATCATCAAAAGTAAAAACAGATCAAATTGAATAAGCATTATGAGCTCAAATATTAAAATCCTTCACTCAGTATTACCTGATGATACAGTTATCAATAATATAACTGGAGAATAATTTTCAGCCAGTATAAAGCCACAATGATTTTTTTTTCTGAGAAGCAATCTATATGATGCACAGATAAAACACATGCCATGCAGTTCCCATTTGACTTATCTTTACTCGAGTGTAAAAAAACAATGTGACAATTTTCATGGACATACAAGTGAACCTTCATTCCATGGACTTCAATAAATGAGCTAACTAAATAAAAATTCTTATACATGCAAAGATTCTAGAGAAAAGATTGGATTTTCCTTTTTTTTCTGTGTGATTGACACCAATCCATCACTGAAAACTTTTTGCAAGCCGTCAAAACTTGGCTATGTCATCAGGCTTGGGAGCCCCAAGAGGATGATGAGTTGTGGAAGTAGCTTCATTGTTGTTAATATCTGTCACTCTCTCCTTGCCTTTTTAATTATAATATTAATATTTTAATTGATTATTTTTATTATTAGTTTTTAAGATTTTTATAGTAGACCATCAGAGTCATACAGTATTTTGTGAGATGGTTGTCTATATGATGAATAAATAAACAAACCATAGTAAGCTACTTTTTTCACATGTGAGCAGAGTTTTGTCATCAAGACACTGAAACAGACATATTTTCTGAAAAGTCATCAAATAGTGAGTTCAAATGTCAGTTACTGGTCTGTCAGTTACTGGTACTTGTGGTTCATAAAAATCCAGAAACGTACATGAACCTCTTCACATCACAAATTCTGGTTTCAGTGTAGACAATTGAGGACAAAGAAAGCATTGCAAGTTTCTGGAGCCTCATGGGCAAACTGTTATGACACTAAACAGGCTTCCTAGTTTTGTAGAGGGCATAAAGAGTTTTACTTTAGCTGTATAATCACAATCCCTAGGAATATTGCTCCAAGTTTTTTCAGCTGATAGAAAGAACAGCAGAAACGTCTCATAGCCATTCTTCCCATTAGCTTTTTCCTATTTCTTTTATAAAACAGTGATGAGGAAGAAATACTTAAATCTCAGTTCTCCGTTGTAGAACCAAACATGTGTGAACAGTTCAAAAAGACATCTCTAGTTTTCATTGTACCTGATCCCCAGCATAGAGTTACTCTATCTTGCTGTCTGTTAATGTATGTTTCTCATATATTTCATTGGTCAATTATAACTACGTAACAGGAGTGTCCAGAAGTCTTCAAATTACTCCAAGAGCACTAACAAATTATCATTCATAATGTTACAGAAGGGGAAATTATGAAATATAGAACTTGAATAATAATACTGATTGTAGTTAATTTAATTTGCATTAAGTCAAATGTCTATCTATCCCCCTCTCTGTCTCATCTATCTTCTACAGTATCTATAAATCTAAAGATAGTAACTGAAAAAATAAACATGTAAGGGGGGAGTTTTTAAATACCCAAAAGAGGGATAAGGTTGGAGTAAATACAGCTCAAAATAGATTCCCACATTTTAGAATTTACTTTGATTACCTTGAGATTTTATTTTTTTGTTTAGAGCTGGTGGTCTGAATTCTGCCCCAAATCATAAGGCCTGAGTGAGAAGGTACAGGTGATTAAATCATAATTGAAGGAGCTTTGGAAGACTAATAAAAGCAAAGTCTATATAATACATCAAGGAAATCAAAGGAAAGAAGGGGAAAAAAGGGAGAAAATGCAAGTTCATCTGGAAAGGCTTTCTCAAGGCAATACGAAGAAAGAGCTATTGAAATCAACCTATTGATCAAAGCACATCAAGAGAGGCACTTATTTCTGATCCTATTTGACTTATAACAGACAAATTCAGTAAAATCCCATCTCTCAACATGAATAATTAGAATACTCATGGTAGCAAAAGGCCAAAACAGACAAAATCCCTAGATAATCAGAGAAACATTTTGGCAATGTTTACTTCAAGCTGCCCTCAGAAGCCTGATAATATGATAGCTAGTGATTTCCATGGCCAAAGGCTTTATCTTTTCTATTTTGTGAATTCCTTTCCCTGATACTCTCATCTGTTTCAAAATGATTTTGAAAAAAAAGTAAAGTGGCCCTCTAAAAAAGTTTGAGCCAGATTTTCATTTTTTTAAAAAAATGATGATTTATGATTATGCAAATGATGTTTAATATGCATTAGGAATTCAAATGCTGTTGCAATAATTTTTTAGTAAAAGCTGCTTTTTGAACTACCTTTGCACATTTCTCTCCATGAGCCATAATTCTTCATCTATAGAGTAATTTATTTCTTCTGGTTTTAATATGTTACAGATGAATGGTTGTATGTCTTTCCTGTTAGAGCATTACAAGACAGGCTACTTTTACATTAGGCTGGTACTACAACAGATACCTGTGGTGCTCTTCATGGTTCATGTGGTACTAATTTAAATGGGAAGTTGCACATATTTCATTGAAACACTTGGTAAAGCCAGCTTTCACAGAAGGGTGCAAATGATGGACTGTTCTCTGTGTGCAGCTGAACTGCTCTAAATGTGTCAGGGAGGGTTATGGATCATTTCATTCACCCATCAGCTCTGGTCCGCTGTGTGTACAAATCACAGCCGAGTGTCATCCAACAGAACATTCCTGACAATACTAGAACATTTATAGTACTGCCATTTTAATAGGAGATCGGCAACCCTGTTAAACAGTTTTACTTCTTTTAACTCTTGCAACACCTCTGTTGGAAAGAGAGGATGGGAACATTTGCTTGCTGTGGTAAACAGACCCTTTTGTTTCAAGATTATCTCAGGGCTGCTAAATGTGAATCTGTGGCTAGTAACTCTTCTCAGACCTCTGTAAGTGAAACCCCATCCTTATACCTTATGCTTCCTACAGCCACTTAACTATTAAACATGATGGAAGGAGGAAAGATTTTAATGGGCCTCTGTTTGGCACAACAGCACCTTCTTTGGGGTAATCCCTAGTCTTAAAAATTAATTTTATGACATATGCACATTTTGCTGCAATCACATTTTACTGGCAGAAATTGTGTGTGTGCAAATTGTGTCATACACTTTGCTCTGCATTCATCTGCAATTGTTGCAAGGCCATCTCCCTTTCATTGCTGTTAGTGTTTCTCAAGGACAAACTGAACCACCTTCACCCAGTGCTTTTTCCTTCCTATGTTAAATTTGTGTAGTAAACTGGAAGGAGGGTCAGTTGGCATTTTTAGAATAATATTTTCCCATTTAAAAAAAAATACACCAATTCCTGGAAATGGAAAAAGAAATATTTCCATGCTAGTTTTTCAAGAAGTATGGTGTGCTGAGAAAGCAGTTTAGAGTTCTGAAAACATTTGTTTAACTAAATGTTTATTATATAGAATAGAATAGAACAGAACAGAACAGAACAGAACAGAACAGAACAGAACAGAACAGAACAGAACAGAACAGAATAGAATAGAATAGAATAGAATAGAATAGAATAGAATAGAATAGAATAGAATAGAATATAGACTGGAAAGAACCTTGGAGGTCTTCTAATCCTGCCCACTGCTCAAGCAGGAGAATCTATTCCATCTCAGACAAGTGACTGTCTAGTCTCTTCTTAAAAACCTCCAGTGATGGAGTGCCCACAATTTCTGAAGGCAAGCTGTTCTACTGGTTAATTGTTCTCACTGTTAGGAAGTTTCTCCTTAATTCCAGGTTGCTTCTCTCTTTGATCAGTTTCCAGCCATTGTTTCTCATTCTGCCCTCTGGTGCTTTGTAGAATAATTTGACCCCTCTTCTTTGTGGCAGCCCCTTAAATACTGGAATACTGCTATCATGTCTCCCCTATTTCTTCTTTTTTTTTTAGACTAGTCAAACCCACGTCCTGCAGCTGTTCTTCGTATGTTTTAGAAATCATCATCATCATCATCATCATCATCATCATCTCTACCAAGTATTCAAACCTATCTATAAAAATATAAAAACATAAGACTACATCCCCTATTAATTTTCCAAAATAATTAATTAGATGGACTTATCATTTTGTTCAAGTATTTAATTCATTTAAGTAGTTAATGCACTGAAAAACTAAAAAGAAAGCTCCCATTACTTTTTATAACTAAATAAATAAATTGCATCTTGAAAGCAACATGGATCAATTATCTAACAACTTAAAGAACACAATATAGGCCAACTACAAGAAGCACAATAAAGAAGACATTGTCATTTTTGGTGAACAGCCTGAGGTTATTTTAATCACACCATAGGCACTATGGTGCTGGAGAACCAAAACATTACCAAGTAATTGAATCATTGGAGGTTTTCTTAATAGTTGCATCCAAACATTGTAGACAACTATTTTAAAGCTGGGTATTTTGTGATCTCCACATTGAAGATCTAGCAATTAGCAGCCTACATGGTCACCCTTGTCTCTGTTCTTATATCTATAGATTTCTTCTCCTTCTCCATGCCATCTGTTTCTGCATTCTTCATCTCCCTAATCTATTAAGATTTTAATTTGCCTATTAATACATCATACAGTTAACTATCCTAGGCCCGAGACAGCATAATACTATCAAAGCCACAATTCCACCTGGTATTATAGAGGGAAAATTAGGTTGCCCCATCTGGATTGCAAAAGTCCAAGTGTCTAGTAGATGGCAGCAGAAAGCTTTTTTTTTCCTTAGCTATAATCCCTTGAATCGTCATTGTTTGCTGCCTGATTTGGGAAAGAGTCATGACTGCCTCACAAGTCCTGTCATTAGCTTTATGTTTGTTTTATGTTCTGCCTGAGAGAATAAGATCTTCTAATTGATTCTCCTAATAGCAAACTCGGGGGTGGAGTGCTGACAGAAATGGAACCAAGGAGAATCATTGATCAAATAAGAAGACAGTAGACATAAACACATTCAGTTGCAACAGAAGGATGATTTGGGGAGCAGGGGAGCAGGAGAGAGAGAGAGAGAGAGAGAGAGAGAGAGAGAGAGAGAGAGAGAGAGAGAGAGAGAGAGAGAGAGAGAGAGAGAGAGAGAGAGAGAGAGAGAAGGCTGATATGTGTGTGTTTGTGTGTTCTTAATGTGGTAGTTTTGGGAAGGTTAGGGAAAAGCTTGAATAAGAACATTTTGTTAAAAATGAGTCTATGCTATAATGTTCTGTAAAGAATAGGATAGGATAGGATAGGATAGGATAGGATAGGATAGGATAGGATAGGATAGGATAGGATAGGATAGGATAGGATAGGATAGGATAGGATAGGATAGGATAGAGCTGGAAGGGACCTTGGAGGTCTTCTAGTCCAGCCCCCTGCTCAAGTAGTTGAACCTACACCATCTCAGACATCTTTAGCCTTTTTAAAAAAATCTTCAGTGATGGAATGCCCACGATTTATGGAGGCAAGCTGTTCCACTGGTTAATTGTCCTCACTGTCAGGAAGTTTTTTCTTAATTCCAGGTTGCTTCTCTCTTCCATCAGTTTCCCACCATTGTTTCTTGTCCTGCCCTCTGGCGCTTTGGAGAATAATTTGACCCCCTCTTCTTTGTGGCAGACCCTCAAATACTGGAATACTGCTATCATGTCTCCCCTATTTCTTCTTTCCTTTAGACTAGCCAAACCCAAGTCCTACAGCCGTTCTTCATATGTTTTAGTCTCCGGGCCTTTGATCATCTTAGTTGCTCTTCTCTGAATTTTTTCCAAACTGTCATCATGGTGACCAAAATTAGTTGCGGTATTCCAGGTGTCATCTTATTAGGATTTTATAAAGTGGTACTAATGCTTCGTGTGATCTTGATTCTATGCCTCCGTTTACAACCCAGGATTGTATTAGCTTTTTTGGCTGCTGCTGCACACTGCTAGTTCATGGTTAAGTGATCATCCACTAGGACTCGAAGGTCCCTCTCACAGTTGCTGTTTTTAAGCCAGGTCTCACTCATTCTGTACTTGTACCTTTGATTTTTCCTACCTAAATATAAAAGTTTGCTTTTCTCCACATTGAAACTCATTTTGTTCAATAGGGCCCATTGTTCAAATTTGTCAAGATCTTTTTGGATTCTGAGTTTGTCTTCTGGGGTGTTGGCTACTCCTGCCAGTTTTGTGTCATCAGCAGATTTGATGAGTTTCCCTTCAATTTCCTCATCTAAGTCATTGATGAAGATATTGAAGATACTCAGCCTAATATAGAGCCTTGTGATACCCCAATGCTTACTTCTCTCCATGTGGATGTAGTGCTGTGGAGAACTTGTTGAGTATGGTTTGCTAGCCAGCCACAGATCCATCTGGTGGTGATGTTGTCTGTTCCAACTTTTTCTAGTTTACTAAGGAGTAGGTTGTGGTCTACTTTATCAAATGCCTTACTGAAGTCTAAGTATACTATGTCCACAGTATTTCACTGGTCTATTAGTTTAGTCACTTTGTTGAAGAATGAAATATGATTGGTTTGGCATGATCTACTTTTAACAAACCCGTGCTGGCTACTAGTTATGACTTTGTTTGCTTCTAGTTGTTCGCAGATCTGTTTTTTGATTATATTTTTTAAGATCTTTACAGGTATTGATGTTAAACTGATTGGTCTGTAGTTTCCTGGGTCTGTTTTTTTTTCCCCTTTCCTGAAGATGCTCCAGGATTTTTGAAAGATGTGGTGGAATGGTTCTGAGATAACATCTGCCAGCTCCTTCAGAACTCTGGGATGTAATCTGTCAGGCCCCGGTGTTGTGATTCCATGCCAACCTGTGATCCGGACAGCTGAGTCCGGGGAATCAGAGGAAAAGGAGGAGGAACCTGGGGAGCCATCAGATTCAAAGGAAGGCTCTGATGAGTTACAAGACTTAGAAAGTGAGGAAGAACCTGGCCTCTCCACTCATGATCAAGCTGAAAGCCAGCTGTGCTGGGAGGCTGAGTCAGACTCAGAGTAAGCACAGCTGGAAGACCTCAGAGATGCACATAAAGATAGACAGGTCACATGAGTAAATCAGAAGGAGGCAATGGGGCGACTCCAGGGGAGAAGGAGAAAGCAGTGAGAAGCCATGCCATGGGGGCTGCGTAACAAAAAGGGAATGTGTGGGTAGGGCTAGTTGCTGGAGGCAACCATTTGCAAAGAACTTCTGTGTCAAGAGATGATGGTCTGTTTATTTTACCAGTGAGTTATTTCCTGTTTTGGCTTGTGCTCCATTTTGTTTGTGGACAAAGTCTGTAACTCAAATAAAAAAGGGTTTATTTTTCTAGTCTACTGTTAAAAGAGGGGTTGCCTTGTGAAGTAACAAGGACATATGTAGGCTGGGACAGAACACCCGGTGATTTATATTCATCAAGGTCAGATAGTTGTTCTCTTACCATTTACTTGCTTATTTTAATTTTTGTTTCTAATTTGTCTTTTGCAGTGGTTTTTTGGTATGTTAGGCTATAGTTTCTTTTTGTGTGAAGACTGATGCAAAATATGAGCTAAACACAGTGGTGGGATTCAAATATGTGAACAACTGGTTCTCTGTGTGGATGCCACTTCCAGAAGTCCATTCTGGGCCTGGGCAACAAAAAATTAGCTATTGGTTCTGTTGAAGTGGTGCGAACTGGTTGAATCCCACCACTGGTTAAGCAGCTCTGCTTTCTCCCTGTTGCCTGTTATTTCCTTGCCATCTTCTCTCTTTAGTGGACCTACAGTTTCCTTGACATTTTTATTGTTGTTAATATGTTGGAAGAAACTTTTTTATTGTCCTTGATTTCTGTTGCGAGTCTTTGTTCGTTCTGAGCCTTTGCTTTCCTGACTTTATCTTTGCATGTTCTGGCTGTCTGCTGATAATGAGTCTTAATTATGTGCCCCCCTTTCTATTTTTTTGCATTTGTCCTTTTTGTCTTTCAGTTTGTCAGAGACATCTTTGTGCAGCCATGCTGGTTTCTTCTTGAATTTCTTGTTTTTCTTTTTCAAAGGGGCCTGTTTGTATCTCTTTGTGCTAGCAATCCATAATAAGGTCTGTTCAGGAGTTATTTGTAACTGTGTATAACATGATATTTGGTAAGGTGATTAAAGTGCTGGCCTAGAAACCAGGAGACCATGAGTTCTAGTCCTGCCTTAGGCAAAAAAGTCAGCTGGGTGTTTTTGGGCCAGTCACTCTCAGCCCAACCAACCTCACAGGGTTGTTTGTTGTGGGAAAAATAGGAAAAGGAAGGAATATTGGAATGTTTGCTGACATGAGTTACTTATAAAGTAATAAAGGCAGTATAAAAATCTAATAAATAATAAAATTTCAGTGAGTAAGAGTAATGCCAATAATGCTTCTGAATTGCAGTTTTGATTTGATTAAACCAGCGCAGGCAACTTCCTAAAGAATTCATTTTTAGCTGGCTCTTATTCTTCACTGGTATCTTTGCCTGGAAAGAATTCTGAAAACAAATGCCACCTTTCAGAAGGGATTCTGACACTCTTTCTTCAACACTTACTTTGAAATGGCCAGAATATTTTAAAATCTAGGGCAATCTGATCTCTTTATGCATGGGCAAAACATTACACAACTTGTAGATTGGCCTTAATGGAATTCCTAAGCAGTGAGAAAATCACCAACTCTTTCCACCATTGATATTCCACAATAGAACAAAACTTGGAAGCCAATGTGGGCTTTGTAAAAGAGATGGGAGGAGGAGGAAGCTGAATAGAATCCTTTAGTGGGGTTCACTTTTCAGAGGTTGGCATGTTGCTTGGTTTGGTCCAATTATCAATAAATAAGAGGGATTAACCGTTGGTAATGGCATAGTGGACAAAAGCTGAAGGTCACATGCAGTGAATTCAGCAAAGTGAGAATGTACTCAGGAGGGGAAACTTTTTAAAATTAACAATAAAAAAGAGAGATGATTAGGTTAACTGAGTAGTTGCTATGTCTTCCTCATATGAATTTGCTGTCATGTTCCTTTTCTTAGTTTAAAATAAGAATTTAGCCCTTAATAATCCAAAAAAAGGAGAGACATGGTCAAAAACAGCCATGGGGTTTAAAATAATTGGAAATGACCTTGAGAGATAAAATGTAACACATTCATTAGCCTGCCTAAATATGAGAATTGTTGGTTTTTGTAATTCTTTGATATAGAAAACAAGCAAAACAACAGCAAAAACAGCCACAAAACTAAGTAATTTTGGATGTCTCATTCTTTCTTAAATAGCAGCACCTACCAGTAGCTGTTGAAAACTGGACAGCCAAAAGGATTTAAAAGAAATTGGGTGTTTGGTTCGAATTGACGAGGACTCAGAGTGGTTAACACTGAACGAGTTTATTGAATACACAAAATCAACTGTCAACTGTCAAATGTTGCAACCCTTTTATAGAGAAAGCGTTTGAACTGTAGCCAATACAAGCAGTCTATTTTCCCGCTCCTTGGTTGTGGCGTCCAATGATTGCACCTTATTTTCCCGCTTTAAACCTTGCAAAGCTGCACTGTGTTTGCAATCTCTTTCATGGCTTATTGCTAACTATTTACATACACAACACCCCTTACCCCCCAGTTGGTGTCATTTCTTTACAAAATCCATTAGGTATTTTGGTGGCCTATGTATTCTGGACGGGTATCTGTTACTTTGGCTATTAGGGACCCTTCTTCCTGGTTGACTGCTTGGCTGCTGGTTACTATGCTGGTTACTACTAGACCTGGGCTCAGGGTTACTGGCTTCAGATGTACTGCCTTGTGTATTAGGTTGTGTTTGGGATTCAGTGGTCACTGGCCTACTTCGCAGGGGTATTTCCCAATCAATTGGACTAAATTGTTGTTGTTGGGCCTCAGGGAAAGTGTCATCTTGCCCAACCTCTACACCACTTTCTGGCCTAATGTTGTCTGTACTGTTTCCCCTTACTGAGCTTTGGTCCCCCTCAGCCGGCACACACCCCCTAGATCTTTTCCTCAGCTGGTCTATGTGTCTTTTACAGCTCCTATTCCCTTCCCCCTCAATGATGTATGATAGGGGACCTAAGATTTCAGTTACCACCCCTGGAATCCATTTGTCCCCTTGGGCGTAATTCCTGGCCCAAATCAAGTCCCCCACTTCAAATGTTCTGTTAGGAATGTCCAATTCAATGTTTGGTTGGAGTCTGTCGGGGTGTAGTCTGTCCAACTTGGTCAAAATTTTCCTGCCCCACCTCATTTCAGCTGGACTTTTCCCTGTAGCCGAACAAGGGGTTGTGTGCTGAGCCAACAAGAACTCAGCTAGTCTCTGATGCCAGTCACCTCGAATGATTCTTTTAAGCGCGTCCTTCGTGGTCCTCACGTTCCTTTCAGCCAATCCGTTGGTGGAGGGATGGAAGGGTGCAGAAGTCTTATGCTTAATCGAGTTGGCCTTGAGGAAATCCTGAAATTCAATAGATGTGAATTGTGGCCCGTTATCAGACACTATTAAATCCGGCAACCCATGAGTGGCAAAGAGGCCCCTTAATGCCTGTATTGTTCTGCCTGCCGTTACTGAACTGACCGGTACTACTTCTAGCCATCTAGAGTAGCTGTCGACCACTACAAGGAACGTTAACCCCTGGAAAGGTCCAGCGAAGTCAATATGAATCCTGGACCAAGGATTCCTAGCTAGCTCCCATTTATGTGTGCGGATGTGTTGTTGTTCAGGCCTGGAACGTTGGCACAGATGGCAATTGGCAACGCATTCCTCAATGTCGTGGTCCAATCCTGGCCACCACAAGTGACTCCTAGCCAGGGCCTTCATCCTTACTATTCCGGGGTGTCCCTCATGTAATTCAAATAGAATAGCTGATTTGTGAATTTCTGGAATTACTACACGAGTTCCCCAGAGTAAGCAACCCATATGAACTGATAATTCATCTTTCCTTCTGAAAAATGGACTGTATTTTACGTCCGGGTTGGCGTTGGGCCAACCGCTCATGACCCAGGCCATTATTCTCCTTAAGATGAGGTCCTTATTGGTTGCCTCAGCTATGTCTTTAGCAGTTAGGGGCAGATCAGGAATATCTTGTAGGGACATTACTTGTCCCACTGGGGCAGGGTCCTCCTCTGTTGTGCTAAGGGGCAATCTGCTCAGAGCGTCTGCATGACCCCTGTCCTTACCTGGTCAGTATTGGAGGGAAAATGAATATGCTGAGAGGAAAATGGACCATCTCAGCATCCTGGGAGACATAATTTGGGGAGTCTGTTTATCTGTGGTAAACAGTCCCAGCAGGGGTTTGTGGTCTGTCAGTATTGTAAAGTTCCTGCCATACAGGTAGTCGTGGAACTTTTTAACTCCTGCCACTATGGCTAGAGCTTCCCGGTCTATTTGAGCATAGTTCCGCTCTGCCTTGGTTAGTGTGCGGGAGTAGTAAGCAATGGGTCTTTGCATTCCCTGGGCGTCTAAATGGCTGATTACTGCCCCAACGCCATAAGGCGAAGCATCACACGCCAGGTAGATTGGTCTGTTTTCTATGAAGTGGGTTACAGTTGAGCTACTGGAAAGGATGTCTTTTAAGGTCTGGAAACTCGCTTTGTGCTTGTCTTGCCAATGCCAAGGGGTCTTCTTATCTAAAAGCCTGTGCAGTGGTTCTGCAATGGCAGCCTTATGTGGCACAAAAGTGTGATAAAAATTTACCAAGCCAAGGAAAGCCTGTAGCTCAGCCTTGTTCCTTGGTTCAGGAGCCCCTTTTATTGCTTTAATTTTTTCAGGGGTAGGGTGGACTCCGCTTTTGTCAATCCTGAACCCCAAAAAATCAGTGGATTTAACCCCTATGCTACATTTTTCCTTTTTTTAATTTTAATCCAGCCTTTCTAAATCTACCCAGTACCTGTTCCAGCCGCTCTACTAACATTCCTTCATCTTTTCCAGCTATTAGGACATCATCAAAGTAAGGGCATACTCCAGGTATGCCCTTTAAGGTCCTCTCCATCACTTCTTGGAAGATGCCTGGAGCAGCTGCAATTCCAAATTGCAGTCTGTGGACTCGGAACGCCCCCTTGTGGGTAACAATTGTCTGTGCCTCTGCAGCCTCTTTGGAAACAGTCAACTGTAAGTACGCATGCGCCAAGTCGAGCTTGGCGAAGATGGCGGCGTCCTGGATCATGGCGAGGACCTGCTTCACCGTCGGGACCGGGTAAGCATGCTTTTTCATTCCAATGTTGAGGGTCGCTTTGTAGTCGGCGCAGATCCTCACATCCCCATTGGGTTTGAGGGGTGTGACGATCGGCGTCTCCCACAAACCGCCCTCAACGGGTTCTAAAACTCCGAGGCCTACAAGCCGGTCGAGCTCGGCCTCGATTTTTTCTTTTAAGGCAAAAGGTACCCTCCGGGCCTTTAGCCTGATTGGATTTACTGAGGGGTCTAGGTTAAAATTAATGGGGGGCCCTTTGTACTTGCCTAGAGATCCATCGAATACGTCTGCAAATTCTTTGCAGACGGATTCGAGGGTCTTATTTCTGATCACTGAATTTATTCCCCCTATCCAAATTCCCAGGGCAGGAAACCAATTAAGCCCTATTAAGCTGGTCCTATTTCCCTCCGTAACTATCAAATCTAGGACCCCCTTAAACCCCTTAAAGTTTACTCTAAGGCTGGTCTTTCCTTTTACGATTATTGGACTTTTTTGGAAGTCCATTAATTGAATATTTGTTGGACTAAGTGGAATTCTTTTTCCACTTAGTTGTTCGATTTTCTCAAGGGTTTCAGTGGAAATTATCGACACTGAAGCCCCTGAGTCGATTTCCATTCTGCAAGGGACCCCTTGCAGAAGGACTGTGATTTTTAATTTTCCGTCCGGAAAATTGTGCCCCCTTCCCCGCCGTCTCCGATTGACTCGGGCCACCTCCCTTAGGGTTGGAATTTTCACCCGGGATCTAGGGGTCTCCTTGCCACTAGCATTGGGGGTTGCCTTACCCTCTGGCCACACATCGACTTCGTTCAGACGGGAGTCCCGGACGCGGTTTCTGCAGATGGCCTGGATGTGGCCGGTCTTGCCACAAGCCCTGCACTTGGCGGTGCGGAATCGGCAGGAAACGCGGGGATGGTTGCCGCCACAGCTGCCACATCGGTTCTGGGTGTCGTTGTCGCGCGGTCTGGTTGCGGTGTCCCGCCACGGTCGTTGTGCCCCGGTCGGTGGTCTTTGCGGTGTTGCGGGTTGTTGCCGGCGGCCAGGTTCCGGCCCCTCGCTTCTGAGTTGTCTTGGTGCCGTCTTCCCGAATCGCCTGGAGACTTCGGCGATCTCTTCCTCCCACTGCTGGTCCACCGCCCCGCAGTCCACATAGCCCTCTTGGTTAATTTCGGGTGCTGCCGCCATGCTACTGCGGGGGGGGTCGCGATACCCGGTTGACTCATACGTTAGGAGTTCGTCGAGCACTTCCTGTAAATCGCCGGTAGGTTTGGCGATTATTCTATTTTGTAATTGTTCATCACGTAAGCCCAGCACGACTCTGTCCCGAATTCTAATTTCTAAATTATCGTATTTGCAACGTACTGCGGCTTCCCTGACGGCAGCGACGAATTTCTGTATGGACTCCCCCGGTCTCTGATTTCTCTTCTCGAAGATGCGCCGCCAAAATAGTTCGGACCTTCGGGGAGTAAAGTGAACCTTTAGTTTTGCGAGGAGGTCGGCATAGGGCACGCTGGAGACTGGTTGTGGCTGGCACAGCCCGACAGCAACTCTGTAGACCGGTGTGCCGCAAATTGTCAAAAGTGCCGCCGCTTTTTTCCGGTCGTCAGTGATTCCGTTCACTAACAGGAATCCTTCGACCTGACCGATGTATTCTTCCCAATCTTCGGGGAAGTTAGGGTCAAATTCCTTCAGTGACCCGATTTGCGCCATTCGGAGAATTTTTTTCCTATTCTGCCGCGGCCGCTCGGTTGACTGTGACTCGCTCTGAATTTGCCGCCTTCACGACAATTCTTCCTAATCTCTGGTCTTCTGTCAATCCCACCCTCGTCGCCAGTTGTTTGGTTCGAATTGACGAGGACTCAGAGTGGTTAACACTGAACGAGTTTATTGAATACACAAAATCAACTGTCAACTGTCAAATGTTGCAACCCTTTTATAGAGAAAGCGTTTGAACTGTAGCCAATACAAGCAGTCTATTTTCCCGCTCCTTGGTTGTGGCGTCCAATGATTGCACCTTATTTTCCCGCTTTAAACCTTGCAAAGCTGCACTGTGTTTGCAATCTCTTTCATGGCTTATTGCTAACTATTTACATACACAACATTGGGTATGCCCAGTTACATTAACTAGTCTGCATAGTGAAGATGGCCAGCAAACTGAGATTAATTAAGTAAAATCAGGTAGTTTCAGCAGGGTGCAACTAAGGCAGTATCAATAAAGTGATTGCTTTATAGCTGAAGTACAGATAATTTATGATAGCCCACAAAGCCCAACATAGGATCCCCCTCTTGTGTTTATATAACACAAGTATATAACAGATTGAAAATCTAGCTTACTAAATCCTTGATATGAATCCTGACATATAATTGCATTGGGAACAGTGGCAATTTTCTGAGGTAACTATTTTTGCCTACTATAGGTACACGCACACAAACAGAGACATCCACATCATCCATCTATCTATCTATAGAATGAGAGAGTCCCGGATTCACCTTTGGCCATAATATTTCAGATGTCACTGCCTCTTACAGCCCAACCTGTCTCATATGGTTGTTGTTGTGAGAGAAAATGGGAGGAGGGAGTACCAGATATGCTGCCTTCTGTTCCTGTAAAAAGGCAAAATTTAAATCCAAAAACTAAAGCAACAATGGATCTTTTTTTTTACTAAAATATTAATAGAGAGTTACAATTTTCAGATGTTCAAAAAGGTTTCAGAAAAGCCTTCAAATAATCAACTTTGAGTGAAAAAATCCATTTAATTTTTTGCCATTTTTGCATTATTTTATGCATCCAATATTATGTATTCATATAAAATATGTTTTATTATGTACATGTTTATATAGTTGACTACAAGCAACAAATGGTAAAATACATGTACACATATAGTTCATCTATAGCAGAAAATATTTGCTGCTTTTTTCAGGCATTTCGTTTCAAATATTGAAACAAAATTTTGTTTTAAACATTTTGAGATTTTTCACATTGTACAAATTAAAGTAAAGCAGTCCTTTCAAGGTTTTTTAGCATATGACAGGCATAATAGCAACTAGAATCCAGTAGTTTACCCAGATTAATAGCATGGAAGGTTTCCTAGCTGGTAGAAGATGCTAGAATGTGTGCTATCTTTCATTTGTCAAACCCCTGAGAAATTCATATGAATTTTGTCTGAGGTTAATTATAGGTTCTTCCTAAAGCAAGAGTCTGGGGAAAAATCTAGAGAATATAGAAAGACACAGAGAGAGACTCTACTATACCCAGATCCCTGGAAGTGATGTTTAGATGTGTATCTAGAAGTCACAATTTCCTGATTTCTAATATGGTGCCCAGTGGTGGGATTCAGCCAGTTCTCACTGGTTCAGTAGAACCAATAGCTAAATTTTGTTGAGTTTGGAGAACCGGGTGAACCATGTTGCTTCTGGCAGTCTGTTCTAGGCCTCAGAAGCCTGGAGTAGGTCTCCCAGGCATAGAACAACCCACTGGAAGTGTGTTCTAGGCCTCAGAGGCCCAGGCCTGCATCCACACAGAGAATTGGATGTTCGGGTATTTGAATCCCACCACTGATGGTGCCTTAACCACTACATCAATCTGGGACTATGAATTTAGAATTACAATTTGTAATTCATAAATATACATACACATACACAGAAACATATATTAATTTCACAGTTTAAGGCAATAAACTGTGGATGGTTTGACAGGTTTGCTCCTGGTTGTTCTGATCTACAAGGTTGCGGAAACAAGAAGGACCACTGAAAATCTTTAATAACCTGTTTAGTACTGGCAGAAAAATCCAAATGGGGTTCTGGAGGCCACAAAATTACCAGTAGCCTAATAATATAATGTCACTAAATGAGAAATACTTAGAAACAGTCCTCTTACGTCAGTGACAGAATCATGTGATCACCATTTGCAACCTTCATTGCCAGCTTCCAATGAGCAAATTCAATCAGAAAGCTGGCAGGAGTTCGCAAATGGCAATCACGTAATGTCCTCGTTTAATGACCTGCAGTGATGGGTCATTAATAATGGTATTAATAATAGCAACTGGAAATGCTGAAATTCTCATTGCAAAGTGATTCAGTCATATGTCTTTGTGTTTTATGACTACATCACTTAGAAACATAGTGCAGGGCTACTTGCACTGAGCTCAATTGTGCTTCTCTTGTAGAATGAATGGAATCAAGAGGCATGTTCTATTTCTCATGGACCAAACATTACATAATCCAGAATTAAATCTGTCCACTCTTATAAAAAATAATAAATAATAATAAAAAAAACCTGTCAGTCCCCTACATAGAAAAATGTATCTAATAAGGTATCAGCCTCCTGGAGTAAACCAAATAGGAATTACAACCAGATATATTTTTCTGTACAACTACATTAATAGAATCTTGTTAAGTCTGAATAGTTTCTACATACAGAATGTTAATTGTCCTTGCGAACATTATCTTTTTCTTTGCTACTGGTTGATAGAATTCAGTAAAAAAATATTGGTAGGCTACTAGGATATAAATAGTATAAGTGTAAGAAAGAAAATGAACCACTTTAATAGCCATGTTCTCTTGTTAGCAGTTCTTGTGATTATATTCATGGCGCTTCCATCCATATGACCATCTGATATTAAACAACTTTTAATTTGTTTCTTATCCATGTAATACATTTCCATACATTACCTAGTCATCAAAATCACCTTAGAGATCAGAATATATGTGCAAATTCTGTCATGTGAATTGACAGTGAGAAGTCTTTTTATGCATTTACCCTTTAACTACATGACATATCATCTCTGGATTTCACCCAGAGGGTGTTGAAAAGGAAATGACTTAGCTAAGCCAGTTTGTAGTTTCCCACTGTTTTAAAACAGATTTAAAAGCGAGATCAGGCTCCAACGTGAATTTCAACTGTTCCACTGAGAAAGAATGATAGCTGCTGTCTAAACATTATACACACATAAAAATACCCTTCTCCAGGAAGGCCTACCCTTATGAATGGATGTGCACCTGAGGGAAACATCAGAACAAGCAGGTCCTCCTCTTTGAACTGCATTCTCTTTCAAGCTCATTTTTTCCCTCTCATTCATCTTCTTCAGGAAAAAAAATCCCTCCAGTGTCATTATTATCCTCCTGGTGCATTTCTACCAGTAAAGGGCTGTTATTTTGCATTGCTCCTGAAGGCCAAAACAGGTGATGCTGTAAGGACAGATTGTACAATAGTTGCACTCTCAGAACCTTTTCAACTTTTCAGCTTCAAAAGACAGCCATTGATCAGACCTGAATTGTCCTGCAAAGATAATCAGTGTCTTATAATCTCAGTCATAGAATTTAAGGTACTTAGGGGATTGTTGTTGTTGCTTTCCCTTTGTCTTCCAAATAAATTGGAGTGAAAATTTAGTAGGCATTGAGTGATATATTTTTACAAGTCTCATTTCCTATTTCATGGTAATGCTCTCCAGTTTTTGTGGCTAAGTGTGGAGGATGAAGACAGAGTGAGGCAAGGAGAAAATCTATTCCTTTCTCAGGAATTTCTGTTTCTGGTAGCCCAGTCTGCATTATGGAAGAATAAATCCATTATCGTCATTTGAAAAAGACAATTTCTTGCTTTTCAGCTTATGGGCAGGCATGTAAGATATTGGCAATAACAAAATTATTCTGCTTCTCACTTGCTATTTCTGTATGGGCGAATTTATAAAAAGCTTTTTATTTATTTTTATTTATTTTAATTCCATTTATATCCCGCCCTTCTCCGAAGACTCAGGGCGGCTTACAAGCTTAGCAGTAGCCTTCATTCTATGTATATGCCTGCTTATTAGAGTTTTCACACACACCCCCAAGCGGCATTATTACAAAGTCAGCTTAATTGCCCCCAACAATCTGGGTCCTCATTTTACCTACCTCAGAAGGATGGAAGGCTGAGTCAACCTTGAGCCTGGTGGGATGCGAACCTGCACTAATTGCAGGCAGCTGGTGTTACTTTGGTACAGGTCATTCAAAATTTGTAGTATTTGAATAAAAACTTACCAAATTTCATAAGAATACAAAAAATAGAGTTGGAAGGGACCTTGGGGGTCTTCTAGTCCAACTGCCTGCTCAAGCAGGAGACTCTATAGCAGGGGTCTTAAAACTGGCCATTTTATGACTTGTGGACTTCAACTCCCAGAATTTTGTTGAAGTCCACAAGTTATAGAAGGGCCAAGTTTTAAGACCCCTGTCCTATACTACTTTAGACAAATGGCTGACCTGTCTTTTCTTTAGAACCTCCAGAGATGGAGTAGCCACAATTTCTGAAGGCAAGCCATTCCACTGGTTGATTGTTTTTATTGTCAGGAAATTTCTCCTTAGATCTGGATTGTTTTTCTCCTTGGTTAGTTTCTACCCATTTCTTCTTGTCTTGCCTTCTAGTGCTTTGGAAAATAGGTTGACCCTCTCTTCTTTGTGCCAGCCCCTCAATTACTGGAACATTGCTATCATGTCATCCCAAGTCACATTCAAAACTTAATGTGAATAGGTGGATGAATAGATAGATGGAAGGATGGAAGGAAGGCTGATTTTGTTTATCAAAAGTATAATGGAACAATATGGAAGCAAAATCAATTATTTTTACAATTTTATCTTACCTGAAATCCTATGAAAAATCTAAAACTGAAAATATTCAGCCCAACACACATTTGCAATATTCATTTGAATAAGACAGGGGTCTTCAAACTTGGCCATTTTATGACTTGTGGAGTTCAACTTCCAGAATTCCTTTGCTAGCGTGCCTGGCTGAGGAATTTTGGGAAATTTTGTGGAACAAGAGCAAGCAAACCTGAATCTAGAAGTATTTTAGATCCCTATTCTCTTAATTTCAGTTTAGTTCTTTACATAGTGTACTGTGGTCTCAAACACTGATTTAATTCATTTCTGCTCTTACATAAACATATTTTATCCATTTTTAAAGTAAAGCAAATACTCTGGAAATTGTTGATCCATTATCAGCATAGCACAATCAGTTTTCTTATGGAGAATAATGGGAAAAAACTGTTATGAATTGAATATATATAAAGTTGTGTTAATCCCTGCTAAAGGGAAACTAACTTAACTCCAACTGCTTGTGAAGCTAAAATGCAACTAACCTTTAGATGACCCTGACTGTTAACTCCAACTGTTTTAGAGGGAAACTTTGAACATTCATATTTGGGCAGGTTTTTCAAGTATTGTGATTGGTTAAGGCTCTGTGCAGAGTATAAATTACAGGCAATTGCCTGCAGTTCTCCAGTTTCAGTTTGAGTCAATAAATAATGTTGTAGCTATGCTGGTCTGCTCCTTGCCTACTGAAGGCCACTACTCAATAGTGGCAATGAAGGTGGGATGCTGCAGAGGAGAGAGCTGCTGCTAACCAAGAGACTGAAATCACTGGATATCAGACCAGGTAAAGAGCCCTGGTGGGACCACACTCCCCACCCTGCCTGCCAGTTAGACACACTGGAGGCACAGATATATCTAAGGGATCTGTCCCCAGGATCCCAAAGTGCAGCACAGCTCCAACCGCAGCAGTACAAGCATTAACCAGTACCACAGGGGCCTCCCCCAAATGGCTAAATTGGGAAGGCTCAACGAGTTCAGTATTACTCATCCGGAACAGTGGAGCTTATACGTCTCCCGAGTAAACAACTATCTCTAGGATAAACAGATCACAGACGATGGCCTGAAGATGGCAACCTTACTATGTGTCTGCAGACAAGCCATGTTTGATATTGCTGAAAACCTGATAGCACTGGCAAGTATAGAGACTGTGGCTTATGCAGACCTCAAGAAAAAATTAAGGGAACATTTTGAGCCAAAACTTGCAGTAATCCCCTGGTGCTATGCATTCGAGCAATGTGAGCAGAAATCCAGGGAATTTGCAGCACAGTTTGTGACAGCCCTTCACCAAGCTTCTCACCAATGCGATTTCCCTGACCTGGAAGACCATCTCAGAGACAGTGGGTGGGTCCCACTTAAATCATCGAGCTTAGTGCTAACAGACTTCCAGAATTGCCATGTTCCTGTAAGTTACCATTAAAGTACAATTCAGAGAGTTCGAGGGTCCCCTCAGTGCAGTGGTCATAGAGGGAACACGCACCAGCCTCATAGGACTGGATTGGTTCGAGGCCTGGGCATCAGAGTGATGGGCATCCATCGAACACAAATAGCTGATCTAGCAGTAGTTGCCAACAATATGCTGACCTATTCAGCACAGAATTGGGACAATACAAAGGGGCATCCATTTCACTCAACCTCGATCCAGCAGTAACTGAAATTCAATTAAAACCATGCAGGGTTCCCCTTGCATTGAAGCCTAAAATTGATGTGGAACTAGACAAGCTAGTACAGCAGGGAGTGCTTCAACCAGTGGACTGTAGCCAGTGGGAGATTCCAATAGTGACCTCAGTTAAGCCTAAGGGGACATCCACATCTGCGTAGACTACAAGTGCACCATAAACAAGGCACTAAAGCAGCATGCTTACCCTGTACCAGTAGTGAGCCACATCCTCGATTCACTCCAGGGAGGCCAAATCTTCACTAAGTTAGACCTCACCCAGTAGATGATGCTACTGTAGAAGCACAAACAATCATCACAGACAGAAGTGCATTCTAAGTGTGCCGCTTGCAGTTTGGGGTAAGCGTAGCAGCAGGGTTGTTCCAAAGTATTATGGAACAAACACTGAAGAACATTCCCAGCATCTGCCCATATTATGATGATGTCCTGATCATGGGGGAATCAGCGGCAGTCCTGGCGGAACGTCTCTGTGCAGTACTCCAACATTTCCACAAGGCAGGCCTAAAACTTGAGAAGGAAAAGTGCCAGATTGGCATGGAATCCACAAAATTCCTGGGTTTCTGCATCAATGCTGCTGGAATCCACCCGTGATGCAAAGCTAAAGGCAATTCAGCAAGCCCCCACACCAAAATCCAAGGGGGAGCTACAAGCATTCATGGGCTTGCTCAATTTTTACCACTCCTTCTTACCACATAAGGCTGCCCTGGCAGAACCTACTGGCCAAAAAAACACCCTGGGTCTGGTCGTGCACCCAAGACAAAGTGTTCAAGGTGGTAAAATCATTGTTATCCTTGGACTCCGTCCTAGCTCATTTCAATGAAAACTTACCAGCAACACTAGCCTGTGATGCTTCGCCATATGGCATTGGGGCAGTAGGAAGCCACAGGATGCCAGATGGTAGAGAGGCCCCATCACATACTATTCTAGAATGTTATCATCAGCCAAAAGAAAATATGCCCAGATAGATAAGGAAGCCCTCACCATAGTGGCTGGCATTAAGAAGTTCCATGACTTTTTATATGGACAAACCTTCACCATCTTTACAGACCACAAACCTCTGCTTGGTCTCTTCATAGCTGACAAATAGACACCACAGATCCAGTTGCTGCGAATGCTACAATGGTCCATTTTCATGGCTGCATACTCGTACTGGCTAGTCAACAAGCCAGGTAAGGAAATGGGCCATGCCAATGCTCTCAGCCAACTGCCTCTACCGAAGACTGATCTGGACCCAGTCCCAGCTTGTTGTATCCTGGCAATCCAGGACCTGCCTGAAGCACCCCTACATGCAGGGGACATTGCAGATGAAACCACTGTATTAGTCGCATTCTCAACCGGGTCTTAAGGGGATGGCCAGAGGCACAACTAGGCCCTGAGTTCCATCACTACACTTCTCAGAAAAATGAACTGTCGGCCCACAAGGGATGTGTGCTCTCAGGCAGCAGGGTCATCATTCCATCCAGTCTTCACTCCAGGGTGCTAGATTTCTTATACGAGGGGCACCCAGGAATTGTTCGAATGAAGGCTCTAACCAGGAGCTACTTGTGGTGCCCCGGCCTGGACAAGGACATTGAGGATCAAGTAAGGAGTTGCCAGGCCTGCCTAGAAACCCGACTGGAGATGCCACAAGCACCAGTGCACCGCTGGGAGACCACGCATGTCCCATGGTCTCATGTGCACATTGACTTTGTGGGCCTCTTCCAAGGGCAGGTGTTCCTAATTGTAGTAGACAGTTATTCCAAGTGGTTGGAAGTGGCAGGGGAGTTTCAATCTTTCCTCAATGCCAACATGATTTGGCATGTAACATCCGGTCCATCCCGCGACCAATGGTCAAGCTGAATGAATAGTCAGGACCACAAAGGAGGTGCTCAAGCAGATGACGACTGGGCACTGGAATCACCACCTGGCGAACTTCCTCCTGTGTCAACACACAACTTCCAGTACAGCAACAGATTGCAGCCCAGCAGAGCTGAGGTGGGGCCACCAGCTCACTACGAAGCTTGACCGACTTCACCCAGAGTAGCAGCAGAGATGGCTCAACCAAAGCCCCCCAGGAACCTACAGCTAGGTGAATTGGTATGGGCCAAGAACTATGGAAGTGGGGCACCTTGGGTGGCTGCTAGGGTAACTAAGATAATGGGGCCCTTGTCATATGAGGTTATTCTGGAAAATGATTGTTTGGTCAGATGCCACATTGATCAGTTACCGTGTCAGCAGACCATGTCAGGATCCCTAGGTTTTATCAGACACACAAGAAAACTGTTTGTCTACATCACCTGTGGCTGCCTCTGGGAAAATGGAGGTACAAAGGGCCTCTCACGGGTGACCTAAATGGCCATCACGGCTCTGTTCAACTGGAGATGGATAATATTCCACTTGAACAGGACTCTCCAATAACATTGGGGTGGTCCACCAGGATCCATGGGCCCCCGGCCTATCTCAAAGACTATGAATATTGAACAGACTAAGCATAATAACTATCCTAGGGGAAAGGGGTGTTAGGTATTTAATGTATATAAAGTTGTGTTAATCCCTGCTAAAGTGAAAGTATTGTGATTGGTTAAGGCCCTGTGGGTTCAGTATATAAATTACAGGCAATTGCCTGTAGTTCTCCAGTTCTAGCTTGAGTCAATAAATAATGTTATAACTATGCTGGTCTGCTCCTTGCCTACTGAAGCCCACTACTTGATAAAAACAATTCAAATATTCCTAATCAAGAGACAAACACTGAAACAGAAATGAGTGTTTCCAAGCCTACTTTTTCTCCTCACACTTTTATTCATTACTTCTTACAAAACAGGAACTACTGCCAACTACAAAAACAAAGGGGAAATGGGTCAGTTATGATACCTGCAGCAGTAATGCTTGGGTAGTCCGCAACAGATCTTTAAGGGGATCCCATGAACTTTATAACCTGAAAGAGTTCATTGGATTGTTATTTTCAGAATTCATTGCTTGGAGTGTTGTTAAACCACTGGGGGTATATGCAGTAAGATTATAACCATTTCTTTCAGCTTCCATAGTGAACCCTTGGATCATGGTCCTCTTCTTTCCTCAGTGTATATACAGCCCTATGTTTGCTATTGTGGCTCAAATGTAAAGACTCCTTTAGCAGAATGCTTTTCATATAAAGCACAGAAACAGTCAAGTATTGACCTTATTGCTGATTGCCTTGAGTTACATACTGTAAACCTCCTGTATTTTAGAGTTTCTCTAGAGGTTGTCATTTCCTGACATTTGTAAATATTTCAGATAGTTGGAGTGCAAGTAATCATTTTCAAAAGCCACCTACAGCTATTATATCTGGGTGCAACAGCATTTAGTCACCATTATTTTCTCTATTACCATTCTCAGTGATTCAAATCCTATAATGCATGATTTACTATAATTTGAAATCACAGTCTATTTGCTGGCATTCTAAACAGAATAGCAGAACAGGATCTGACAAACAAATATGCATTAAGAGACATTATGATGAATGGCAATTCTTTGCTATTTGTCAGGCAAGCATGTGGATTGCATTCAGGGGTCCATGTGAAAATACTGGTTTCCTTGAATGAGTACACGATAATAGAAACTGCTTTCTTTTCCTTCTTTTTTCTTAGGCAAAAAACCCCTGAACATTCCAGCTTAGCAATCAGTAGCTAAATATTATTTAAAAGACTCCATTGAGCTGATTTTTCTCCCTACTAAAATTTCTTTCTCCTTATTAATTCAAGTTTTTGTTGAATCTCTATGTTTTGCTATTGTTTATGTAGTTATTTACTGAAAAAAGAGAACACTTTTTTTGTTGCTGAAGCAATTTTCAGATAAATCTGATCTGTTTAAAATACAAGGCACATAAAAGAAAAGAAAAAATCTGAAGAGAAAAATAAGCAAATTTAGAAATATGTCCTGGAAGTCTAAAAAGTTCATAAACCTCAGAGATGAAAAGAAGCCAGGAAAAATAGTCCAATAGACGTATTATGTTTCTTGGTCCTGCTCTGCTGGAAAAAAAATTGCATTCTGGAAAAAAAATGAATTTCAAAGTTTAATAAATGTAGTTGTAAATCTTGTTATGGAACATGCAATTGTAATAATATACTTATTGAATAAGTATATGGCAAGTATAATTCTTACTTTGTGATTAGACAATATTTTGTATCAGGGATAGATATAAATAATAACCATACACATTTGAATATTGGGAAAAGAATTAAGACTTTTTGACTCAGGGTGCTTAATGATATGACAGCTCAGCTCCACTTCCCACAGTAATATCACAATAATACTGTGGAAAGTAGAGCTGAATTGATATGGTCTCTTTTTGTTTAGTTTAATTTTTAACTTGGTTTGGTTTAAGATTTTATTGGGTGTTTTTTTTTAAAATATACTTTAAATAAGTGTGTATTTCTACCAAAAGCTTAGCATATCTTTTTTTTCAGTTTCTCATGTTTTTAACAAATGGTAAAAATCACAAATGGTAAAAATCCCCAAAGGGCATATTCTTTGTTATATTTTAACCCTAACTTTCCCCCAGGAATTTAAGCAGCAGGGTGATTTTGAGAGATTTTAGGAGCTGCAAAATGGAACTGAGAGCAGCAGGTGACCAACACTTATCCACACTCATATATATATAATACTGAAGCATAATCCAATTCCAGTACAACTAAATTCTCATAAGGAGTTTACTTCCAAGTAAATGTATGGTGGCTTAATTGGCACAAAATAAATCCAACTGAATTAAATTACGCTTAATTTCATAATAATAAATTTAAGCTTATTGTTTAATTCTTTACAGTGAATGCCACAATGCTAAAAATACAGATTTCATAGTGAGTACAAGGGCAATCCATAGGATTTCCATCAGAGTAACCTTGAACATACAAGTTTTGAGAGAGATTATGCTTACGTCCAACATTAATGCTCCCATCTTCATCCCATAATGCATAGAAAATTGAGTATAACCTTTGCTTGAATCAGCATTACCTAGTTGCTTCATGAACCTGTTGGATGGTTAATCCAATTGGTGATACTCTGCACGCAGAAAGCATCCATCAGTGACATGAAGGGGGAAGGGTATTTTTGATTATGCAGTCTTTTATCAGCTCCCATATCTTCCTGAATTTGGTGCAAAATGATGAAATTTGGGGACAAGTTAAGGAATTGCAAGTGCCAAGAAAGGAAGAAAAAGAATGTGAAGAAGAATTACTTCAAATTACTTTCCCTCTTGTTCTGCTGATTGATTCCTTTTGTCAGCAGACAGAAATCAGATGGAGTCCTCCGTAACAGAATCTGAGTCAAACTTCTTGTCTCCCTTTAACTGCTTTGCAAGTTCAGCCTAAACAGAAAACATGATTATATTTCCACCAGACTGGCATCAAGAGGAAAGAGTCACAGAATTACGTGTTATGCTCTTTTAAAAATATCAAAAACTTGGATCTTTCCTCTTTATGCAAGTCTAGGAAGGGAGACAACAATTTGTAAAATAACAAGGAAAAAAAGAAGTCAAAGAATTTACCCCTCCTCCTTTTCAAAATATTTAGTGACTACAATTCATCTGTGAACCAAGTAAATCATGGTTTCGTCAAGTGCAAGGATCGAAACCAATTACCATTAGTGACCATCGGGTGCAGCCGATCCTTTCTGTCCTCTACCCTGAATCTCAATGATCTCCCAAGTGTGCCCATGCAATTTAACAGAAGATCAATACGCCACAGCAGTTAGCAGCCGCTCTCTTGAAGTGCCTTAGCAAAACAGGCTACATTTTTTCTACCGAATAAATGTCAAAACATTCCAACAGCTACAATTCTTGGGAGAAATTGTTCTTGTGAAACATTATTGACATACTTTAACCCACATTTCCCTCTGCATTTCAGCTTCCCGCAGGCCGGTCAATTTTAGTTTGGCAAGTGCCACATCGACACCAGTCCTCCTGCTGACACACTCGGCAAGCATAAAAGCTCTCACAGATCTTGGGCTTGAAGTTCTGGATGTCAGGGGTCAGTAGTCTGGCTTTGACCCCAGGTCAAGGTGATGACCCTCTCCCTCCAGAGGCCTGCCTTCATCTCTAATATGGCCTTGGAGCCAATCAATACTATTGCAGAGCCCCTTGATCTGAGCAACCCAAGAAAACCTCTCATGCTTTTAAAAAATGTCTTCATTTTCTCATTGTGCTGCAAGAGAGGTGGGATTCATTCCAGCACTGCCTTTGTTTTGTTGGGTTAATAGCACTGGCTAAATGGAGTCCTTTATCTTTCTTTTCCATACCCCACCCTTTGAAATGGCTTTCTTCATCTGGGGTGATTTTCCTTGACCTTCCCCAGGAAGCAAATGTGCAAGGGAGGTACTTTGCATTGTCTGTTCTTTGGAAGGAATATCCCTTCTCTTGGACTCTTAGTTCTTTGGTTTTCACCATTTTTTTCTGGATGGATACATCTTGGATTGTCCTCATTTTAAAATTCTATAATCTTGTTAAGAAACTGTTTACAATTTTTAAAGACCATTTTTCCAAAATCATATGTACATGTATATGTACTGTATCTGTATGTTAGTACACTTTTCCCTATTAGAAATTTGTATGTATTTTTCCTTATACAAACGTGTATGTATGCATGATTATGAATTCCCTTTTTCTAGAATGTATTTTCTACATTATATCTACTACTATGTTATGCATACTTTAGTTTCATATACACAATTTTGGACTCACTTTTCCTTAAAATATACATTTTAATGCTTTTTTTGCAATTTGGAAGATGGCACAGGAGAATTTTAGAAGCATGCAAAGGACGACTGTACTCTTGCTCTGTTTTCAGTTTGCAAAGAATATTTATTTCACTAAAATATTAATCATGCCATTTGTGATCCATCTTTAGTTTCCTTCACTTCTTATTCCTATTCCCCTTCCCCTTCCTTATTTTCTTCATGTAGTGCTTCTCTCTTTCTATTTCCATATAATCACTGCAGGAAAAGCATTTAGTGAACAAATGATTACTGCTGTCAAACTAATGATCCAGGTTTATTTTATTTTATTTTTTAAAAACTCTATAAAGTAGAATATTATTCCCAATTTTCTCAAACCATAAAGGATTACAGAAATGTATGAAACAATTACACACATGAACAGCCTGATACCCATGGAGCTATCCAAAGCTTTTATCATCTGTTTACAAATACCACCAAAATTCAGAGAGTAACTTAACTCCGTAGCATACTTATTGTTGCTTGCCAAAATCTTAGCTGTACTGCTGTGCCATCCACATTACATCAGTTGATTAATTTGGTCTGTTTCCCCCTATCCAGCAGACATCTGTAAGAAAAAAAATATTTTTTTAAAGTTTATATAGTGCCCAACTCCCTGACAAGATGGCTCTGGATGGCTTATAAATCATAAAAGGATATAGAACAGGAGTTAATGCAAATTAAAAAATTAAACTATTGCATTCCCCCCCACCCACCCCCAGGAATCAGGAGATGAGATCTTACCCTTCAATATCTTTTTTAATGACTTAGATGAAGGAATAGAAGGGGAACTCATCAAATTTACAGATGACACTAAATTGTCAGGAATAGCCAACACCCCAGAAGACAAGCTCAGGATCCAAAAAGATCTTGACAAACGTGAACAATGGAGCCTATCCAATAAAATGAGTTTTAATGTGGAGATAAGCAAAGTTTTACATTTAGGCAGGAAAAATCAAAGATATAAATACATATTAGGTGAGACTTGGTTCAAAAACAGTAACTATGAGAGGGACCTTGGAGTCCTAGTGGATGATCTCTTGACTATGAGCCAGCAGTGTGCAGCAGCAAGCAAAAAAGCTAATATAATCCTGGGTTGTATAAACAGAGGCATAGAATCAAGATTACACAAAGTATTAGTACCACTTTATAAAACCCTAGTAAGACCACACCTGGAATACTGCAGCCAATTTTGGTCACCATATCACAAAAAAGATGTTGAGAGGTTGGAAAAAAATCAGAGAAGAGCAACCAAGATGATTAAAGGCCTGGAGACTAAAACATATGAAAAACAGCTGCAGAACTTGGGTTTGGCTAATCTAAAGAAAAGAAGAAACAGGGCAGACATGATAGCAGTATTCCAGAGGGCAGGACAAGAAACAATGGCTGGAAACTGATCAAAGAGAGAAGAAACCTGGAATTAAGGAGAAACTTCCTAACAGTGAGAACAATTAACCAGTGGAACAGCTTGCCTTCATAAATTGTGGGTGCTCCATCACTGGAGGTTTTTAAGAAGATACTGGACAGTCACTTGTCTGAGATGGTATGGCTTGAGAGGGGGCTGGACTAGAAGACCTTCAAGGTGCCTTCCAGCTCTATTCTATTCTATTCTATTCTATTCTATTCTATTCTATTCTATTCTATTCTATTCTATTCTATTCTATTCTACTCTACTCTACTCTACTCTACTCTACTCTACTCTACTCTACTCTACTCTATTCTAAACATAGGCTACAAATGTTGTCTTTAGTTCCTGAACAAAAGGATGTTCATTAATCAAACTAACAACAGGAGAGAAAAAGCCTTAAGTAAAGGAGGCTAAAATGGGCAACCAACTAGTTTTCCTTTTCTAAAAATGTCTATGGATCTGTATGTTTAAATATCCCACAAAACTCTGCTAGCTATAGACTTCTGTCACGTGAAAGGTTGAGACTGCTCAGTCCTTACAATGTGATCTTTTTTTTTTCTGCATAGGATTTTTCACTGTCAATTTGAACCTCATTTTATCCCACACAGTGTCTCTTGAACCAACTGAAAAAGCAGTTTAAGAAAAGCTTCAGAACTAATCAGTTTTTCTTTCCGCACTGATTTGTTTTGAAGCAAGATTTCTTTATATAATTATCAAGTAGGACTATGGAGTTCTCCCAAGGCACTTCATTGGGTGCAGGCTTTGATTCAAGAATTACTTTGAAGGGAAATCCTAATGTAATTCCTCTATTTTCCTTTATGGGTGCCCAGTGATGTCACCACTTTTCCATTCGTTATAAATAGCTGTGGCTTCTGCATGTGTAGTTCTGAATTTCCAAATGGTGTTCTATAAATGTATTGGAACTATATTTCCCAGATTGCTGTCTGAGGATTCTGCAAGTAGCCTTCTAGCTATTGGTAGGCACCAGATAAAGTAGCCTAAGGTCAACATAACTGAACCCTCTTAGAAAGACTATTTTCAGCTCTCTAAAAGCCCAGTGTACAAAAGATGCCAGTAATAAGTGCTTCTTCTTAAAAAGTGTTCCTATCTTCCATCTTTTCTTAGTTTTTGAGAAAAGCTATGAGGCTTCTATGTACCAGGCATGTAGTATATATTTTAGTTGTGTTCTCACACTGTTATTAACTAGGTACAGAGTAAATCATTGAAAGAGCAGTTCATATTTACTTTAGTGCCATTACATAGATTGAAAACATGATTAAAATACATTTAGCTCTCTGAAAGGCATCTGCAGCTAAGATCATACCAACAACAGCAATATTTGAATAGAATTATGGTCACACCACCATAAAACATATAGTTCATAGTCCATATCCTTATAGAATGATTTTAAAATATAGATGAAAGAATGTTATACAGAAGAGGGGAAAAAGAAATAACACAGAGAGAAACATTGAATTCATTTGAGAATTTTCCTCTGGCTTGAATACAGTTAATTAAAGAACTATGTATGAAGAAACAGATTTTTATTTGTAAAATGCTGCATATTAAAGTAAAAAAATTGCAATTCTAGCCCAGCTGAACTCAAAGTGAACAAGCTTCAGAAGTAGAAGAATGGAAAAACTCCCATCCATCTAATTTCTTCTGGGAAAGGACTTTGCAGAATTAATTTCATTGATCCTAACTGCCTTGAGAAACCAGAATACACTGAAAGTCACAAGTAGAAGTCTTTGATACCAAGTATAAACAGACGGAAGTGATGGAAATGTGATGGCAAAGAAATCTTAATCATCAAATAGTTTGTAATGACAATTCTATACAATGAGAAGGACACAAAAATTGTTAACTGAAAACTGTTATTTTTTTACTTTGTCATATGTTAGTAATGAAGTAATTAACTTGGGAGGAACATATTACATACAAAAATAGAAAATGCTCTTTTAATTTTCTTCATGAAATCTAGCTACAACATGAGAGCCTGAAAATGTGAACGCTGTTTATATTTCCTCCTCCTCCTCCTCCTCCTCCCCCTCCCCCTCCTCTCTTTCTTCTTCTTTTCTAACTAGTTTGCAGTGTGCCAACATGTTTTTACTGTATCCCCCACCCCCGATATTCTCCATCAAAGAGTGCTTATTTTAACTCAGGACTAATTTAATATGTGATCATGCCTCTCATTGAATAACGTGGAAAAACCACAAGTGACTATGTGCTGTTTGTTTGTTTTTCAACAATATGGAATGAAATTTACAGACACAGAAGACATTTGTAAAGCAATGAATGCAGCTTAATTTCAGAGAAATAGGTGCAAGAGAATTGTAGTTTGTTGTCTTTAAATATTGATAAAAAAGAAAGGAGCATACAAGGTTGCTATTTGAGAATGAGATTAGATCTTATTTACAGAGGTAATTATTCTTTACCTACTGCAACATTTAAAACAATAGGTCTAGTAGGTGTTAGATTAAAAAAGATTCCTACTATGTGGAGGAAAGGAATGGCAGAAATAAAATTGCACACATTTGAAACAACTGAATTAGAAACAACCATTAAAATCCTTTTTTGCATAGAGTTAAATGGTATTGTTTAAGAAAGCATTTTGATTTCTCAATAATTCCAATAATGGCCATTCAAAACATTCTGCTACATTTTTCATTTCATTCTTAGGGACTTTGATTAAATAGTCATAAAGGAATACTTCCTTGTGATTTAAAGGTGTGGCATTCATTCAGTTCTATTCTTCTCCCTTGGATTCCTCATTCAGTGTTGAGTTGGTCTATAAATCAACCTTGCCTTGTAGAGTCAAAGACATGTCTCAAACCACTCTTCAACAGCACACAAGTTAAAATCTGGCCACATTCAAATCACACTGCAATTTATCTTCTACTCATTTTTCTGAAAAGAAAGCCTAGAGAGATAAAAGCTTCAGTTGGGTTGGTGGTGGTAGAAGTTCTAACAGTAAAACAGCATATTGCTTTTTAAAAATGGCACATATCTTTGTAACTATTTCTGTTTGTGTAATGGAACTTTCTACAGGAACGTCATTATATCAAAATGCAATATGTAGATAGAAGAGTCACAAGATATATTATTTCCCTGAGGTTTCAACCAACCTTAAGCCCAACATCTTTAAAAAGTAAAGACAATTAAGCAAAGTGTTAAAGGAATCTATCAGTCATCAAAGAAAGCTTCCTCAGTAAGGTTTTATTTTGCAGTAAAATCCAAAGTATCAGGTGGATATACTTTGGTGTTACTCCCCTAAAAATCTGACCTCAGTCTAAGCTTGTAAAGATGTCATGATCATAGCTAAAAGTTATGTGGCTGCAGGCCATTTCAACCTGTTTGTTCTTTGTCATCTACTGTAAACACAAACAAAATGTAATCTTCTATTTTGTAGCAAGAAAAGAAAAGTATCTCTGCCTCCATATTTTTTTTTAAATGGAACTACATGCACTTAAAAAAAATGAGAAAGAAAAATAATGCATCTGTGCTAGTAAGAAATTCAGATTGCTGTGGAAATGGATGTCCCATAACAACTTTTTGCCTTGAAGAGAACAATGTCCTCTTCAACTCAAAATGACAGATGTGGGCTCACAATGGTCAAAAGAAAAACCTGGTGTTGAAATTGCAATCTCATGGGATTGGAAAGACAATAAAGGTATAAACTTCTCCATCAACCTTTCCATCATAGTAGATTCCAGAATCCCTTTGTCTTTCAAGGTTCTGCTATGGTATTTTGAACCTTATATTTCCCACCTAATTCCAGTAATGTTGAAATTCAAACAGCTAGATTGTGTTGTACATATCTCTTTTATAAGACCCTAAAGATTTGTCTCTGCATCCAGGCCTGGGGTCAGGAGTGTGTGCAGAGCCCTGTTCAATGCTTGTATTAGTGATTATGGAATTTGACAGAAGTCCCCAACCTTTTGGGCACCAGGTACCGGTTCCAGGGAGAGAGATTTTTCTGCAGACTAGAGGGGGCATTGTTTTGTGTGCTTCCTGCATCACACTGATGGGGCTTTGCTTGTTTATGCAGACCGGTTGCTGGCATGCCGCGGACTGGTACCAGTCCATGGACCGGGGGTTGGGGACCCCTGGAATATAATACTTTATTGGCTGCTATGTATTGTTACAATTGTTTTTTATTTTATTTTTATTTTCACCACCCAGAATCACTTGTTGAAATGGTGACCATTAAAATTAAATAAGTAAATAACAAAAATGTACTGCTTTCATACAGTAGGGGAAAAACATTTATGCATTCATAAATTCAAAGCAACCTCCAGGTCTATTTTGAACTGAGGCTTTCATCCTTGCTCTAGACACCAAGAGAAATATGGTAAATGTTCCTCAAAGAGGCTTAACATGATTCCCTCCCACTGATTGAAACAATATTTCAGGAAGTTTGGATGCCCACAAAGGATGCATGCCAGAGCTCCTTATCCAGAGAATCTTGGGGAAATTTCTTTTATCCTAATTGTGTACATGTGGGGTAGGCAGAGCTCCTTTGTGTAATGAGAAATCAAGATTGAGGAGCATTATTAGTAGACCTCAGAATGTGGTAAGAGTCATTTCCATAGGGCCCAAACTTTCTTAGCATCAATCAAATGCTGATTCTATGTGCATAATAAAAAAGTGAATTGTAATGTATCATGAAGAAGTTTGAAATCTCACTTTTTCTAGGGTAGAAACAGTAAAATCATAGAGTAGGGAAATACTGCTTTTATTTCAACAGTATACATGTTGGTTGGAAAATCTGTTCTGAAACTGTTCTCAGGTTTCAAATTATTTTCATTTATACAAAATCAAAGCTATGCAACTTTTAAATAATATATTCTTGGAGTTTTCTGGGGAAAGTGGCTAATTTTTTATCATTAGATAAGGTGAGTGAAGTGTTTTTCTTGGTGAAAAACAAAACATTAAATCTTTCCAAAATTTCACATGATTTCCATACAATTTTTTATTTCTAGAATGCCCAGGTTACCCAGAATCATGACAACAAATAAGCTGAGCACAACAGCCTTTGTGTTTCCTTTTTATTACTTGAAAAAGGAATTTGATCCTTACATACTTTGAACTGCTGATTATAACCTACTGAACAAGACTCTACTTCAAGTGCTTGCATGGAAGATAAAGCCCTGAGAGATACTGTTTCTATATATTTTCTTATATATAAATCTTTGCTTCATTTGTTAACATTTTATTGTACTTTTTAATCTGGATTATTTGTTCTATGTATATATATCAATTGATAAATCAGTACATCGATTTTTAAGGGAGGGGATATAAAAGCACTGGAAAATAAAATGGCCACACATTTGGGAGAGAGGTTAAAGTAACTGTTTGCAAGTATAATAGTATACACAAAACAGCATACATTAGCCTGCATTTGGTGCATCCTTTAAAATCTCAAATTTATCAAATGACAACATTCATTTCGCAGTATGTAGAAGACAACAAGAAAGTCAGCAACTTGGCACGCTGACATTGCAGTACGGCATCATTTTAATTAGCTCACACAGAGGACACACTGAGAAAAAAAGTGACTTGTCATTGAGGGATATACTATTAAAAACAATTCTCCTTGACCTGCCATTTATCAGAGTAAATAATACCCACCCCTTCAAATCATATGACTTATGTCTTTCTTACTGTCCTTTGAACTTTGAAATGCAAAATTTATTTGCAAAAATTAAGTGTTCTCCAAAATTTAGTTATGAATACCTCTTCACTGTCTCACTGTTCAATGGATATCTCATCCTCTCTCCCTCTCCCCCCTCTCCCCCCTCTCTCTCACACACACACCCACAAACACTCACACTTCTCTAAGCAGGAAATAGTTTTTAAAAAATGCTTAAATGTGATTTTGAGTCCTTAGGTAAGTTTAGATGCAGGCTGAACATACTGATGCTCAAAGCATTTCTACTATTGTGCCTCTGAGCCACTAAACTCTCCAGTGCTCAATGGAGTTTCAGTGTACAACTCAAAACTGTTAACTTGCTATATGCAATGGCTTCTACACCTTCCTTAGTATTGCATGATTTTCACTATTATTTCCTGCAATATGCATCCTAACAATGTGGATGACACAGGATAGATACGCTTGTCTCTGCCAATTAAGGGTGGCCTGTGTCTCCTCTTCCCTCCTTTAAAGAGATTTTTTTAACTTTCCAAAATTGTCAGCATGCTGACAATCAGTCTTTGCATAATCCTGCACAGAGGTTCTTTCGAAGCTGGTTCTTCTTTTTTTAAAAAAGGACAAATAGAAAAGGGTAATGGCTTCTGTGGAAGGCTGAAGCTTTTCTTCAGCCATTTCTGCAACATGCCCACTTCAAATACCAGTACCATCTGGAAGCAATATATATATATATATATATATATATATATATATATATATATATATATATATATATATATATATATATATATATATATATGAGTTACTCAGTTAGGTTCCATGGCTGAAGGTCAACTATAACCCACCATGTCTACTAGAAAAATAAAAAGAACGTGTTTTTTTTAAAAAAGTGATGTTTTTCTACAATTGGTGCCCATCTCCATTATTTACAAAATAACCCAAGTCTTCTATCTGGATGACTCTGGAAGTTTTGAAAATATGTCATTTGGCTACAAGGTTCAGCTTAAAGAATGATAAGTCAACCAATTTATCTACCAAACATTTGGTCCTGGATTTCCAATTTCATGGCAGCATCCTTACAAGATTTCATAATTTATTTCTAAGTAAGCATATACTGCCCATATTTGTTTCTTCTGTCTATTCCCACATTTCCTGCACACTTTGCACAATTTTGGCTTTAGAAAATATGCTGAAGAACACAGTTATATCCTGACATTTATTAATTCTTTTTCTTTACCAGAATAAACCAGAAAAATAGAACACAAAAGCTTAAAAGAAGACCATAATATTTGCCCAATTTCCACTAGTTGTCTTGCTCAATATAATGTAGCACTGAAAACAGTCAATTATTTATTTATTTACATTTTAATTCTGCCTAGCTCATTAAGATTCCTTTGATATTTTTTAAAAAATAGTGCATGTGAAAAGCTTCAAACAGGGGTATTGAGATTTTTTCTGACTGGGTTTGAGCATAACCTTTTTAATTTGTGTCTCTGCATAACAGCTGGACTTCAGTGCATCATTGCAACTTAACAAAAGTAGGTCTCTCAATGTGAATAAAAACTGTAATTATCACAGGGGAACAAATTATACAGAAAGCTCTGCTTCAATAAGATTGCCACATATTTAGAATGCAGCTACATCAATACTATGACACCATGAATGAACCAGAGAATATTTCTATTAATTGTATATGCCAGAGATGAATGAAAGCTATACAGAATTTTATGGTAGTGAATTTCCAGATCTTTTATTTTCAAAGAAGTCAATTAACCAGTTCTAATTATTTGTATTCTACAACAATCCAGCATATGAAGTATATTATCTCTCAACTAAATTTGATTCCATGAGAGGTTGACTTGGACAATTTTCCTATCTTCATGGGATTTCTCTAGGCTGAAGGTTTTAATCTTCCTGTTCCACAGTGTAAGGCTGGTGGTCTTAGACATCAGAGAATAAACCCAAATCCACACATTCCTCCAATTATGGACAAAAAATGCCTTATTTTAAGACATGTCCTCATCATATTATCATTTTGTCATCTCCAATCCACTACAGAGGTATCCTACACACATCTTCAGATGCTTCTGAAGTACATTTCCTCTCTTCTTTCACTTAATCTTCAATATGATTTAGCCCATCTTCTCAGCTAATTAGGAGCTGCTCATTTGCTTCAAGCTGGTGTGGACACACATCCTTCCTTCTGGCCTCTAGGCACTTTGTCCCACCAACATTTGCTGTTTTGTTTTGTTTTGTTTCAGGTCTAAAAACCCACCAGTCAGCTCTGCAAAGCAAGCAGGAGATAAATTTGGCAAAGAGGTAGTAAGTCTCTTCTGGGTAGGGGACAATGGTGCAGTGGGAGAAATCAGTACATGACCCACCAACTGTCAAGCTCTTTGGGGGGCTATTTTAAATGTCCATCACTTGTCACCCATTTTACAAGCTGTGGGGTGGATAGAACGGAGAGAGATATTTTTAAACACAGAGCCAAATCCAGTTTAATTTTAAGCAATTTAAAATGCATATTTGAAGAATTAATACCTTAAAAGCTTTAAATACTGTTTTCCATATTAGCCTTCCTGAGTTCAGAAATTAGTACTGAAGACATACTCATTGATCAATGTCAAAAAATACTGTCAGAAGAAAGACCCTTTTGAAGTCTCTCCATGTCTGGGAATATCTTACCATCTGGTGACTTCAGCCCTATTTTTCAGAACTTTAAAAAACCTTAGAATTTTTGATTCCCATTCCCTGCTTTGATTAGCTGAACCTTCTTTCAATTGGATGTTTTACAATATCATCATTGCCCCTACCACTAGGTTTTTTGTTTTATGATTTCATTATTTTTACCACTTATTAATTGCTACTTATTTGGTATATCAATTGTTGGAAGCTGTGCTGAGCAGATTGTGATCCTTTCAGCCTGCCTATTTTTACTTCATAAACACATGCTTTAATTCTAAGATTTTTTTTAATTACTTCTGAGAAAGATTTTTCATTTCATCTTTTGTTCAGAACTAATAAGTCTAACTCTTCAGATCAAGGGGAAAAATACTTTTACAGAATGTGTACAGTCCTTGAATCTTATTTTCATGATCTATGTAATTCTTAAAACTGCACTGCGGAAATTCAGATGCAAAACAGATCTAATTTCTTGTTAATTTTTGATAACTCTTTGACTATTCTCTTCCACACTCCAAAATAAAATTGCAAAATTAAAGAGCAGCCAGAGGATTGTTGCCTCTGATACATATCCTTTTTCCAAGCTGACTATTCCAAACAAGGATAGCAATGAGGGAATTAAAGAAGAAGAAGAAGAAGAGGATGTCCATTGAAAGAGGAAAAACCATATTCTTTCTTTTTAAATAACAACCAGCAATCTACTTTTGAAATATATGGCATTGATTTGTTTGTTTCTCTGTGAATGTAACAGGCTGCAAGGTAGGGTAACAACAATTACTCATGGCTAAGCAGGGACTGGAATCCAAGTGTGTGTATATAAATTTTGGCAGGTGGGAGATATAATGGTCATTATTCTGAAAAAAAAAGGTTAGGTATTGCATGCTGAACTTTGATCTTTCAGAGAAGTAAATTCAATGTTTTTCCCCCTCTATTTTCCTGAACTAAGCCCTTGCCCTCAATAGCACTGGAGGGGCATATCAACCAAGTAGCTAATGCTCTTGGCTTAACCTAAAGCTCCTATTCTTCATTCTACAGTTTGCAAGGAACTTGTAAAGAAATATAGTTTGTGTACCTGATTATTTCCCAAGGGTCTGAAATGTTGCTCATAAAAAGAAGAAGCTTGGATGCATGAACATGATTGTATTATTCACTATTTAGTGGGGTTGGAGTTTACAGGACTTTAGAGTAAACCCTTGATATCTGATATTTCCCACTCTTGAAAAAAAATCATTTCCTCTTACTATATTTCTTCTTAAGAGTAATTTAATATATTATTTTATATGCCATGTTCTCATGGTGTACTTTTCTGAAGAGCCTTGGTGGCACAAAAGTTAGAATGCAGGATGACTCTGCCCACTGCCAGGAGTTTGATCTTGACCGGTTCAAAGTCGAATCAGCCTTCCATCATTCAGTGGTCAGTAAAATAAGGGCCCAAATTGTTGGGAGCAATATGCTAACTCTATAAACCATGCAAAGAGTGCTTTAAAGCACTATGTAGTGGTATATAAGTCTACTTGCTATTGATGTTTTCTGACAATTGATTATTCAAAAATATGATTCCCAAAAGTAAAAACTAGGACTATTGCATTGTCTCAATGTATATCATTATAATTATACCAGATTCACGTTTAAGGAAAATGTTCAGGCTTCTGATTGTTAGTGCTGGCTTGACTGCAATGCATTCAGAAAAATACCATTTTCAGGAAAATGATATCAGCTGCTTAAATAAACAGCAATAATACTTGTACTTGAGTAACTTCTAAATTAAATGTCTTTCTTTTCCTAAAGGAAAGGGATCTGGATCCTTCTCCTATTTTTTCATCAAAATAAATCTAACTAACATCCTTATGCAGAGTAGTTATTTCTCTTTGTATTACTTCCCAGCCCAAACTCATGTGAATGATATCTGTGCTCTTTTCTTTCTCAAGGACTCATTCCTATACTATTATTGACACTTTCCAATCAATATGTTTAAGAGTTGTTTTTTTCTCCTCCCAGATCAAATGCAGGAGTGATTTGTATGTTTACCTTGATAATATACACTTGTCTCTTTAAGGTGACAGCAGATGGTCCAATCAGAAGTGGCAGGACTAAGTGCAGCAAGCCATCTCAGGGTCCCTTAACCATAAAATCAATGAGTTTATGCTCAACTGAGCGATAAGAAATACTCATGAAACGTCCAAGGGTGAATCAGGGTGGCTGGGTTACCAAGTTCCTCTCTCCACTAAGTGCAAAGCACATGAGTAATGAGGCCTTTCCACATCATCAAAGGCAAGGAAAATATTTATCAGTTAAATATTGTGTCCCCTTTTTCTCTGTTTCTGTTTCTGAATACCTCTTTAGGCTATTGATCCTTTTTCATTGTCTTTCTCTTGAATATATTTCCCTCTTAAATAATAAATATAAACAAAGGAATAAAACTTCCACTATCTTGAAAATATGATTGCTGAGTTTGATTGAATAATTTGTTTTAATCTGTCTGCTATCCTTTATTTTCCTTCTTGAGTTCTCTGGTAACTGACACAGGAAGCCTTAAAGGTATGTATGTTTGCTATGATGATGATGATGATGATGATGATGATGTCACATTTTATTTATTTTACTTGCAATATTATTATTCATACTGGTACTAAATCATCAACACCACCCATAGAAACCTAAAAAGAACATGCATTCTAATTGTAGTGGCTGGCATATAACCTCATTCTTAAAATCTATTATAAAAACATTAGTTCTCACATTGTTCCTTCTTCTATTGTACAAGAAAAAGGCAATGTTGCTTACTACTTGCAAAGACAGTAAGTTAGAGGAACAGGAAAATGCATTGCATTCTTATGCAATTTTGCAGTGTAATCTTATATAAATATAAATCAAACATGGCAGTGTTTACATAGCAAGAAAGGCAAAGTGAGACATAGAGATATAGTTCATGCCATCTTCCACTAAATAATTTTAATTGGACAAGCACTATGATTCTGTGTAACTGTAATTCCAGTGAAATTAAATTTCTTTATGATACACTATTGTGAACATGGGAAATATGAGGTGCTACCTCATGAAAATTAGCCAAGTAAATATTCCAAGAAAGTTTTTTTTCCAGTTTTCTCATTTCCCAATTTTGCAAGTGTATATACTGTAGGATCAGTTCCCATGAAGGAACATTGCCATCAGTGATAGCTTTGTTGCCATTGATTGATGCTCTAGTCACATGATAAAGTGATGGAGTTGATCTGTGATAAGACACTTAAGGTCTCCAACCTTCACTTTCTTGCAAAGGTTGTTGAGAGTGTGGTGGCGCATCAGCTCCCCCTGGTCCTGGATGAAGCAGATTATCTAGACCCGTGCCAATCGGGTTTCAGGCCCGGCTACAGCACGGAGACGGCATTGGTCGCTCTGATGAATGATCTCTGGAGGGCCCGGGACAGGGGATATTCCTCTGTCCTAGTCCTATTAGACCTCTCAGCGGCTTTCGATACCATTGACCATGGTATCCTGCTGCGGCGCCTCAGGGGATTGGGAGTGGGAGGCACAGTTCTTCGGTGGTTCTCCTCCTATCTCCTGGGACGCTCACAGTCGGTGTTGGCAGGGGGACAAAGGTTGACCCCAAGGTCTCTCATTTGTGGAGTTCCTCAGGGGTCGGTCCTCTCGCCTCTCCTGTTCAACATCTACATGAAACCGCTGGGTGAGATCATTCGTGCTTTTGGAGTGGGTTACCATCAGTATGCTGATGACACCCAACTTTTCATCTCGACCCCAAACCACGTCAGTGATGCCCTCGACGTGATGTCCCGTTGCCTGGAAGTGGTCCGGGAATGGATGGGGAGGAACAGGCTTCAACTCAACCCGGACAAGACTGAGTGGCTGTACATACCGGCATGTCAGGATATTCAGAGTATTCCATCCCTTAATATTGGGGATGAGTTATTGCCCCCCGTAGGTAGGGCTTGCAACCTGGGTGTCCTCCTGGATTCACAGCTCTCCTTAGAAGATCACATAGGAGCTGTGACTAGGGGGGCTTTCACTCAGGTTCGTCTTGTGCGCCAGCTACAACCCTATCTGGACCTGGATGCCTTGCGTATAGTCACCCATGCACTAGTGACCTCTCGTCTCGACTACTGCAATGCTCTTTACATGGGGCTGCCCTTGAGAATCACTCGGAAGCTTCAGCTGGAGTGCAGCTGCACGAACGCTTTTGGGGGCTCCCCGATACTCCCATATTACACCTCTGCTTCGTGAGCTGCACTGGCTTCCAGTTGCCTTCTGGGTGAAATTCAAGGTGCTAGTGATGACATACAAAGCCCTACATGGCATGGGTCCAGATTACCTACGGGAGCACCTACTGCCAGCGTCAACACCCCTCCGTCCTGTGCGCTCCCACAGAGAGGGCCTCCTCAGGGTGCCACCGGTCAGAGAATGCTGGCTGGTGACCCCCAGGGGGAGAGCATTCTCGGTGGGTGCGCCAATCCTCTGGAACCGCTTACCAGCTGAAATCCGGATGGCCCCCGACCTTCGCACCTTCCGACGAGATTTAAAAACCTATCTATTCCAGCAAGCCGGCCTGGCCTGATAGATTTGGGGTTTTATTTGTTTTATTGTTGCTTTATTGTATACTTACATTGCTCTGTACACCGCCCTGAGTCCTCCGGGAGAAGGGCGGTATATAAAACGAATAAAATAAATAAATAAATAATAAATAGCTATTGTTATCATATGAGAAGCAGTTGTATGAAATCTTCACTAGAAAATGTTTGCTGCCAAATGACATGAAACATGGAGTTTTTGTTTCTATGCTAGAATCATGTCACAAAGTTTTGTCCTCACCTTACTGTAGTTTGTACTGGATGCCTAACCCAGTCAATATCCTGAAATATTTATGTTCACTCTTTGTTCCCATGTACAAATAACTAAGCATCAGTCCTGCATCACCTTACACCATTTACTCAACATTGTGGCTACAAAAATATTGCAGAAAAAAAAAAGACCTGTGGCATTCATGTCTCATTCATTCATGGAAGTAACATTGTGACAGTACACACAATGGTAGATCAGTGGTTGCTCATTAAACTGAAGATTGTAAGAGCACTTATAGAATTTTCTTCCTATACCCAGAGATACAACTGGAGCAAGATATACAGACTTGCTTATTTATGTTCTTAATGAACACTATTAATGAAGAAAATATATAGTCAGAAGAATGTACTTATTCTCTGTTAATTCTTTTTTTTATAGCTGAGTAATGGTGGCCATTGGTTCTTGTGGTAGAAAATGTAACTATCTGCAATAGGAGGAAGCACCTGTTTCCTGAATCTCCGACCATTCAGCATTATTAAATTATACCTGATAGTAGTAACATTGTAGAGAGTCAGTTTGTGTAATTATTAAGGCACCATGAGTCTATGAGTTCTAGTCCTGCCAAAGGCATGAAGACAACTTGAGACAGTCACTCTCCTTCAGCCCTAAAAAGCAGGTAATCGCAAAGCATTGCCATTAACTAACTCAGAATTCTCCCCATAAAGTAACAACATCTCTTCCTTCTTAAATTATATCATTGTGAGGGTCATCAAGACATAGTGAGTATAGTATTCCAAAGTAATGGAGTGGGAACAGAAAAGATTTTTTAAGTCACACTCCTAGATCTCAAGCATTGCTTTCTGGGCTGAATTAAAGGCAGACTCTATTTGGAGAAAACACTACTATGGGTAACATGGGGAAGCCATGTAAGTTTTATGGGTCTTAATCTTAACTGTAATGAAAAACATAAATGTGAAAAACAGATTTACAACCAATGTAGCTCCTGTACACACAGTAGTCTTAACATTCCTGAAGTGGTTCTTCCCCATCAGAGTACATGGTGCTATAATGCTTCATCATCTCATTAGGTCCTGTACATACAGTAGGACGGTGGCTCAGTGGGTTAGGACGCTGAGTTTGTCGATCAGAAGGCCAGCAGTTTGGCGGGTCAAATCCCGAGTGCCGCATAACAGAGTGAGCGCCTGTTACTTTTCCCAGCATCTGCCAACCTAGCAGTTCGAAAGCACGTAAAAAATGCAAGTAAAAAAATAGGGACCACTACGGTGGGAAGGTAACAGCATTCCATGTGCCTTTGGCGTCTAGTCATGCCGGCCACATGACCACGGAGACGTCATTGGACAAGCGCTGGCTCTTCGGCTTTGAAACAGAGATGAGCACCGGCCCCTAGAGTCAGAAATGACTAGCACACATGTGCGGGGGAAACTTTACCTATAGTATATTGGGCAGCAAGTGTTTTCCAGTGGTTTTGATCATTTGCAGCATCTTTGCCATCATCCCGAGGGTCATTAATAATCTTAATATCATCCTCATTTTCTCTTTCCTCCAGGAGTATTCAATGTAATGCAATTTTTGGATACCAGTTTTTAGCCATATGTAAGTTATGGTCAACAAGCCACATGCAATGTTCATTCACAGTTCTAAATAGATGTTCTAAATCTGATTTTTGAAGTACCTCTTCATTAGTGATATGGTCATGATATAAGACATGGACAATTCTTCTCAAGCAGTGTTGTTCGAACATCTAACTTTTTCATCATCTTGATTGTACACTTCCATGTTTCACAAGCATATATTGCAGTTGGTATAACAAAATTCTTGAAGAGTTTTATATTTGTGGTAATACTTATAGCTGCCATAGACCAAATTGGGCGCATGCATTAAAACATGGCTGCTGCCATTCCAATTTGATAGTTAATGTCCTTATCTGTATCTCCATTCATAGATATAATGCTGATAAGATGGCCTAACCACACACTGTAATAGGCACATTATCCTGAACATGCCCAACTTGCATGAACTTGTTCTTCTCAAAATTTAATCAGTACATAGGCTGATCTTGTTGGCCACATTATCTAAGCTGGGGGTCGCTTCTTGCAAGCACCCCTATATAATGCTTACCACCTGAAATTTCCACATTACCATAATTAAATCTTAATATAATGACAGCATAATTGTCAGGACTTCCCATTCGATAAAGCATGGATCATCCGAAGCTGGGCAAAGACTACACTGGCTACAGCCCCCACCTGCTGATCAAATAAAAGTTGTGAATCCAGGAGGACCCTAAAGTTATGGACTTTATTCCTTAGGATAAATAAAACATCATCCTCAGTAAGCAGAGGCACCATGGTCAAACAAGTGAGCATTTGGACAAACACCAGATCAGTCTTGCTAGAACTGAATTTCAATATTTTTAACCCCTTCACTCCCTTACTGTGCCAGATATTGAGCAGGAACAAACCCATATCTCTGGTGTTGCAGGAGTAGCCCGTGGCTCAACTGCTTCTTCCTCATAGCTACACATTGGAACCATTCATTCTGGTAGGAGCAAAACCAGTGCAACACACTGTGCTCAGCTCCCAACCCCCTCAGGCTGTCCAGAGGGATAACACGATCAATGGTATGAAATGTCACTGAGGTATCCAGTAAGATTCTATCATCCAAGTCCCGGGAGAGGCAATCTGCATAGTATGACATAATTTAGTTTGGTCTGCAAAATTACAGATCCCCAAAACAATTGGTATTGCTATAAGAGGCCTTGTTTGAAGCAAACCAATTTTCTTAAATGTCCCAATGACTTTACAGTGTATACATTCAAATCAACATACTTGGGATGATCTTCTATCCTTGTAGATAACAAAGGCAGCTTTGTGATTAATTGCATCTTGATTCCATTCAACAGACGGGAGTGTCTGCAGGAATAGTTAATGTCTGCTGCCTGGTTTATTGCAATCCTGTTTTTTTCAAACCTGATTAGCAATTGAATACTGAGAACTGATTGATGGATCCACAGTTTCTTTAGAGGGCTATAAACATATTCCAAAATGGAATATACATATTTTTACTTTAAAAACAACAGCATCACTGGTGTATTGAGGAAAGGAAAGAATTACTTACATATAAAATTAAGGGACAAAATCAGAATCTTAAGAAACCTTATCAGATAGCCTATTTATGCTATGGTTATTATTATTATTATTATTAAAAAGATATGTTAAAACTTCCTTTACGTATGCTTATTGGGAAAAGTCATGTTTTGCACATCAATGCGAGTACAGAAAACACAATATAGTAAGAAACCTACCCACTAATACTGTATAACTTTTCAAATTGACTTTAAAACAATATTCAGAGGTTGATGATCTCTCTCTCTCTCTCTCTCTCTCTCTCTCTCTCTCTCTCTCTCTCTCTCTCTCTCTCTCTGTGTGTGTGTGTGTGTGTGTGTGTGTGTGTGTATTACAGACATATACATTTGCAATGCCATTTCATATAACCCATTGGGAGCAGGGTGGCTCGGGTGTTTGGGATGCTGGGCAGGAGGTGAGCAAGCCCATGTTCGAGATCCAAGAGCTACCATGGGGCAAGGTTGAGCTCTCATCCTTCACTCCGGCTCCTGCCCGAGACATAAAAGAAGCCCCCAACTGGGCACCCCAGGGCAATGGTGGCTGCTAATCCTTTCAACCAGGAAGTGCCTTGGTTCTTCTGACACATGTCCAAAAAATAAAAAAATAAAAAATCTAACTTTGTCTTGATTCTTTTTTTAAAAAAACTAAACAACTACATTAGGAGAAGGTAAAATAGAAAGAGTAATCATTTCTTGTTTACTTCTTTGAAATATGAACCCCATTCCCAGGGACAAATAATTATGTGAAAACAATACTCCAGTGTTGGAAAAGATAGATGAAAGAGGACAACCAACAGCAAGGATGGTTCAAGAATTACATACTAATATGAATATTATGAAAAAAAAATTCTGTCTGGGATGGAATGGGTGAGAAGATCTGTGTGAAAGAATTAACTTCTAAAACATCTTGCCATTCTACCAATCAACCCTGGCAATCAATGGGATATCAGAGGTCACAGCCAGATCACCCTCACATAGATAAGATGTTGAATTATGATTTAAACATAGATTTTATTTTTTTGTTATTACTTATTCTAGAACTTTTAACTAGATACTCTAATTATTTTCAACTGTACTAATCTTTGACTGTAATAAATACTTCATTTCATTCTACCAGTCTGAAGTAGGTTACTATACAAAAGCTAATGGTTTACAGAATATATACAGTCTACAACTGCTTTGTATATTTGGATGCATGAATTTTATAATCTTCAGTTTAGAAAAGCATTTAGACATTTTACTATATTTGATTTTAATAATGATGTTTAATAATATAAAGACAAAATAGGGAGTTGCAAAAGTAGTTTTATTCAGATTTGCATATTATTAAAAGACATGAGGATCTTGAAATATATTTATTATTTACTAAAAAGGTTTGTTCTTCATATACCCATATTTGTTAAATGTGAAGATAGTTATCTTCTGGAAACAAAAATATCTACAGTCACTTAGTATTGATTCTACTAATCCACATTTGTGATTTGATAAGACAATAATGGTCTAAGAACAATTTCAGTAAGAGAAATATTGGGTGAATGTGAGGTTAATGCCTATTAAAGATTGTGCCATAGTGGAATAACTGGTAATTTGACCAAGGAAGTGAAAAACATAAGTAGCAGTGAAAAAATAGAGAAGAGGATAATATTATCAGTAAGAATCAAATTAGTGGAAAGAAACCAATAAATAATATGAACATGATTCTTAATTTTTGTTACAACAGTAGCTATCTCCTTTCATTTTTGTTTTAGATATGTTCTCATTTTTAACTCATTTTTTGGCTCTGTTTTAAGAAAATTACAACGACATCATTAATCTAAAGTAACCAACCTGGACTGCACATGGGCATCACACTACATTTTGGAGATCTTTCATAAATTGTGAGTTCAAGGAGAAAATCTTTTTAAAATAGGGAAACTTCTCCATTCTGAAAACAGACATGAAGCCCCCAATGGTGGCTAAACAATAATTGGAAGGATCAACAGTGGCTACTTTTGTTCCTATCTTTCAGTATACAAGTAGAAATTATACTAAGATTATAGTATAGGAATACATCCAATTCTTCCATCTTCCTGACAGCAAGAATGCCAGCTAGGTGACTTTGGGCCAATCACTCTCTCCACCCAAATCATCTCACAAGGTTGCTGTTAGGGGAGAAAAGAAGAAAAGGAAGGAGTTTTAGGTATTCTTTCCACCTTGAGTTAATTATAAAAATATCAAAGATAGAAAACAAACAAACAAATAATGTTTAGAAAATACATGGGGAACCCTCCCCCCTCATTTTCTACAAATAAATCTGTCAACCTTGCAGTGGTCAAGCTTTTACTTTCCTATGTGAAAGTTTACTATTCCCCATTTCAAAATGAATTTGTGATTTAAAATAAAAATCAGCTTGAAAATTTGCACACATTGTATTTATCTTTTCAACTAAAGTAGCCTTTTGTATATATTTTCCCCAAAGCCTGCTGTCAACACTGCTAACATCGGATGTTCTTGCTTTGACAACAGATGGAAATGCAACCATTTTCTCTATTGCTTTTAGAATTAGTTGTTGCTGGGAGGGGGAATAGGGATGAGAGTCCAGCTAGTCATAACAATAACAACTTAGTCATGGGAACCCAAGGATATTGAGCCCGGAGCTGATAGTGTTCTGGTGGGCTGGAGGGCTGGGGAGAAAGCCCTCGCTTCAGGCTAATTGGGGAATGTGATTTATGACTGTTTATTGGAGGAGGGAATTGCACTTTGTTACTTTGTATCCAAGGGAGGGGAATTTAGTTTCTGCATTCAATTATGTAGTGAAGAAGATCAGCTGGAAGGTTGCAATATCTCCATGATTTTGTGATTGACATTCAGAAGCTTGGCAACTGACTCATATTTATGACGGTCCCAGTGTCATGTGAAGTGACCAAAACCTGCTGCAACCACCCAGCAGATGGGGGGAATAAAAACCAAACACCCCCACCCCACCCCCGCTGCCAATCCTCAACAGAAATGCTCACAACAATAAAAACCTCAGACAAGAGGAAGAGTGGGCAGCAGGTGTCTTGCTCGGCTGTGGTTTGGGAGGCACTTTTTTCAGTGCCGTTGTAACTTCGAACAGTCACTAAGCGAACTGTTGTAAGTTGAGGACTACCTGTACTTCATCACTTTTTTTCCTTTTTTGGGGGGGTGTCATCAAGTCTTTGACACCTTGCTAGGCAACTGGTGTTATTCAGATGTTGCCATATCCTAAAAGTGGTACAGTGGGTGAAAAGGTTGAAAAGCCCTGACCTACAGAACATACAAAATGTACAAGAATATTTTCAAGGGGATTTTAAAACAAAATCGTAATATTTGATAACAGAAAGATGTTCTTATGAATGTCTAGAATGTATAAAAGTATGTCAAATCTTTATTGGAAATGTGAACAACATGACGGGGCATTTTACCATGTTTGGTGGACATGTAAAAAGCCAAAATATTACATGCATTAATTCAGACTTAAAGTTTAAAGTATGACTGAAACCAGAGACTTTTCTTTTTGGACTAATGAATAAGCAGCTAGAAAAAAGTCACTGAACTTTGATTTTATATATGATAACTGCAGCAAGACCATTATATGCTCCAAAGTGGAAAGACTCAACACTACCTACAACTGAGGAATGATGGAAACAGCAGAGATAGCTAAATTAACATGTGATTAAAGGAAAAAAAATATAGTTTATGGTCAACTGGAAGGTCCTTATATGCTTTTTTCATGGAACAGAAAATATGTGCTTATGATTTGTGATTTGGATGATTTGGAAAAAAAAGAATAGAAAAAATAGTTTTTTCTAACATAGGGGAAGATTTTTTTTGTAAATGCACTTTTATTTGTTGTAAAGGAAATTGGAAGCTTCTACTTTCTATTCATTTTATTTTTTTTCCTTTCTGTAGTCCTTCCTTCCTTCCTTCCTTCCTTCCTTCCTTCCTTCCTTCCTTCCTTCCTTCCTTCCCTTCTTCCTTCCTTCCTTCCTTCCTTTCTTTCTTCCTTCCTTCCTTCCTTCCTTCCTTCCTTCCTTCCTTCCTTCCTTCCTTCCTTCCTTCCTCTCCCCTCCCTCCCTCTGTCCATCTATTTGACTGTTTGTCTTTATTAGTTTGGTTTAGTTTTTATGGACTAAAACTTTAATAAAAACATATTTAAAAAATAAAACAAAATTGGATTTTACTATCAATATGAAGATCCTGAAGATAATTAGAAATCTAAGAACACTGAAATATGTTAGGATAGACATAAGACACCATTTTAACCCTAAAATTAACCAGTCCTATAGATTTCAAGAAATCAATGAAAATATATCTAAATGGGCATCTAAAGTACTCAACTAGGACAACAAAGATAAAAATAATGGCAGCATACATCTAAAAATAGGATGAGGGAGGCACTATCTGCCATTAAAAGAAAATTAAATAAATGTACATCTTACAAACAAGGAAATAGCTCAGTCACCACTTGCCTTATAAGTACACTGTTAATCAAAACAACAATTTATGCAATTAGTATGCAACTAAAGAACGAGAGTGTTTTTGTTTATATTTTGTTTATATCTTTATAGATAGACATGCATATATATTAAATATGAATTAAACTTGGGCATGTGTGGTTAAATATCTAAAATATGTATGTGATTGCCTATCTTATTAGTATGCATTTACTACTACTGAATACTTAAGTTAAGTAATTAAATATGTAAATGGACATTTGGAAATGTGAAAGGAAATGTGTATACAAAATTATAATACCTGTTCTGGTTATGCATTGACGGTAATTGTGTGCTTCCAGTAGGCTTGAATTAATATCTATTCAGCATCTGAACTTTTACAAGAGTGTATAGTTGGCAATTACTCCATGGACTATGAAGGTCACTTCATGATAAACAGGGCTTTTGCCCATTTTACTGCCTTCCCAGTCTTCTTAGAAAGAGGGCAAGGTACTCCACTGCATTGCAGGAAGCATTGAAAGCCACAGATGGTGCTGAAGGATAGAGATGAAAGCAATGGATAATGTTTTTAACCGGTTAACAGTCCCGAGATTTTGTTCAGATGTTGCTTGTTTTCCATGTTTGAATTAATTAATGATTGCATGTTTGAACCTTGCATACTTATCTCCAGGAGCAGTTTAAATGTGAAATGCACACTCATCAACCTCAGTTGTGAATGCCACCTACGACAGGTGAGTAATATGTCAAAGTAGACTGCTTCAGGCTAAATGTTTGTTTAAATGGAGCAGGGACCTCATGAAACAATGCAAAACTAAGGGAGAAGCTTACTTCTTGCAGCATACTTCTTATTGCTGGAGAAAGGCAGAATATTTGCAAAACAAAAAAGTGGGGCATATTATTCCCTATTTTCCATAGGATGATAAAATGGAATGAAATGGAGGGAGATGAGTATCTCCATAAAATGCATTTATGAAATCAGATATAGTTCATTGTCCCTGTATTTTTCTGATGCCAAATAAGAACGTTAGATTGACCACCTGAATGGACAAGCAAAGCTGTTAGGACACAATATGGAAAAACTAAGACAGTTGTTTGGAAGAGAGTGGAAAACCTAGCTATGCCTTCTAATGCTTCAGTGAAGTTGCCATCTAGAGAAAATTAATGTCTTTAACTACTACAATTTGTTATCTTTAAAAACCATTCTCTCATTATTAAAATGAAACACTCACTGCATGTTCTCAAAGATTTAGTAGGGTTTACCCAGTGGAATTAGCTATGCCTGGATATCTTGTCTAATTTTGTGAAGTGTTATAGGAATCTTATATTTTAAAAGTAAAATGAATTTAAAGTAATGTAGTTCAAAAACCTTTGAACTTAGTCTACTAATACTAGATAGTCATCATCCTTCCACAACTGATTAAAAATTCTTTAAAAACATTTCCTAAAACTTCATTCTTTACTGTTTTTAAAAATTGCATTTCATGCTCTTGTTCAAAAAAAATGTCAGTTTTTACTGTTTGGGGGGAAAAAAACACCTTCCCCTTGTTAGAAAATGAGAAATGTAAACCTTTGTGTTGATCTCAAATTAGACAGCCTTTAATTTTGTTAAATGTTAAAACCCATGAACATCCTAATATTACCAGCTACGAAGCTCAAAGATGTGTTAGACACAGTTCAAACATATTGACTGCTTGAAGGTGACTCCATAAAAAGGCAAGAGAAGCAGTTTCAAGACTTGTATCTCTACAAGGTATCTCCTGGGACCTAGTCTTTTCTCAGCTACTTCTGGATGATATACACACTGACCTCCCACATGATTTTTTTCCCTATTTTAATTTCTCCTTTTTCCCTATCTCAAGGGAAATTTGACTTGGTTGGGTGAAAGGAACTATGACATACCACTATTTTTCCTGCAACTGGCATGATACTTGAGGACATAACTGTGTTCTTTATTTAAAAGAAAGAAAAGGAAAAAAAACTACTTGAAAGAAAATATATTTTAAACAGAACTCAATGAGATTGCATCCAGATTTCTGTTCCAAAGTATGCTTTAGCGAAGATATGATTATTAGTGATATGGAAGAAGACATTTGCAAAGTATGTGGATTATTTTAAATTATTACTGCATATGTCTTTCTGCCTATACTATGAGTAATTAAATTAGTACAGCTGTACACAAAGCAAGTCATAAATCTGTATTAGAGCAACTGATTTCCCATTAGCAGATATACTTGGTGTGAGGCTCAAATTAATATTTATGGCTCCACATGAATATCTTGCACTTAGGTTATAAATGTACCTTGGAGGACATCAACAATTGAGCTCCAATTTGTATTTTCAAAATGTGCATATTGATCCACAAAATCCTTTCAGATATGAATGTATGTTAATATTTTTTTCCTTTTCTCCATGTTCTGAGAAAAAAATAACATTATAAAAAATAACATTTCAAAAAAAGAAGCTATGATATTCAAATCTATATAAAATGTTTTGCATCAGAGTGTAAAAAAATGAATATATGTATATGCATTTGCTTTGTGGAGCAAAAGACCTCTTCATACTTTTATCTCCTACATAAGAGCAGATTTTGTCCTTGATAAATGGAATGGTTTAGCACAGACTGAAGCAAAACAATCCCAAAGTCTTTGTATCTTCAAGTCATTGCATTCTCTTTCCTGATTAATTTTAACTTTTTTAAAAAAAATCTTTGGCCCTCTTTTTCATTTCCGTCTCTGATGTTGAGAAATCATTTCAGATGTTTGGCTTTCTTTCTATTCTTCCATTTTACAATTTTTTTTTACCTTTTTGTAATATTCTTTTTTACATTTACAACTTTAGTTGTAAGTGTATTATATTCCAACAATTTTCAGTCCATTAGACTTTTAAATATTGGAATATATAGTATGTCTTTCTATAACTGCAAAAATGCTCCTTCCTTCCTTCCTTCCTTCCTTCCTTCCTTCCTTCCTTCCTTCCTTCCTTCCTTCCTTCCTTCCTTCCTTCCTTCCTTCCTTCCTTCTTCCCTCCCTCTCTCATCAAATTGAACTGCAGTTCTGTAGTATGTTAATGAACTTGACCTATTTTTAAATCTACTTATTCTGAAATCAGATCTGTAGAATTGCTTTGAAAATTTTCTTACTGTGTTCAATTTCTCTCTCTCTCTCTCTCTCTCTCTCTCTCTCTCTCTCTCTGTGTGTGTGTGTGTGTGTGTGTCTGTCTGTCTCTGTCTCTCTCTTTTATCACAGTTCTCTCTCTCCTTCTTTTATCATCCCACTGGACTCCAGTGCTTTGAACTGAGACCTGACCTTTGGTTCCCTAAAAATAATTAAAATATTTAAAGCGGTTAATGCAACTTAACCTTGTTCAAAAATAAACAAATATAAAACCAATAAATAAATAGCACTACATGACAGTCCCTAAATAAAAGGAACATAATTTAAATTAAGAAAAACACAAAGAAAATTAAGTCAGCTACTTTAGATGTACATGAAAATGAATGTTGAAAACACATTTAGTCAATAGTTAAATTACAGAACATTTCAACATCCCCAACATCTGAACTTATCATCAACTAAGTACAAACAAATTTAAATTTGCTAAAAATCAAATGGTTAAAAGAATGTATGTAATCTCTAGTATCTCCATTAGTATTAAAGATCTGCCTTTCTAAATTTTCATTGAAATTCTTTATATGGGCAATGAATATGCTGTTCCTCATGTAAACCATTGCCATATCTACAATATATGAAAATGTAGAGAAATAAAGATGCTTTTTCTCTCTACAATGTACTCCTTCACTGTTATGATAGTCAAAGTCACCAGGTATATGGACTGAGATGCTTTCTATTTAATAGGAATCACCTAGACATGTTCTGATGATGCAGGTGTAGTGGTTAAGGAATTTACTGGAGACTGTAAATTCCCATTTGTAGGAGATTACCAGGCAGAGCTTGAGGGAGAGGTCAAATGTGTCAATGTAAGTCCCTTCATGCCCTCAAGAGATCTAAGTTCAGCCCACCTTGAATTCCTTCTACTTTTATCTCCCGTTAATTTCTCTTGGCCATTAGTAGTTCAGATTCTTGTAGAGAGCTCAAGCTTGCAATTGTCAATGCTGCTAACATCGAATGTTCTTGCTTTGACAAAAGATGAAGAAGTAACTTATGTGTTACTTTAAGAGCTATAATCAGTTATTGCTGGGGGAGGGGGAGGAAGAATGTGTCTCAAGGCTGTCTCGAAATAAGAGAAGAGAAGAATTTGGCAGGTTGTCTAACAGAAGGGAAACTGACCCTTCAAACTAATTGGAAAATGTGATTTATGACAGCAATGAAAAGGATGAGAATTGTGTTTAACATATTGTTCTAAGGGGACGGGAATTCAGATTCCAGATTCTCCTAGCAAGCATTGCTGATGTTTCAGAGCTCTAATAAAAGACTTTTAAGGTAAACAATGCCTCCGAGTCATTTGAAGAACTCATCTCTCAGAACCTTGACAGCAATAAATCTATATACCGATTTGAAGTATCTGGATTGTTGTGTAGCTGGTACTTTGCAGGCATTGAGCAAGATGGAAGGTTCAAAACAGCAACATACTTTATTGAAGGTCAAACAGAACAGAAGGAACAAGGAAGCTACTGTGCAGCTATTTATACGGTTGGCCGATAGGTGGTGACCAATAGGTTTGAAGAATAGGTTTCCCACCCAAAGACCTACTTAGCCGGCTGGAGACAACCAGTCTGGGCCGGCTAGCAACCGTTACAAACATACACGTGAACTAGCACTTAGCAATTGAATGCAAGCAATTAGCAAGCAGTGCAACATGAGCAAACACTTACAACATATAGGTAAAAAGGTAAAGTTTCCCCCACACATGTGTGCTACTCGTTTCCAACTCTAGGGGCCAGTGCTCATCTCCGTTTCAAAGCCGAAGAGCCAATACATCACACCCCTTCCCCCTGGATGGAACACACAATCATTTGGTTACAAAATCTTGAAGATATTTGGGGGGGTCTTCGGGCTCATTCAGAGCATTGAGGGGTTGCTGGAATGTCCCAGTCTACTGGTTCATCTGCCATGCTTGGTAGACCCAGGCTCTGTGGTTTGGTGGAGTCAAAACAACTCAAGTCCCTTTGGCTGGCCTGTCCTGGTCAGCCTAGCCCAAAGTCTAATGGTGTCACTAAATTGGCATGGCTGCTGCTGGGTATCAAGTGACTGCCCAGCCCCTGCGGTCCCATTGGGGAAAGTGCTTTTACAGCCCCGTCCCCATTCTCTGTCACGCAAAATGTCTCAGAGTGTCCTAACTGCTCTGCTGAAGTGTCTGCTCTCCTTGGGACTCCTGAGCTGATGACTGCTCCGTTAGTCACCGGTGCAACTGATTGACATGTTGGCAAATGACTCACCCATCTTCCAGGACCACCTCATAGGAGAGTGGTCCTGACACTTTAACAATTTTCGCTGGCACCCACAACTGCCCTTGCCCGTAGTTCTGAGTCCAAACCTGGTCCCCCACTGAAGGCATATGTGCCTTCGGACTTTCCGTGTTGGAGGCTACTCTATTGGGGTGCAGTCTGTCCTATTTTGTTATTAGTCTCTTTCCCCAACACAGCTCTGTGGGGCTTTGCCTGTAGTCTTGCAAGGTGTTGTATCCTGGCATAACAAGAAGTCAGCCAGCCTGTGGTGCCAGTCTCTGTAGTAATGCATTTAAGGGGCTCTTTGGTTGTGTGAACAATTCATTCTGCTTGCCCGTTTGACGATGGGTGAAAAGGAGCCTATGTGGCATGCCTAATGAGATTGGCCTGGAACTCTGATGTGGTGAACTGGGCTCCGTTGTTGGAGACTATGATGTCTGGAAGCCCATGCATTGTAAACAGTGACCACAAGACCTGGATGTTCTTTGCAGTAGTCATACTGGGCATTGGAACCACCTTCAACCATATAGGGTGGCTACCGACCACTATTAAAAACAACTGTCCCTGAAAGGGCCCAGAAAAATTGATGTGGATCCTTGACCAAGGTGTGTGCATTTCCTCCCATCAGTGGACAGGGGCCTGTGGCATCTCTGGTCTGGACTGTTGACATGTGTGACACCCATGTACTTGGGCCTCGATAGCTTTATCTAGCCCTGGCCACCAGAGGTAGCTCCTTGCCAGTGCCTTCATCCAGATGATGCCCAGATGGCCCTTGTGCAGAGAATGGAGAACTCTGGGCCTGAGTCAACTGGGGACTACAACCCTGCTATACCAAAGGATGCACCCCTTGTGAGCTGAAAGCTCATTTTTCTGACTGAAAAAACTTTGGAACTCAGGGTCCCCGCTATTTTCTAGCCATCCTGTGTGAATCCAAGCCAACACATGATTTAGGATTTTGTTGGCTGCCGTTTCTGCAGCGACATCTCATGCATGTAGGGGAAACTCTGTCAAGCCTTGAATTGCTAAAATGCGTGCAGCTGGAGCTGGATAAGGCTCCACATGTGGCAAGGGCAATCTGATAAGGCCTGTGTGGCCCATTCCTTTACCAGGTTTGTGAATCAGCCTGTAGTTGTAGGCCAAGAGGAAGATAGACCACCTCAACATTCGTGGTGACAGAATTTAAGGTGTCTGCTTGTCCATTGTGAACAAGCCTAGCAAAAGTTTGTGGTCAGTAAAGATCGTGAACTGCCTCCCATATAAGTAGTCGTGGAAGTTCTTAACCCTGGCCACAATGGCCAAGGCCTCTTTGTCAACTTGCACGTAATTGTGTTCTGCTGAGGACAAGGTCCTCGAGTAATAGGCAATGGGTGACTGTGTTCCATCCACCGACAAGTGACTCAACACAGCTTTAACCCCGTATGGAGATGCATCACACGCGATGCAAACTGGCAGCTTTTTGTTAAAGTGCGTGAGCACCAAGTTCGAGGACAACACTTTCACTGCCTGAAAACTCCTTTCGTGGAGCTTGGTCCACTGCCATGGGGAATTTTTGTCTAAGAGCCAGTGTAGCTGCTCTGCCACTGCAACCTTTTTGGGGAGGAATGAATGATAAAAATTCAGGAGGCCCAAGAAGACTTGAAGCTCTCCTTTGGACCTAGGGCTTGGTGCCAGCTGAATCGCTTTGAGCTTTAACTCTGCAAGATGAATGCCCTTGGCATTGATTCAAAACACAAGGAATTCTTACATTTGTCTCTCCTTAATCTAAGTCCCGTGGTGCGGAACCGCTGGAGAATGGCTCTAAGCTGCTCAGCCAGAACTTCTGTGGACTCCCTCGCGATGAGTACATCATCAAAGTAGGGGCAGACACCCGGAATGCCCTTGAGCATGTGCTCCATGATCCCCTGAAAAATCCCTGTGGCTATACTTACCCCGAATTGAAGGCACTTTACCTTAAAGGTCCCCCTGTGCGGAACAATTGTTTGTGTGGCTGCCATGGCCTCGTCCACCAGCAGCTGTTGGTAGGCCTGCACTAAATCTAATTTAGTGAACATGCGGCCCACTTGCAATGACGCCAGAATATGGCTGATGACTGGGACAGGGTACACATGCTGTTGTAGTGCCCGGTTAATGGTACACTTGTAGTCAACACATATTTGTACCTCTCCATTGGCCTTGAATGGCGTTACAATGGGGGTCTCTCACTCCCCACTGTCTACAGGCTCTAAAACCCCCTGACTAACAAGCTTGTCTACCTCTGCATTGATTTTATGCTTTAATGCAAATGGCACACGGCGGGGCTTAACCTGAAGTGGTGCGACCTGGGGATTAAGTTTAAAAGCTAACAGAGTGCCCTTGTACTCTCCCAAACTGGGGCCAAAAACATCTGCAAATTCCTTGCAGACAGAAGACAAATCTGTTGTTTGAGTCCGGTGAATGCCGGTGACCTGAATGCCCAATGCATCAAACCAATCGAGCGAGCCCTATGAGGCTCATTTGTTGGCCATCTACTGTTCTGTTCCAGCCTACAACTGGCCCTGTTTGAATGTCAGGGACAACCCCTTTTTATAATCAACAGGCTGTAAAAAACCCAACCAAATTTATTTTCAAAGAGTTCAAACAAAAGTGAAACAAAAAGTTCAAACAAGACTTAAACTAAAAGTTTAAACAAGAATTAAACAAGAATAACAGACCAGGACTCTAGCAGAAGATCTTCAAATGGTTGCCTTCAGTAACCAGCACCTCCCACACCTTCCCCTTTTATCAGCATTCCCAAGGCTTGGCTTCTCATTGCCTTCTCCCGAGTTGCCTCATTGCCTTCCTTTGTTCTGCTCTGCTAGATTGCCTCCTGCTCCTAGGATCCCTGAACAGAGCCAGCTGTGGATCGTCTTCTTCCAATCCCTCGTGCTCACACGGTTGAGTCTGAACAAGATGGGAAGGGCCAGGCTGAGAGTCCTGCAGTGCATCAGAACCTCCCTCTGACACCAAAGGCTCTCCAAACCCCTCCTCCTCCTCCTCCTCTTCAGAATCATCCGACCCAGCTGCCAGAACCACAGGCTGATGCTGAATCACAACATCTACCACAATAACATCTATCAGGCCTGAAAACCCCTTGAACTTCACCGCAAGTGTGACCTCGCCCTTGACCGCCACTCTGGAATCCTGGAAGTCAGTAAGTAGATATTAGATGGTCGTAGCTTGACCGATCTGTTATGGCTGCAAACGTGCCAAAAAGTTCCAATGGAGATGATGGACACAGTGGAGCCTGTGTCCAGTTCCATTTTACATGGAACACCTTGAAGTTTGACCTGCAGTCGCAACTTCTGTTTAAGAGGTCGAAGGGTACCCATGCGATCCCTTTGGCAACCTTGACAGATGGTGATGTGGCCTGATTTTCCACATGTCTGGCACATGGCTGTCCTGAAATGGCAATCTGCACATTGATGGCAGCCTCCGCAGCCCAAACACCTCAGGAACAGAACTGCCTTGTCAGCTGCCTCGTTCCACTTTTGTGGTGTTGCTGAATTTTGTTGACTTCATGGTTGGAGTTGGTGTCTTCCACTTGTTCAGCATCCTCATGGTAGACGGTTTCTGTAGATGGCGTGCTTTTGGAGGGCCGTAATGCCTTTATGGCCCCTCCAGCAGCTTCATCCATCATAACTTCCTTTAAGGCTTATTGAAGTGAGAGACTCTCCTTCGCAAAGAGTTTTTGTTGGAGCTCTCTGTTCCGGAGTCCACAGACTAAGCAGTCTCTTAGTCGCTCCTCTAGATCGGAGAAATTGCAGAGTCACAAAGCTTAATGAAGTGCTGTGGTGAATTCTGTCGCTGACTTGCCGGGTTGTTGTTCATGTTGTTCAAAGGTGTGCCTCCACGCTATCACTGGAAGCTTTGGTTTGAAATGGTCCCACAGCTTCTTCTTTAGGTCTGCATATGTGATGGTTTCCAATGGTGCTGGGGCGACCGAGTTCTCTGCAGTATAGAAGGTGGCTGGGCCGCACACAAAGAGGAGGGTGGCAGCCTTCAGCCCATCTTCGCTGATTTGATTCGCACACAGGTAGTTCTCCACATGGGAAATGTAGGATGACCATCTCTCTGGGTGCATCATGTTGAATTCTTTGAGCTTTCCAACCTTCGCCATGGTGCGTAGTCTTTGTGGCTCATGTCTACCATTGCCTTGTGCTGCTGGTTTCTGTGTAGGCCCTGGGATTATTTATTATTATTATTATTATTTATTAAATTTTTATACCGCCCTTCTCCTGAAGGACTCAGGGCGGTGTACAGGGCAATAAATATCAAAATGTAAATGCAAAAGTTAAAAAAGTTAAAAAGAATTAAATAATTATGCCCAATATAATACAATAATAAAAGTGTGTTAAAACTAAATCCAACCCCAAACCCATCAGACCAGGCCAGATTGTTCAAATAAATAAGTGTTTAAATTGCACCGGAAGGAGCGAAGGTTGGGGGCCATCTGGAGCTCAACCAGCAAGCGGTTCCACAGGTCTGGCGCACCCAGAGAACACCCTCCCCCTGGGGGCCACCAATCGACATTCTCTGATCGGAGCAACCCTGAGGAGGCCCACTCTGTGGGAGCGCACTGGACGGAGGGAAGTTGATGCCGGCAGCAGGTGCTGCCGTAGGTAATCCGGACCCATGCCATGTAGGGCTTTGTAGGTCATAACCAGCACCTTGAATCTCACCCTCAGGGAGGGGTGGTCTCCAGCATGGCTTGCTAGGCAGACCAAGTGGGGGGGGCACTGTTCCCTACCAGGATCTGTGTTGGTCTCACCCCCTAGTGACTTCAGGCTCTTATGATGAAACAGCATATCCCACCTTCGTCACCAGTGTTGTGTAGCCGGTTCTTTGCAGGCATTGAGTGAGACGGAAGGTTCAAAAAAGCAACATACGGTAGTTTATTGAAGGTCAAACAGAACAGAAGGAACAAGGGAGCTGCTGGGCAGCTATTTATACTGTTGGCCAATAGACGGTGACCAATAGGTTTAAAGCAAAGCTGGATGGAGACAACCAGTTTGGGCCAGCTAGCAACTGTTACAAACATACACATGAACTAGCACTTAGCAATTGAATGCAAGCAATTAGCAAGCAGTGCAACATGAACAAACACTTACAACATATACAAAAGGCCAATACATTACATGATCACTTGATTTTTCTTGCTCTTTACACCACTTTAGGCATGAAAGCTGGTTGGGTTATTGGGCTATCACTTTCTCTCACCTCACAGGGGAAATATATAAGGAGAAAGGAGTATAAGGTACAGTATGTTCCCTATCATGAGTTATTGAGTGAAAATACTAAAGGCAGGATTTCTGGATGAAGCGAACTATCTGGATCCATACCAGTCCGGTTTCAGACCCGGCTACAGCACGGAAACGGCATTGGTCGCACTGTTGGATGATCTCTGGTAGGCCCGGGACAGGGGCTGTTCCTCTGTCCTGGTCCTACTTGACCTCTCAGTGGCTTTTGATACCATCGACCATGGTATCCTGCTGTGACGGCTCGAGGGGTTGGGAGTGGGAGGCACTGTTTTATGGTGGTTCTCCTCCTACCTCTCGGGCCGCTCGCAGTTTGTATTGGCAGGGGGACAGAGATCTACCTCGAGGCCCCTCACTTGTGGGGTGCCTCAGGGGTCGGTTCTCTCCCCCCTCCTGTTTAACATCTATATGAAGCCGCTGGGTGAGATCATCCATGGCTTTGGGGTGAGGTATCACCAATATGCGGATGATACCCAGTTGTTCATCTCCACCCTGAGCCAACCCAGTGATGCCCTTGATGTGATGTCCCGGTGCCTGGAGGCGGTGCGGGTATGGATGGGAAGGAACAGGCTCAGGCTTAACCCCTCCAAGACCGAGTGGCTGTGGATACCGGCATCTCGTATTGTCCAACAAGTTCCATCTCTTTTGATGGGGTGGGAGGTATTGCCCCCCTCAGAAAGGGCTTGCAACTTAGGCATCCTCCTGGATTCACGGCTTAATTTGGAAGATCATCTAATGTCCGTGACCAGGGGGGCCTTTGCACAGGTTCTCCTAGTGCGCCAGTTGCGCCCCTTTTTGGACCGAGATGCCCTATGCACGGTTACCCATGCCTTCGTCACTTCTCACCTCGATTACTGCAATGCTCTTTACATGGGGCTGCCCTTGAAGAGCACCCGGAGGCTTCAATTGGTGCAAAATGCGGCCGCGCGGGTGCTTATGGGAGTATCTCGGTACTCCCATGTTACACCACTCCTGTGCGAGCTGCATTAGCTTCCGGTTACCCTCCGAGTGCGATTCGAGGTGCTGGTAATAACCTTTAAAGCCCTACATGGCTTAGGCCCGGGGTACTTGCGAGACCACCTGCTACCATTGTCAACCTCCAATTGCCCAGTTCACTCCCACAGAGTCGGCCTCCTCAGGGTTCCGTCGGCCAGGCAATGCTGGCTGGCGACCCCCAGGGGGAGAGCCTTCTCTGTCGGTGCACCGACCCTCTGGAATGAGTTGCCTCCAGAGTTGCGGATGGCCCATGACCTTCGGTCCTTCCGCCATGACCTGAAGATGTGGTTGTTCCAACAAGCGGGCCTGGAATGTCTACAATTTTTAATTAGGCTTTTTACTGGGTTAAATTGTCTTGTAATTTTTGTTTAATTCTCTTTTAAATTTTTTACTCTATGTTTTTTAATTTTTATTGTTGTGAGCCGCCCTGAGTCCTCAGGGAGAAGGGTGGCATATAAATTTAATAAAATGAAATGAAATGAAATGAAAAAACCTTTTAAAAATCTTTTTGCTTATCTTTGTTTTCTTTTTCTTTGGAAATAAGGTAGATATTACCCTGGGTATCACTATTACTCTAACAATGGTCTTCAATTTCATCTATAGGTAAGCCTCACCGACTATTGATATCAATGTGAACCAAAAGTACAAATCGAACTCATGGGATGGTTCCTAATTTATATCATTAAATTAAAATACTGTGGTGCACAGAAGTGGAAAATAGTATTTGGGAATCATTAATAACTATTTAGGGCAGCGGAAAGCAAAGCTATCACCTTTCTGGCAGGATAATAGAATTATTTTTCCTAATGAATAGCCTTAACAATGGCTGACAATAAATATGAAACCCTCAGTCTTCAAGGTTTTGTTGACAAATGACTGACTGACTAACTTACGTACATATACACACATACCTGGAAACACACATGCACACACATTCACCACCCCCTTACCACCTTTGGCAAAATTCACTTGTTTTCTGAAATTGGCTAAAGAATTAATACTTTTCAAAATATCTATAGGATATTATTATTCATCAGGCTCCATTTTCAGGAAAAAAAGTACAATACAAAGAGGCAGTATTTGCTGACCTTCTGGAAAAAGAATGCAGCAGTTTTGCCCTTAGTGTCACTTGTGGCTCTGAATGGAGAACTTAACATTTTTAAAGTTTCTAGGGATCATCCTTTAAAGAAGGAGATCACAGAGATCTACATTCTAAATTATTCTGCTGTCCCTGCTGGGTCACTATTAGTTCCATTGATGCTGAAACCCTCTTTTGCTCAAGTGATACAGAAAGGCCCATTTTCCTTTCCAAAAGTGGCAAAGTTTATTTCCTAAAGAATTCATTAAAAAAATATTCTGAAAAACACAGATCTTTCTACATGTTCAAAACAGAGGTTTCACTCATTGCTGTTTCCACTCAACTTCCAGTTGTGTAGATGGATTTTTTGAGGGGGGAAAAACCCTTTGAAATAAATAACTGTTGTTGGAAGGCAACATACAGTGAATTATCCCTTATTTGAGACACACTCAGGATTTATTATGAAAGGGCCACAGCCAATAGCATCACAGCCATATGCAATTGATTCAACAAATTATTATAACCACCAAAGTAATGTTGGTGATTTTCCCAGGAATTTGAGGAGAAGGCAGAAGCTCAGTCTTAACCCTAAATATATTAAACACATTGAACACAACAGAATACCCATTTCTCAGGAGGAACACTGAAAAGGGAAAACTGGAAGGTCAAGGAACTGAATAGAAGGTCAAGCTTGCTATTTGAGAACCAAATACCATCCAGCCCTTATTTTATAATGAGAGTCTTTGATGTACTTATCAAAACAAATAGATCAACATTTTTATTACCAGATTTTCAGTAGTGAAGGGGCAAGCAGTTATATCAAAATTATGGTCATAAATAGGTTAGCAAAACTATCTCTTTTTAACTTGGGGATAACTGTGGAAAAGGTACTGTAGCTGTATGATCAGCTCATCCAATTATTAATGAAAATTAAAGTTATCTATCTAAATAAAAATTATAGCTGACTTGTTGGTATTTGTACAACACATTAAATGTGGCTAAACTTTGAGTTTTAGTGAAGTTTTGGGGTGGAAGTCATTTTCTTAGCATGTTATGAACATAAAGTACATAAAAATGGACATTCTATTTCACATCACGAGTATCAGAATCTTATGGGACCTAGTATCTGAAGGCTTCCTATATTTTGCAAAAAAAACAAAGATTTTTCCAAAACAGGAGTTAATGTGATGTAGTGGTTAAAGAAGCAGACTGGTATTGGGCGACTCAGGGTTCATGTGCACTGTCACTCTTGGAAGGTCACTTGGTACTTTATGCCGTACCATCTAACACCACTCTACCACACACATAAGGGTGACTGAACACTTTGCATATTGCTTTAAGTTCCTGGATGAAAGGTGGGATTACAAATCAATCAAACAAAGAAATGAACAAATAAATAATATAGGGATACAAATCAAAGAAAGAAATGAACAAATAAAATACTGTACTTATATGAACATAATGCATTAATATGAATACAAATATGCCTTGTTAACTTGGATTAATCTGTTAATGTGTTTGTTGAAATCAACTGTTGTGCACCCAGCCAATCTTCCTGTATTTAAAATATTTTTTAAAAAATCAAAAAGGAAGAGAAGCAAAAGAAAGATGCTATAGGAAATAGTCAGAATTTTGGTGGTCACAATTGTCTGTGTCAGCCAGGTACTGATATTGATTGGTTCCATATTCACCAATTATTCCTTAACTAGCCATTTCTTTTTTCTTGACTGTGAAACATTCAATTTCTGCCCTAAAATGCAGTTCCAGATGCACTATTAAACTGAGCTATTTCATGCATGAAGAGATATTTACCTGCCCTCATGTAATTACTAATGAAATGAATGAGATTGCAACTCTTAGTCTTCAGCCTCAGCAAAAAAACAAAAAACAAACAAAAAAAACACTGCCAGATTGTTCCACAGTGTCTCATCCCTTCAATGCTGTTTGTACCAGATGAAGGAAAATCTGGGAAAACTGCTTCTTCAGATTTCCACTAAATATCCCATCCATAATAGAAAGAGCCTTTCATTTGAGAAAAAAATGGATCTAAAATACTGTAAGGCAAAGACTAATGGTAATAGTACAGTAATAATGATAATATAAATAAGAATCCAGTGAAAACTTAAATCTTGACTTATTTATTCTCTTTATTATCCAAGCTCCCTGATTTTTACACTAGATATACAGTAATTTGAGTGTCATTACATTCAATTAAGGTTTTTATGGAAGTAATACTGTATCTACCTGAACACCAAAAGAATTCATCTTGATTAAAGCTATTACAAAAACACAAAACGAAGAATGATTTCCTACTTACAAGGGTCACTTGTTTAGCAATAAGTGGTCAATCATTATCAATTCATTATATATTACCTAACATTAATCATAGCTAATTCTTTGGCTATTGTTAATGTAGCTATAGTCTGGAACTCTATGACAATTTAGTGATTTATTTAATTATATAAATTAACTTTGGACAACATCAATCAAGATGTTGGTGTGTTTAATGTCACCTTTAAGCTTATTTCTTTCAGTTTCACATAACAAATATATTTATCTGCTTTTCTAACTTTACATATATATCAAATATATCTGTTTAACATAACTTTTTACTTGTGGCACTCCCCAGGTTTGCAGTTAGATATCATCAGGTCCCCAAATGGCATAAAACACTTATCATATTCAATACCAAAGGGACAGGACAGAGGAATGAGAATGCAACAATGACAGGGCACAATCCTTCCCCCTTTATGTAAGATAAGATTAAATGAACTAGTGCTTAATAGACGTGAAGCATCTAGCTTTCAAGGGGATTAAAGAAATCTTGGCAAATGTATATCAGTCACACATGGCCTAGTCAGCTCCCAACTGGATGATTGAAGTGTTCTCCATTAGCGCTAATCTAGAACACTGCTCAGAAGCTATATGTGGTCCAGTGGTATGGGCAGCAATGGGTAGGCTGCAATACACCCATATGTATTTCATGAGCTAGTGAGCTTCCAAATACAATTCAATGGGCTAGTTATCTTCTATAAAGCCCTTCATAGCATAGGACCTAGTTCACTGAGGAAACACCTTTCTATGATTGTTTCTATCTATCTAATATATTGGGAAGAGTGGATGTACTCCAAGTCCCCTCAATTAAATCATATTAGCACCTGGGAAATATGTTTTTACTATTGCAGCTCTTGCCTTCTAGAACAGAATCCCCTAGAAATTCATATGGCTCCCACCCTTATGATGTTTTAAAGTCCTTGAGAATATGTCTATTCTTCCATTTCATGGAATATGATGGTTTCTGAGCCCTGCATGTCATTCTTTTCTTCTACGTACTGTTTTCTCTTCTTAACATGCACAATATTTTCTCTACTTTTAAAGTGCTCCTTGCTTTTAAAATGTAATCTGTCCAGTCATTTGGAGTCAGGCAGTCTCTAGAATATGTAAGTAAATTGATATTTGGAGAGATAAGCATGTGGAGTTAAATCAGCGCCTGCTTTTAAAGAGATGTAAGAGATCATGAAAAAGGACATTTGTAGATGGAAACACACACACCCAACAGAATTTCACAAAATTTTCTCTTCTTGGAAGATATTTCAAAAGCCAATTTGGGTTTATCAACTTTAAATGAGAGCTGGGGTAAAAATGCAAGAAAACAATTCTTTCTTACTCTAAAGTATGACTCACTATTTTTCCCCCAGGATCCAGTTATCTGCCTTTTTTGCTAGATCAGACAGGTCCTGTTCACTATTTCATTTAAGTTCAGCTTCCCAGGACAGCTTAGAAATAATTTTTCAAGGAAAATCAAGCAGGAGATTCAACCAAAGGATAGCCAAATGATCTTGCATGTGGCTGGCTCACTCTTCATTTTAGAGCAGGCACAACATATTTGGGCTACAAATTTGTGTATCACCAAAGGCAACAAATTCAGTTTGCAGCTAAGATATAATAAGCCTACTTTGGAGCAATGAGATATAGTATATGTGGGGCAAATGTATGGATGCAGAAAAACAAATAATTTACTCAAGTCACAAACAGAAGAAAAACCCTGCTTCAATTATTGTTGTTGTTGTTGTTAGCTGCGAAGTCGTGTCTGACCCATCGCGACCCTATGGACAACATTCCTCCAGGCCTTCCTGTCTTCTACCATCTTCTGGAGTCCATTTAAGCTCACGCCTACTGCTTCAGTGACTCCATCCAGCCACCTCATTCTCTGTCGTCCCCTTCTTCTATTGCCCTCGATCTTTCCCAGCATTAGGCTCTTCTCCAGTGAGTCCTTCCTTCTCATTAGGTGGCCAAAGTATTTGAGTTTTAGCTTCAGGATCTGGCCTTCTAAAGAGCAGTCAGGATTGATCTCCTCTAGGACTGACCGGTTTGATCGCCTTGCAGTCCAAGGGACTCGCAGGAGTCTTCTCCAGCACCATAGTTCAAAGGCCTCAATTCTTTGGCGCTCAGCCTTTCTTATGGTCCAACTTTCACTGCCATACATTGCAACTGGGAAGACCATAGCCTTGACTATACGCACTTTTGTTGACAGGGTGATGTCTCTGCTTTTTAGTGTGCTGTCTAGATTTGCCATGGCTTTCCTCCCCAGGAGCAAGCGTCTTTTAATTTCTTGGCTACAGTCCCCATCTGCAGTGATCTTGGAGCCCAGGAAAACAAAATCTGTCACTACCTCCATTTCTTCCCCATCTATTTGCCAAGAATTGAGAGGGCCAGATGCCATGATCTTGGTTTTCTTAATGTTAAGTTTCAACCCAAGTTTTGCACGCTCCTTCTTCACCCGCAACAAGAGGCTCTTTAGTTCTTCTTCACTTTCTGCCATTAGAGTGGTATCATCTGCGTATCTTAGGTTGTTGATATTTCTTCCGGCAATCTTAATTCCAACTTTTGATTCATCTAGCCCTGCCTTTCTCATGATGTGCTCTGCATATAAGTTAAATAGGCAGGGCGACAGTATACAGCCTTGCCGGACTCCTTTCCCAATTTTGAACCAATCAGTGGTTCCGTGTCCAGTTCTCATTGTTGCTTCTTGACCCGCATATAGGTTTCTCAAGAGACAAATAAGATGGTCTGGTACTCCCATCTCTTTAAGAACTTGCCACAGTTTGTTATGATCCACACAATCAAAGGCTTTAGCATAGTCAATGAAGCAGAAGTAGATGTTTTTCTGGAACTCCCTAGCTTTCTCCATGATCCAGCGTATGTTGGCAATTTGATCTCTAGTTCCTCTGCCTCTTCGAAATCCTGCCTGTACTTCTGATAGTTCTCGAACCACATACTGCTGAAGTCTAGCTTGTAGGATTTTAAGCATGACTTTACTAGCATGAGAAATGAGTGCAATGGTGCGATAGTTTGAACATTCTTTGGCACTGCCTTTCTTTGGAATTGGAATGTAAACTGATCTTTTCCAATCCTGTGGCCACTGTTGAGTTTTCCAAATTTGCTGGCAAATTGAGTGTAGCACTTTTACTGCACTGTCTTTTAAGATTTTGAATAGCTCAGCTGGAATACTGTCACCTCCACTAGCTTTGTTGTTGCTCAGCTTTTCTAAGGTCCACTTCACCTCACATTCTAGGATGTCTGGCTCGAGGTCAGTGACCACCTCATTGTGATTATCTGGGACATTAAGCTCATTCTTGTATAGTTCTTCTGTGTAATTTTGCCACCTCTTCTTAATCTCTTCTGCCTCTGTTAGGTCCCTGCCATTTTGGTCCTTTATCATGCCCATTTTTGCATTAAACGTTCCCTTCATCTGTCCAATTTTCTTGAAAAGATCTCTGGTCCTCCCTATTCTATTGTTTTCTTCTATTTCTTTGCACTGTTCATTTAAGAAGGCATTCTTATCTCTTATAGCTATTCTCTGGAATTCTGCATTCAATTGGGCATATCTATGTTTTTCTCCCTTGCCTTTCGCTTCCCTCCTTTCCTCAGCTATTTGCAAAGCTTCCTCAGACAGCCATTTTGCTTTCTTGCATTTCTTTTTCTTTGGGATGGTTTTGGTTGCTACCTGTTGTACAATGTCGCGAACCTCTGTCCATAGTTCTTCAGGCACTCTATCTATCAGATCTAATTCCTTAAATCTATTTGTCACCTCTACTGTATATTCAACAGGGATATGATTTAATTCATACCTGAGTGGCCTAGTGCTTTTCCCTACTTTCTTCAGTTTAAGCCTAAACTTTGCAAGGAGAAGCTCATGGTCTGAGCCACAGTCAGCTCCTGGTCTTGTTTTTACCAACTGTATAGAGCTTCTCCATCTTTGGCTGCAGAGCATATAGTCAATCTGATTTCTGTGTTGACCGTCTGGTGATGTCCATGTGTAGAGCCGTCTCTTGGGTTGTTGGAAAAGAGTGTTTGCTATGACCATCGTATTCTCTTGACAAAATTCTATCAGCCTTTGCCCTGCTTCATTTTGTACTCCAAGGCCAAACTTGCCTGTTATTCCAGTTATCTTTTGGCTTCCTACTTTAGCATTCCAATCCCCCATGATGATAAGGACATCATTTTTTGGTGTTACTTCTATAAGGTGCTGTAGGGCTTCATAGAACCGGTCAATTTCATCCTTTTCAGCACTGGTGGTTGGGGCATAGACTTGGACTACTGTGATATTGAATGGTTTGCCTTGGATTCGAACTGAGATCATTCTGTCATTTTGAGGATCGTATCCCAGTATTGATTTTCCTACTCTTTTATTGACTATGAAGGCTACTCCATTTCTTCTGAGGGATTCTTGCCCACAGTAGTATACCTGATGGTCATCTGAATTAAATTCACCCATTCCTGTCCATTTTAGTTCGCTGATACCTAAGATGTCGATGTTCAGTCTTGTCATCTCTTGTTTGACCACGTCCAGCTTTCCTTGATTCATGGATCTTACATTCCAGGTTCCTATGGAGAAAAAATCTTTACAGCATCGGACTTTCCTTTCACCACCAGACATATCCACAGCTGAGCGTCTTTTCGGCTTTGGCCCAGTCGCTTCATTCTTTCTGGCGCTACTAGTACTAGCCCTCTGCTCTTCCCCAGTAGCATATTGGACGCCTTCCGACCTGAGGGGCTCATCTTCCAGCGTCATATCGTTTTGCCTTTTGGTTCTGTCCATAGGGTTTTCATGGCAAAGATACTGGAGTGGGTTGCCATTTCCTTCTCCAGTGGATCACGTTTTGTCAGAACTCTCAGCTATGACCTGTCCGTCTTGGGTGGCCCTGCACGGCATAGCTCATAGCTTCATTGAATTACGCAAGCCCCTTCGCCACGACAAGGCAGTAATCCATGAAGGGGGCTTCAATTATACTGTGTTATAATAAAACTCTTTTCAAAGATCTGATTAGACATTAGTTAAGTTAGAAAGAATGGACACAATGAAATAGCAGAGTCATCATAAAATTACCGCAATTCCTGGGTTGCTCCCAATACACTGAACTGAATAACAAGGCTAAAATGAATGAAGAGCAGGCCTGAGTGATAGTTGTTAGACGTATCTTATTGTCTCACAGTGACTGATAATATAGGCAAGCCTAGCTAACTATTCTTTTCTGGGGGAGGGGAGGAGGAGGAGGAGGAGGAGGAGATGATCATATACAGGTAGTCCTCAATTTACGACCACAATTTAGCCCAAAATTTATGTTAAATGAGAAATTTGTTAAGTGAGTTTTGCCCCATTTTATGTCTTTTCTTGCCACATTTGTTAAGTGAATCACTTCAGCTCTTAAATTAGTAACATGGTTGTTAAGCGAATCTGATTTCCTCATTGATTTTGCATGTCAGAAGGTCGCAAAAGGGGATAACATGACTCCCCAGACACTGCAACTGTCATAAATATGTCAGTTGTCAAGCATCTGAATTTTGATCATGTGACTATAAGAATACTGCAATGGTGTGAAAAATGGCCATAAGTCACTTTTTTCAGTGCCACTGTAACTTTGAATGGTCACTAAATGAACTGTTGTAAGTTGAGGAATACCTGTAATTAACCTGAATTACATGCTAGCTGAAGATTTCTGGAAGTTGAATTCTACACATCTAGAACAAAAAAAATGTTATTGCTAGTTACTGCAGGTATTATCATATAGTTACTATGACTGACATTTTTGTGGGCCAGAGCCAAATTTTGTCAGATATGAGACAGCATGAATTTTCCCTAGAAAATACAACCAAGAAAACTCCACACACATTTACACTACTCAGGTGGCCCTGAGGACACAGGTAAACCTCAAAATGGCCTCAACAACTCTATAAAAGAATGCAAATGACCATCTACCTGCAAGGAATATAAATCCTTCCATTCCCCACCATCCAGTCAGAGCTGAAGAGGCTTCTTGGATGAGAAGTCTTCAAAGAAAAACAAGAAAGTCCAGTTACCACCTGAAAAAGCACTTTGAGACAACCATAACCTGGATGACTGAGAATCTCCATAGATATTTAAGGTGAAATAGTTGTTTCACCTCCCCGCCCCTTCTGCCAAAGTAGCTGATAAAAGAATCATAGGAGAATCAGAGAATTGGAGGTGGATATGAAGCCATCAACACTGCCAGTAAACACAGATATTGAAAGTCAAGCATTCATAACAGATAGTTATTTAACAGAGATTTGAACATTTCTAGACTTCACTAATTTTCTGTGAACTCTAAGTAGCCCAAAAATATTATGAATATAGAGAAAGTTTTATTTTATTTTTTTTTAAAGTAGGCTGACATACTTGATATTTATACATTCACAAAATTCCTTGGATATTGATCCAGCCAACTTTTAATATAGTACAAATAAATTGTATAAGGCAAATTATAGTGCTTGAGGGTTTATTTTTTCTTAATTTAATGGTAGTTTTTAAATACACAGTATCTCACTTTGGCTGGTGTCTTGCATACAGTCATTTAATGAAATATATTTATTAAAATAAATTAAACCAGCAATTCAGTCTCTGGATTATAAAAATAATATAATTGTACATAAATTATAGTTGTGACTTGATGAGGTCTCCAGTTCAACACACAGTGTTAACTCTCATTTATGTTTCATTTATCATCTTAGTTCATTTGCCAGAAGTAGCTAAGATATGTAATTATATTGCTTGGTGCAGATTCTTGCTCTTGAACATCCATATTTTCAATACTATATATACTATTTTCATATACAGTGCAGACATGAAAGTAGAGTGGATGTCTTTGCACCAATCACTTTCTCAGCCCAATTCACCTCATATGGTTGTTGTGGGGAAAATAGAAGGGCAAAAGACTATTTAGTATGTTCACTGCCCTGAATTACCTATAAAATAATAAAGGCAGGATGAAAATCTAATAAGAAAAAAGGCAGTATTTTATGCTTTTGCTTGAAATATATGATAAACAATTATTGGATCACAACTTCATCATCCATGTTAAACAAAGCATTATGAGAGTTCCAGTATTATTCCTCAGAAATAGTCTGATATATGTTTTATTAATATTCATTTCATGTTTAATAACAACACTGGGTATGGGCTTTAAATGGTATATATGTTGTTTTACTAAATATTGAAGCTGAGTAGTTTAAAAAAGAAGCTGTTGTAAACATTATATAGAATGCATGTGTTTGTGCATAAATAAATTGCTTCTGCTTTTATATAGTTCTGGTTTTCATATTAAATTCACTTCAGTGTCAATGGATACTTTCTGTAACTCTCAGTGAACTTTGGAAGCTGTTTAAAGCATGGAAATGACAAGGTCCCATGTGCATGTCTTTGCATAATCATTTACATTTTATTCATTTCACAGACTCCACTCTTTGTGCACAAAGATCCTATTTTGTGGAAATTTCCATTCCTGCATTGTAGAATGTATCAATAGACTGGAAATATTTTTGCAGGATGAAGAATAATTAGTAATAATCATAACAAATTATTTATTTTAAGTTTTCAAAACTGAATTACAACTTTTAATTTGAAATGTATATATTTTGTCCTAAGTAACAGTTTTGATACATTACAAGAGACTAGGTATAAAGCACTGAGTCTTAGGCAACTTTAAGCTGAATCTATCTCTTGCAGAGTTGACTTAGAAAACTTTGGATAACTAGTTATTAATTTAGAAGTAATGATAATATTAACAATACGTGTAAATGAGAACTTATTTTAATTATAAATGATAAAGACTAAAAATTAAATTAGTAATTAGTAGTAATATGATCACCCTCATTTTCATTATGCAAGATTCCATGAGGTTGACCAGGAGCCATTGCTAGTTGCTTTTATCTATCACATATATGTGAGCTGCCTATGGAATGGCTAATCAACTAATTTAATGTTTGTATGAAAATTTTATCAGTGTCAGATAATTAGATGAATATTGTTATTTTACTAAATTAGAGACAAGGTACATTTTGAAGATGTCAACCACAGTTGTCAATAAAACATCAGGAAATCTATTGCTTAGACCATTAAATTCTAAAGCCCAATACTGCCCAAAAGATATTAGCCATGACATTGTAAATACATTATTTTACAGGGGGGATTTGTTTCTTAAGAATATTAGGGGATAAATGTGATGGTGTTTTATTGTACTATTCTGTATGTCACATTGGTCCTCTTAAGTATTCACTATTGTTGGAGGGAAGACAGAATTCCCTGCAGGAACTAGCTTATTTTGAAAAAAAACTTCCATTAGAAGATTTGATTGCAATACAATACCTTTCATCTTATTCTTCCTTATTTTGTCTGCCATCTATCTACCATTTTACCATTTGCCCCCATTTCCATCAATCAGAATCTATTCTAATTTAAAAGAATAATCATTTCCATTTCAGCTATATGTGAAACAGTTTGTCCACACCATTGTTTAATCAACTTACGCTTGATAAGAAAACACTAGAATGATATGTGTTACTCTGCTTGTTAAAGCTGATTCCAATAGATCTCTCATTAAGACATAAAAGGCAGAATTCTAATTGAAAAGTTTGAAAGATGACAATGAGCAAAATGTTGCTTACTGAAATATAGGAGTGGAGAAAGAAAGTGTATTGTACATTTGTTAATTGTATGATGCATCTAGGAGAATCTGAAATTAATGTATCCTAGGCAAAGTTGTGTTTAATGCAAAAATGAACAATTATAAATTACTTTTTTTAACCATGAAGAATCCCTGAGGAAGAGTGAAAGAATTATTATGGAGATGGGAAGAGCAACAAATACGCTGGGTGGATGGGGTCAGAAATCCATAAAAAGAGGTATGAAATTTAAAGGGCAAAAGGCAATGCATAAATTACAGTGTGAATGTAAAAGAACTGAGGGTAGTTTTCAATCATATAACAGGTACACAAAGATATAGTGACTAGTGTTTGGATATGGTAAATTTAATTAGATTTCCTGCCTTTTTCTTTTATTTCCTACAAGAAGACAATTTAATTCCTTCTGATTACCTAATTCTTGTGTCTTTTTTAGGATTTTTCCTATCCTGAAAAAGCAGAGTTGATAGATACACATCTATGTAATTAAGCAAGCCAATTAATTACACAAATTGTGGGTTTGATAAAATATATAACATTTAAAAAAATATTGCCATATAAGTAACTAAGTTTTTTCCTTTTCATACTTTTTGCTTGACTCAGTATAAAATAGCACCTTATTTATATTTTATATAACTTGATTTTCTAAGTATTTTATGAGTTTAATATTCCACCTTTTTAGCTAAAATTACAGAAACTAATCTTAATTACAAATTAAAAGAAGGAGTATTTCTTTTGACAGGTTTCATTTTTAAAATCCTTCACTTCTTTGTAATTAGTTTGGACTTCCATCTTTTCTCTCTCCTTTTGAAAGAAAAAGAAAGAAAGAAAGAAAGAAAGAAAGAAAGAAAGAAAGAAAGAAAGAAAGAAAGAAAGAAAGAAAGAAAGAAAGAAAGAAAAAATTTTTAGCCAAACTTTTCTGAATCTATTCCTTGGCTTCTTGTTTTTCTGCATCTTGCTATAATTTTTTTGCTCCCATACAGATTATACAACGCCCTTTTTTTTCAAGCAAGCCTTCAGTATCTGCCAATGAGTCACCCACCTACTCAGTCACTACAACCTTCACCAGTATTTCCATTGTCAGATCCTCTGCAGAGAGGAGAATGAGAAAAATCAAGATAATGGGTCCAATGTGTAAGGAACACCCATCCCTTTTTATATGTGTCACAAGTGTGATACAAGGAAAATGGGACAGGGATTCAATTGCCCAGTCATAGTCATCATGTTTTGTTTGTGTGTATATATGTGTCTGTGTGAGCACCCCATTATACCTACCTGCTTTTTACTATCCTTGCTGCCCCTGCAACATCCCAGTTGATTCTCAATCTGGGCTGGGCTTAAACAAAGTATTCAGGCATCTCCATTCTTTTGTAATGAACCTTCTGCCCTCCACCTTAATGCATGTGCATAAAGGGTAAATTTTAAGTATTTTAAACCCAGAGATTGTGTTGTGTACTGGGCTCTTTGCTTCAGAGAAGAGACAAGGTGAGTGAGTTCAGTCAAGAACATTCTTTATTTGCTTGCAGAAACCGAACTGGGAAACAGGGCTGTGAATGGAGCTATTTATACCCTGACCTCTAGATGGTGGCCAATAAGTTTGAAGCAACCTATTGCTGCCCTAGAGGCAGCCAATGGCAGCGCTGGAGATGGGTTGTCTGAGGAGCTGGGAGCTGTTAGCCAGCTCCCTGCTTAAGCAACCTTCCAGCATTCAAACCCACATGGCACACTCAGTAAAATAAGGCCCAATACATTACACCCCTCACCCCTAGAATGTACACACATTATAGCAACAAAAGAAATAAGTACAGCAATTACAGAGTTTACAAAAGTACAAAATAGTAGTATGCACAAGTTCAGCATTGTTCCCATGTATTCACTAATACAGAGACTTTTCCGAGCAGGCAGCAATCTCAGTGACATACACAACATTACAGCACAATTATTTTAGGACAAAATCCTGTAAATAAGCTGGAGGTTTACGAACTCTTGTAGATCGCCTGGGGGATCCCGGCAATTCCCGGTCTACCAGCTTGCCCGCTGGGCTGGGTAGACCAGGGTCATTGAGTCCATGAGAGTTTGGCTGACTCGAATTCCTCTGGCTGGCCATTCCAGGTCGGCCCACCCCAGTCCATCATTTGAGCAGAGTTAGCATAGCAGCTGTATTGTTCAGGTTGACTTTCCCCATCAGGGGACCCATGTTGCACTCCCGGGCTTAGCCCCTCTACGACTACCTCCCCGTTGCTCTGACTGCTGGGGTCCTCAGAGCATGTGAATTGTTTAGCTTGGCTGCCGGTTTGAGGTCCTTGAATTGGACCTGGGACGAGGTCCTCACTTTGTGGCCATTCTGGAAACTGCCTCCACAGCTGATCAATATGGCGGCGAACGACTCGCCTGCCATCTAATGTCACTTCGTATGAGAGAAGGCACAAGATTTTAGCGATTTTGCCTAGCACCCACAAGTTCCAATGCCCATAGTTCCGGGCCCACACCCCATCACCCACTTGTAACCCCCTCAGAGGTCTTGGGTGAGAGGCGTCTTCTGCCACCTGGTCTGGGTGCAGCAAAAAGTTTCCTAAGCACCTGGATGGTCCTAGCAGTAGTCATATTCGCAATTGGAATAACTTCCAGCCATTTAGAGTGGCTGTCGACCACTATAAAAAATAACTGTCCCTGAAAGGGCCCAGCGAAGTCAATATGAATCCTTGACCAGGGAGTGTTGTGTCTCCTCCCATCTATGGACAAGAGTGTGTGGCATTTCAGGCCTGGATTGCTGACACATGTAACACCCATGTACTTGAGCTTCTATAGCCTTATCTAACCCTGGCCATCATAAGTAGCTTTGTGCCAATGCCTTCATCCAGACAATGCCCTGATGTCCCTCATGAAGTGATTGCAATACCCTGTCTCTCAATGAAGTGGGGACAATGACCCTGCTCCCCCATAGAATACAATCCTTGTGAGCTGAAAGCTCATGTCTTCATGTGATGTGGCTCTGGAACTCAGGTCCAGGGCTGTTTTCCAGCCACCCCTTGTGAATCCAGGTTAGCACTCTGCTTAAAACCTTGTCTGCAGCAGTTTCTGCAGCCACATCCCCTGCATGGAGGGGAAACTCAGGCAAGTCCTGAATTGACAAAATCTGAGCCGCTGGAGCCAGATCTGGCTCAATTTGAGGCAAGAGAAGCCTGCTGAGGCCATCTGCATGGCCCATATCTTTGCCGGGTTTCTGAATTAGCTTGAAACTGTATGCCGATAAAAAGATGGACCATCCTAACATCCTAGGGGACAAGATGTGGGGTGTCTGTCTGTCAGTAGTGAATAACCCCAATAGCGGTTTATGGTCTGTCCCTGCCATACAAGTAGTCATGGATTTTTTTTACCCCAGCTACAATATCCAATGCCTCTTTATCAATTTGTGAGTAATTGCGCTCTGTGGAGGACAATGTCCTCGAATAGTAAGCAGTTGGGACTTGAGTCCCATCGCTCTCCAAATGGCTTAAAACAGCCCCCACCCCATATGGGGATGCGTCACACACAAGGCACACCAGCATAGACTCTTCAAAGTGGTTGATCACTGAACTGGAGGATTGTAGGGCTTTCAATGCCTTAGAACTGCTTTCATGGACCTTGGTCCATTTCCAAGTAGTGTTTTTATGCAAAAGCCGGTGTAACAGCTCTGCCATTGCGGCCTTGTTAGGAAGGAACACATGGTAAAAATTGAGGAGGCCTAGGAATGCCTGAACCTCTCCTTTTGTCTTGGGGCTGGGTACCATCTGAATGGCTTTATCTTGGACTTGGCAGGGTGGATGCCATCGGCATCAATACAGAAACCCAAGAATCAGTTGAAGGAACTCCTATACTACACTTGTTTTTCTTAAGTTTAAGGCCTGTTTTGCGAAACCGTTGAAGGACGGCTTTGAGCCTCCTTGCAAGTACCTTAGTGGACTCACCAGCGATGAGCTTGGAATGCCCTGGAATGCCCTTGAGCATACGCTCCATAATGCTTTGAAAAATGCCAGGGGCTACACTAACCCCGAATTGCAGGCGTTTTACTTTAAAAGCCCCTCTGTGAGATACAATAGTCTGTGCCATGGTAGGCCTAAGCCAAATCTAACTTTGCAAAAACTGTACCCCCTTGCAGTGATGCCAGAATGTGACTTACTACAGGTATCAGGTATGCATGCTGTTTAAATGCATGATTAATTGTGCACTTGTAATCAGCGCAAATCCTGACCTCTCCATTAGCTTTTAGTGGTGTGACAATTGGGGTTTCCCATTCACCCCCATGTACGGGTGTAGTACCCTTGTTCAACTAGCTTATCCAATTCGGCATCTATCTTGTGTTTAAGAGCAAATGGCACTCTATGAGGTTTAATCCTGACAGGCATTACAGTAGGATTGAGTTTAGATGTTATTGGCAGGCCCTTGTAACCCCTAGGCTTGAGTCAAACACATCTGCAAACTCCTCGCATACTGTCACTAAACTCGCAACTTGCATCCGGTTGATACCGGTGACTTGGATGCCTAATGCATCAAACCAATTGAGTCCAATCAGGCTCGTTCGCTGACCCCCTACTATGACAACATCCAGGTGCCCAGAAAACCCCTTGAATTTGATGGCCAATGTGGCCTCGCCCTTTTTTATTATTATTATTACATTTATATCCCGCCCTTCTCCGAAGACTCAGGGTGGCTTACAAGCTTAGCAGTAGCCTTCATTCTATGTATATGCCTGCTTGTTAGGGCTTTCACACACACCCCAAGCGGCATTATGACAAAGTCAGCTTAATTGCCCCCAACAATCTGGGTCCTCAAATGCCCTTGAACTGTAGCATTCTGGTAGTCAGTCAGTATAATGTCAGATGGCCTAAGCTTGGCCCATCTCTGGCTGCAATTGCAGATGAACGTGAATGTTTCAAGTGATATAATGGACACAGTGACCCTGTGTCTAGTTCCATTTTGCAAGGGACCCCTTGCAGCTCAACCTGAAGCCTAAACTTCAGCTTAATGGGGCGGCGGGCTCCCGTGCAGCAAATGCTTCTGCGGCTGGAGAAAAATCCTATGCTAAGTTGCCCTGGGGCCCCGGTACCTCTCCTGATCGGAATGTCTGACTGTCGGTTTGATTGTCAATCCTTCTGGTGACCTCTGCCAACAGACACAATGTGGCCAGTCTTCCTGCAGGCCTGGCACATGGCTGTCCAGAACCTACAGTCCATGTGTTGGTGGTGGCTGCCACACCCTGGGCACCTAAGGAAGGGACCTGCCTTGTAAGTTGTCTCATGTTGATTGTTGCTGTGACATTGCTGATCATCGTGCCATTGAAGCTTGTCAATTTCGAGGTTGTCGTCATAGTCTTCATCGTGTTTGGCATCCTTATGGTGGACAGTCTCCTCATGTTGTGCATTTTTGGCAGGCTGCATGGCTTTTACAGTTCCACCGGCAGCTTCGTCTACCATGATCTCCTTCAACATGTTTGGAAATGACAGAGTCTCTTTAGCAAAGAGTTTTTGTTGCAACTCTCGATTTTGGAGGCCACAAATGAGCCAGTCCCGAAGTCTCTCCTCCACATCAGAGAACTGGCACAGGCGTGTAGCCTGCCTCAACACCATGATGAATTCGGATGCTGATTCACCCGGCTGTTGAACCCTCTGCTTGAACATGTGCTGCCAAGCTATTACCGAAAGCATGGGCTGGAAATGTTCACCGAGCCATTTCTTCAAGTCCATGAATGTTACGGACTCCAGTGGTGTTGGAGTAAACAAGTTCTCCATGATGTTGAATGTGGCTGGGCCGCAAACACACAGGAGTGTTGCGGCCTTCAGGCTGTCTTCGGTGACTTGATTGGCATGGAGATAGTTCTCGACTCTGGATAAATACGAAGACCATCTTTCTTGGTGAGCTAGGTCAAATTCTTCCAGCTATCCAACCTTCGCCATTTTGGTGAAGTCTTCATGGCTGGGGCTCGTCGTCTTATCCTGCTCCTCCATATGCCCAGGGACTGATCCACAGGGCTCATGGTCGCTAGCGTGGCTGTGCTAGGCCGACTGTGGGGGGGAATTGCTTTCCCACCAGGTGCATTCCAGCCTCACCCATAGTGACTCTCAGCTCTGTGGAAGAAGCAGGATTCCACCTTAGTCACCAGTGTTGTGTACTGGGCTCTTTGCTTAAGAGAAGAGACGAGGTGAGTGAGTTCAGTCAAGAACATTCTTTATTAGCTTGCAGGAACTGAACTGGGAAACAGGGCTGTGAATGCAGCTATTTATACCCTGGCCTCTAGGCGGTGGCCAATAGGTTTGAAGCAACCTATTGCTGCCCTAGAGGCAGCCAATGGCGGCGCTGGAGACAGGTTGTCATTAGCCAGCTGGAGACAGGTTGCCATTAGCCAGCTCCCTGCTTAAGCAACCTTCCAGCATTCAAACCCATGTGGCACACTCAGTAAAACAAGGCCCAATACATTACAGATTGCATGGTTTTTGAACTCTGAAACAGTAGGCCACATTTCCAAGATTCACACATACTATTATGTGTAGACAGAAATACTTTAGGAATGCTGATTTGAAGTTCTCTAGTTTATTCAATTGTAAAGGAATGTTTATGCTTCCCACTCTTCCTAGTAAACAGTAACATTCTTACTTTTCTATAGAGGAAAACCAGGTATCTTCAGGTAGACCAGCAATGTCAAACTTACACCCCACAGGCTGGATGTGTCATGCTCAGGCCACGCCCAACCCAGCTCTGCAAAAGCAAAAAAAATCACAATACATCACAATACGTCATGTGACATGATTGAGTTTGACACCTGTGAGGTAGACCATTAGGGTGGGAGGAATATGTAATCTTAGTTTGGTCAGAATGAAAAAAGATTTCTTTTTCTGTATCTGTACATATAAAAAAGTCAGGTTCTGCATATGGGATTTTTAAAAAAGCACATAAAGAATCTGATTTTGTACATTGCAATCTATTACTTTTACAAGCTTATTAAACAGATTTAACTTTGATATATTGCATTGTCCCCATCAATGCTTTAAAAAATGTGGCCCTGCTTTGGAAAAAAAATAGACAAAAATCAGCAAAATTTTTGAAGAATGTCATCTTATTTTCTTCACATGGATTTCTAAATTCTGACAAGTATCTTGAGAAACAAGACATAGCCAAATGAAATTTTCCATACAAACAACTACTGAATTTCAAAGGAATATATGATATGGTTATTTAGATCAGTGGTTCTCACCCCTTGGAAACTGCCTGAGGAGTTCCTGGAGTTGAGGTTCACACATTCTAAAGTTGCCAAAGTTGAATAACATTGATCTAGACAAGTAAAGAAGTAATGTGTCCTTGGAAAGAAGTCAAATTCAGATTTGATGATCAAGAAAAAAGGATTGCCCAAATTGCCTCATTGATCTAGGAGAACATCCCCTGCTGTACATGATTAAATGAGGAATTAAAATGAGTTTCCCTCTATATGTATTCCCCTCTGTGTTTTATGAGTGCAATTTTATCTTGTTGTATTTTTGTTGAAAGAATACATCTGTTTCATGACAAAAATAGCTATTTAAATTTCCTTTCCTTATTATTTAGTACCTGCTGTTGAGATTTTGTAAATTCCTTTAAAATCTAAATGTGCCACATTTAGCTACTCAGGATGAAATAAAGATAATCTTGAGCCTACTAAGTAAATATAAATTTCACAGTTAAATACATAAAATAACGATTACATCCAATGGTCATGAGGGACGTATTTTTAGGAGTAGACTAATTAAGCCATATCCTTCAAACAACATGTTTCTACACTTACCAGCAATGAACCATATCTGATTTGTCATTAAGCAATTAGACATGCTAATGCAAGTATAACACCTTACAAACAGTGCTTCCAAAAAAGAAATTAATCATATATTATTCCATCTGATTTTATGATATAAGGTCATTTGACAGAGATAGCCAGGAAAGAAAAAATGTCCTTGAAATAGCTGCTGTATTTTTTCAGTGTAAGATAACCTCATTTTAAAATAACATATTGCTATTATAATTGGTTATTCTGATAGCAATGAGCTGGAGTAGAAATATGTGTGTCAGTTATGTGGTGATGCAAATAGATCAGCATTGATTACAATTAAATGGTCTGCTGAATAATTAGGAAGGTGGGACTTATCTTCCATAGTTAATATTCACATTAGGCACACTAAACATTTTTAAAAGTATCTTTGAGACAAACTAGTCCTTTTTTAAATTCTCTAACAGATGATTGTAGATAGATAGATAGATAGATAGATAGATAGATAGATAGATAGATAGATAGATAGATAGATAGATAGATAGGTAGGTAGGTAGGAAGGAAGGAAGGAAGGAAGGAAGGAAGGAAGGAAGGAAGGAAGGAAGGAAGGAAGGAAGGAAGGAAGGAAGGAAGGAAGGAAGTTATAGAGTTCAGAATAAAACATGCTAAAAATAAGTGGCTATATGTTTTGATTAAGATAAGCTCATTGTTAATAAACTTCATTGTAGAACTTACAATATAGGAACACAAGTTTTATGGAGGTAAATAATTACTGCCTCTATTTAATGAAATAAATATTCACCTTTATTTATACCAGTTTTACCATCTAATTTGTTGCCCCTGAATTAAGGAATTACAGGGTTGTAAAAAGGGAGTTTTTTATTCTCTATAGCTGCTTCAGTTTGCCTACCTCAAGTTATTTTTTTTCCGGAACACATTCAGAGTCAATCACAATCACATTTTAATATAAATTAAGGTTAGACTGCTTATGTCCCTGAGAATAAAGAGTCATTGTTGTAATGTTTAATATTTTAGCAAACAAAAAAATAGCAAAAGTTAACTAATAGCATTCAGCTGAGGTCCAGCCACTGGTTTTCTCAAATTCTTGTCTTGTCTGGGGAGTGACCAGCCCAGAAAACCTCTGATGCATGCTGATCTAGCTGCTTTAGGATAAACAGGGTGAAATTACATGCAGTTCACACTGGAGCTACCCAATCTATCTATCAATAGGATAATGGTTTGGGGAACTCTACTAGCTATTTTGTGTTCTTCAACGCTGTTTGGAGTTTTTCTAAAAGTTGGAAATTATGCTAATGAAAATGTTAATATAAATACATAAATTGGATGTTTGAAAGCACTGAATTTTTACCATCTACCCAATGTCTCCTAGAATTTACTTTGATGTTAAAGTAAAAATAAGAGCTAGAGGATATCTTCTTGAGCTTTTAAATTAGAAGGAATAGATACTGAATCAGTATTTAAAAACAAAGGAAAAGAATCATATAAAGTTCAAAGTTAAATGGTAGTATTAATGATATTTCTCATCAAGCTGTTTGCAATAAAATACGGTAAGTTGATTCATCCTCTCATTAAGCTGTGAATGTTTTTTTTTCCTTCCTCCTGCCTTTTTACTCTTTTTTAAAGTGGCAACAAAGTCATTAGTTCTCTGAAGCTGCTGCCTGCAAATAATGCTGCTTCACTGGTAAGCAAGTAGCTGGAGAGATGAGTTATGAAGAACAAAGTTCTCGTTACATATGCTTCAATAATCCTTAATTCTAGGAGAGAAAATAGCCAATAACTTTTGAAAGGGGCTGTGAATAAATGCCCTTAAGGCAGGATAATAATGTTTAAATTGAGACTAGCTGTTTAGGATCTACTTCAAGGCAAGGGGCATGAATAACTGAAGCCAATGTGAGGTCAATTATTTAAAAGATATTTTGAAAAATCACCCCGCCTGTGCTGTACTCATGATGGATATTTCTGAACCGAGTGCTATTTGAGATCTGATTGGAGACAGAATAAGATCTAGGAAAGGGAAGAAAAAACAGAACACAAATAAGCTTTGGAATATTCCCCCACCTTTTTTTTAACCATAGGCAGGACCCTTCATGTGTTGATGAAGCCTTGGAAATGAAGAAAAAGTCCCTTCTCCTTTTTTTCCCCTTTTCAGCAAAAATGCCCTTGTTAATGTATCCTTACCAGCCAGCCCATGCTTGATATTGACACTGACCTTAGCCAAATTAGTGGAGCTAAAATTTGATTAGCATGAACAACTTTTCTATGAGCAGCATACAAATGATAAGCAGATAAATAGTTTGACTTATTTATTGTTCCTTGATGTTCACTAGGGTTTCTGTAAAGGATTTCATTTTTTGAAAAAAACATTATTTATTCCTTCTTTTTTGGCATATTCTACTCATCATTTGAGTTAAAAAAAGATTAAAAAATCCCAACTTATCTTGATATCAGAAAAAGACACACACACACACACACACAGAGAGAGAGAGAGAGAGAGAGAGAGAGAGAGAGAGAGAGAGAGAGAGAGAGAGAGAGAGAGAGAGAGAGAGAGAGAGAGAGAGAATGGCCTAAACCAGGGGTGACAAACTGCCGGCCCATGGGCCGGACACGTCATCCAGAAGCCGTGCCCATCCCATTGCCAGCAATGGCAAAACTCTCCTGATACGTTGCGCGACATCACATGACATCACGAGTTTGACATGTCTGCCCTAAACCTTCCTCTCTCCACCCTTTGCTGTTCCTCAGAAGAAGAAAACTTTATAGATTGTCAATTTACTGTACTAATATATAAAACTAATACAAAAATGCAAATGCCTGTAAATACAAAAACCCCAAAGGATATATTCTCCCATATAGTGCTCCAGTTCAGGATCTTTGGTTATGAATATCACATTCAGATAAAAAGTATTTTATCAGAGCAAATGTAATTGGTTGATCTAGTCTAGTGGTTAAGGCATCAGGATAGAAACCAGGAACATATGTGTTCTAATCCCACCTTAAGCATGAAAGTCATCTGGGCGACCTTGGGCCAGTCACTCTCTCTCTCTGCCCAACTCACCTCACAGGGTTGTTGTAATCCAGAAAATAGGAGAAAGGAATTTTCGATATACTTTCCATTTTGAGCTATTATAAAAATAATAAATAATGAAAACCTAAAATAAAAGAATAGATAGATAAGTGTTTAGTAAAATGTATGACAACAGATTATTTTATTTAGTCCATTATCAGCATCAGTTTTATTTTGTAACCTCTTCTGCGAGTATAATGCATTGTGGGTGAAAGAGAAAAAATGAAGACAACTAGGACTGATGGTCATTCTGTGAGCTTCCTGGATGTTTATCATGAGAGAAAAAAATGTCTGACAAGCAAATAATAGGAAAATGTTTTAAAACTCTCCCTGATTTTGGTGACTCACAGCATTATTTGCAAAGCAACAGTTCTTCCAAAAACCATTTGTTAAAAAAAAGAATGTCTTGATATGGATAAAAGTAGACCTGAAGAAGTTAAGTAGACCATTCTAGACCTTACATCTACATTTTGGAGATGTCAGATGAAGCAGAGAAAAATCATTATATGCACTGCAGTTTTGTGGCAGTCTATGTGAAGCATTGTGACATGGCATATGATGTTCCAAAGTGGTTTTTAAGTCGTTCTATGTAACACTGCCTCAGGAGAAAAACATTCATTCAAGAAAATGTGTGAGGGAACTAGCAATAGCCTCTTGAAGTGGCCCCAGGCAATGTACTCCCTGTCACCTGCTGTATTGCCCTGACTTTAAGACACCAGGACTTCCATTTCGGTTACAGATCTTAGTATTTCCCCCTAACCTCGTCCACTAAGGAATGCTGAGTTGCCTTATCTCTGTTCTTTAAAAAGAAACATTTTTGACAGGTTCTTTGTTCTTGGATTGTCTGCACCTATGTCATAGAAAGGTAGCATCAATAAATACAAGGGAACATGCTGGAATGATATTTGTGGACAATGTTTGGATGGGTTTTTTTTAAAAAAATGCTGAAATTGTAGCAAGTCATGTTTCTTTTGAAATTTGAAAACAAAGCACACATAACTACTTTCCACCACCAACCACTCCACTCTGGTTCCATAAGATGATAAAATCCTGAGGCCCCTGTTTGAATTAATTAATGGAATATGTAATTCCAATTCTTCTATTTCCTCATCATTGTTAGCTTTGAAGAAAGTTTTCAATTTTTTTTAAACTGGCAAGTAGATTCTAAATATTATTCAAAAATTTAGTTGATCCTAAAGTTACATGAACTTTAATTCATAATAACAATCTGTATGTTTGTATATGTCTCTGTAGAAAAAAAACAGGCATTGAAAAAGAGAACACATATTGAAAGGGTCCGCAATAGTATTGGCTTCAGAGTTAGGAACATTATTTCAATGGACCTTTATCAGAAAGTCCTCTTCCGTGCCCCTCTCCCCCTTTTTTATGCATTTTAAATCTGGGTGACAGTTGTCAATGGTTTCCCAATTTATAATTGTCACCCAGATTTAAAATGCATACAACACTTATGGCATGGAGGAAAGTAAGATAGAATTGGAAGTCTAATTGTGTTTTAATAATTAACATGTAATGCTAAAATATGTAGATTTTGTTGAAATTTGAAGTGGGAGAAGTAGAGGTTAAGAAACACATGATAAAGTGGGCTAAGAATTCTGGTTATAATATACAGAAGAATGAATGAAAAATATGTGGTCAATAAAGTTGAAATTTTCATTAGGTTATGATCATAAAGAGAATGTTTATAAAATGATGTATCATTGGTACATGACATCATAAAAATTATCTAGAATGTATTTCCAAATGTTGGAAATATGAACAACATGAAGGGACATCCTACTATGCTTGGCTTACATGTAAAAAAGCTAAAAAAAATGGATTCAAATATGCACATTGATACAGAGGATTTTTTAAAAATAGTATTCAGTTGAAGCCAGTTTCCTTTTTGTTGTGTATGCCACCATTACACCAGGTGGCACTGGTCAGGCGGCCTGATTGATCATCCTGTCTGGCGGTCATTCCTGATGGGTGTCCTCTCAAATCTTTGTGCAAGTTCGTGTCGTAATCGTAGGCTCCCACCCCACCGTCCACAAGGCTTTCTTGGTGGATGGAACCGCTCGTGCCATTGCTATTGTGGGGGGAGTCATGTTGGTCGGTTGACTCATGTGTCATCAGGTCATCCAGGACTTCTTGTAGAGTCCCGGTGGGCTTCACAATGATCTTGTTCTGTAGCCCTTCATCTCGGAGCCCCAGGACCACTCTATCCCGAATCCAGACATCTAGGTTATCATATTTGCAGCGGCATGCAGCTTCTCGCATGGCTGCCACAAAATTGGTTATGGATTCGCCCGGTCTCTGGTTCCGACACTCGAATATTCGCCTCCAAAAGAGCTTGGACCGTTTTGGCGTGAAGTGTTGGCTCAGTCTTTTATTGAGCTCGGCATATGACATTGTGGCGACCCCGTCTGGTTGGCACAGTCCCACAGCTATGCAGTATACCGCCAGTCCGCTGAGGGACAATAGGGCCGCTGCTTTCTTACGGTCATCTGTGACGCCGTTGAGTAGCAAGTATCCTTTGACTTGCCCTACATGATTCTCCCAATCTTCAGGGTGACGAGTATCAAATTCCCTCACAAAGCCTAACTTCGCCATTTTTGTTCCTACTTTTCAAATTTTCCCGTGGTGCGCAGCCTCTTCTGCCTTCAGCGGCAGGTGCTGTCCAACTTTATTGGGTCCTGCTTTTATCGCAATTTATGGGATCCCACCTTTGACTCCACTGTTGTGGAGTGGCCGACCGCGTGGAGGCAATGACGAGACGGCATTGTACATAATACCCTTTATTGAATACAAGATGGAACTGAACTCCCTCCACCTTTTTGATTATGTGAGGCAAAATAGGGTTTTTTTTTATCTTTCTTGGGCTTTTTTTCCACAAAGAGATCCATAAACTCCCTTTGAACAATTATAGGCTGATGCCAAGGGTTGGTGAAGTTGGACAGCTGTTGAGGGAAAAGTAGGAAATTTCTCTTCAGTTCTAGGTTTATTCTCTCCTTGATTGGTTTCCATCCATTGCTTCTTGTCCTGCCTTCAGTTCTTTGTATAATACATTGATCCCCTCTTCTTTGTGGTAGCCCATTAGATAGTGGAATACTGCTACAGTGACTAATAAGACTATTGAGTAATATAAGTAAAAAGAGGGCATTTGACCATTTGGGTTTTCCTCATTTATGTTTTTCTGACTTACTGCTCAATGTCCAATGGGCTTTGGAAAATTTTGTCTTGTTTTGATTCATTCATTCATCAATTTGAGTCAAGATTGAATCATTTGTCAATTTGAGTCAGGACAAACAAGTTTTGAAATATGTGGCTTCTCAAGAATCATCTGGTCTTATCAGATGCTATGGTAAAAAACAGAAACAGCTTCTTCAGAGCAAATAGACAATAAGACATAAATTGAAGTATTTCTTTAAAAGTTGACAAATTTATTATTGCTGCTACTATAACTAAAACTAACAATAATAGCAGACATTGGGTCTCAATTAGGTAAAGTGGGGTATGTCAGTTCCCCAATGTGTTCTTTCATTTTGGAATATGAATATAACCTGCTATCAGACATATTATTTTCAGCCACAGGCAGTTCTGCAGTACTGATTTATTTATTTTATTTATTATTTATTATTGAGACTTATATGCCGCCCTATCTCCTGAAGGACTCAGGGCGGCTAACAACAATAAAACACAATAACACAAATGTTTTAAAAAAGATTAAACTAACAAGCCCCAGTGATAAAATATTAAAAACATTTTTTTTAAAAAAACACCTATCGTCTAAGGGGAAGCTGATTCCACAGGGCAAGTGCTCCCACAGAGAAGGCCGTCCCACTGGGGGTCACCAGCCGACATTGTCTAGCCGACAGCACCCTGAGAAGGCCCTCCCTGTGTGAGCTCACTGGGCAATGGGAAGTCATTCCTGGCAGCAGACAGTCCTACAAATATCCCGGGCCTAAGCCATGTAGGGCTTTATAGGTAAGAACCAGCACCTTAAATCTCACCCGGAGGGAAACCAGTAACCAATGCAGCTCACGCAGGAGGGAACTAATATGGGAGTATCAGGATACTCCCATCACAACCCGCGCAGCTGCATTCTGCAGCAGCTGGAGCCTCCGGGTGGTCTTCAAGGGCAGCCCCATGTAGAGAGCATTGCAGTAATCTATATGGGAGGTAACAAGCGCATGAGTGACCATACGTAGAGCATCTTGGTCCAGATAGGGGCGCAACTGGCACACCAGGCGAACCTGGGCAAAAGCGTCCCTGGCCACAACTCCTATATGAACTTCAAAACTGAGTCGTGTATCCAGGAGGATGCCTAAGTTGCATGCCCTATCAATGGGAAGTAACACCTCTACTCCCATAACCAAAGATGGAACCTCTTGGACTAAACGAGATGCCGGTACATAGAGCCACTCAGTCTTGGCCGGGTTGAGCTGGAGCCTGTTCTTCCCCATCCAGATTCGTATCGCTTCCAGGCAGCGGGACATCACGTCGAGGGCATCACTGGGTTGGTTCGGGGTGGAGATGAAAAGCTGGGTATCATCAGCATATTGATGATACCTCACCCCCAAACCATGGATGATCTTGTCCAGTGGATTCATATACATGTTCAACAGGAGGGGAGAGAGGACTGACCCCTGGGGCACCACATAACTAAGGGGCCTCGGGGTTGACCTCTGTCCTCCAGCCAACACTGTCTGCGAATGGCCCGAGAGGTAGGAGGAGAACCACCGTAAAACGGTGCCTCCCACTCCAAACCCCCAAAGACATCACAGCAAGATAACATGGTCGATGGTATCAAAAGCCGCTGAGAGATCTAATAGGACCAGGACAGAGGAATAGCCCCTATCCCAGGCCCACCAGAGATCATCCACCAGCGCGACCAATGCCGTCTCCATGCTGTTCCCGGGCCTGAAACCCGATTGGTATGGATCCAGACACTCAGTTTCCTCCAGGACCAAAGGGAGCTGCCATGCCACCATGCTCTCAACAACCTTCCCAAGACAGCGTAGGTTGGAGACAGGATGAAAGCTATTTAAAATAGCTGGATCCAAGGCAGGTTTCTTGAGGAGGGGCCTCACCACCGCCTCCTTCAAGGCAGCGGGGAAGCACTCCTCACTCAAGGAAGCATTAATAACTGCCAGGAGCCAGCCTCGTGTCACCTCCCGAGCTGCATAAACCAGCCAGGAGGGGCACGGGTCCAACAAACACGTGGCAGCACTTAATCTCCCCATGATCCTGTCCAATTCATCTGGAGTCACAGGATCAAACTCCTCTCAAATATTATCGGCTAAACCTGTCGCTTCTCCCTCGTCAGATACTGCCCAGTCAGAGTCCAGACCAGCCCTAATCTGAGCGATTTTATCCAGCAGATGCTGACTAAACTCCTCAGACCGTTCCCACAAGGGGTCCTCCCCTGTCCCCTGATTTAAAAGGGAATGGGTCACCCTAAACAGGGTGGCCGGGCAGTTATCTGCGGACGCAATGAGGGTGGTGAAGTGAGCACACTTATACGCCTCCATTGCCACAAGGTAAGATCTAGTAAAAGATCTTAACTGTGTTCAGTCAGATTTGGGCCGAATGGACCTCCAAATGCTCTCTAGGCCCCTCCTCCGGCGCTTCATCTCCCGCAGGTCCACAAAGAACCAAGGGGCCAACCGGGACCTGCGCTGGGTCAGAGGCCACAAAGGCACAATGCGGTCGAGAGCTTCCAAACCAGCCCATTGCCAGGTGTCAACTAAGGTCTCGACCGGGCTGTGGGAAAGGGAGACAGGAATCAGTCCAAGCACCGTCTGGAACCTATCCGGGTCCATCAGGCACCTGGGGCGGAACCACCTGGTTGGCTCCGCCACCCAGCAGCAGGAGGTGGCATAATGGAGGCCCAGCCTCAGGAGATAATGGTCTGTCCATGAAAGGGGTTGAGAGATTGGAGAAACCCCACCCAGACCATTAAGCCACTGCCCAGAGATAAAAATAAGGTCGGGCGTGTTTCCTCCCTCATGAGTCAGACCCTGAATAATCAGGGTCAGATCCATGGCCATCATGGAAGCCATGAACTCTCAGGCCACCCCCGACACACACCCCCAGGGAAGGCAGGTTAAAATCCTTCAGAACCATAAGTCTGGGAAACTCAATCGCCAACCCCGAGAGAGCGTCAAGCAGCCTGGGCAGGGCTGTTTCCACACAGCTGGAGGAAAGGTACACAAGCAACAGGCCCAACTGACCCCCAGGGCCCAACCTCAGGAGGAGGGACTCACATCTGCCTATCTGAGGGGCAGTGGCCTCCCGCGGACAAAGGGTCTCCTTAATAACAACTGTCACCCCACCACCCCTACCCTAAGCCGGAGGCATAACTTAATCAAAGGGACTCCTCTCTCTGGGCCCAACCAGGTTTCTGTAATGCATGTCAGGTCTGCGCCTTCCTCCTCAATCCGGGGATGAGGGGAGCTTTATTCACCACAGATGTGGCATTCAAATAGACCAGCCTGAGCTCAGGTACCTGTCCTCCCCCACCCCCAGAAAAGCAGGGTGAAACCAGAGGGTCGGAGCGTGCCACTGCTCGAAGACAGCAGGGGCGCGATCCCAGATTTCGATATGGCCCTCTGTTCATCCGTTTGTCACCATTCCCAATCACCATGGGGATCGCTGTCCCCACCCCATCTCTTCGGGCCCCAAGACCCCCCATCCCACCCCCCCATCGCCGCGACCGTCTACCAACCTGGACTGAGGAAGGTCTGGCAAAATCCCCCCATCTTTCTGCTGGGCCTTACATTCCTCCCCCCTCCCTAACTCATAATAAAAAGTTTAAAAAGAAAATCCCGAAGCCTCCTTTTCATGCCATGCCACCTCTCAGGGTCCCAAGACCCATCATTAAGGAACCGGTGGCATAGATTAGAGGGCCAGACTTGGGAGAGAGGGGACTCCCTCAAAGCAAACAGTTCACGTGCGGAATAAGCCATCAATGGAAATAGAAAGCAGGAAGGAACGGATTGGCAAGGACAATTAAAATAAATATTAATAATAAATCCACAAAGCTGGACAGTGACTCCCAAGCGTGGTTGCCCTCTCACAGCAACCATGATCTTCCGGTTTCAGGGAGAACCACTATCCATCTCTGGGCAGGTCACAGAGGGGGAAAATCCTATGACTGGGTAAAGATGATAAAGTCAATTTATCAGTGAAGGCATCCGCAGCTCCGGCGATGGACAGGAGTAACAGGTCTCAGGGTTGAGGTTCTAGCCCGGCCGACAACAGCCGGGGCCCCCTGCTGCCCAACATCACTGAGCCCCACCGCCAACACCTCCAAAGCCACCAAAGATGTCAAAATGGCAGCAATAAAATCTGGGCCAGTCATCCAACTCCATCTCTCAGGTTTAAATCGCGACCAAAGACCATAGGTTCACAACCTAATAAGATTATTTAAATGATCTTCTATTTCTATAGATTCCAGAGAACTAACCATATTCAAACCCAAGTATTCCAATTACAGATGTTTTTATGTTAGATATAGTCATATTTTTTTTAATTAAGGGGTCTTTTTGCTCCTTAGAACAAAATGTTATCTATCAGGGCTTTTTAACCAGTGGTACGTGTACCACTGGTGGTATGCGAGCACCTGGCTGGTGGTACGTGGTGTCACCTTCCTCTCCCCCATGTCCCCCCCGCTCCACTCCTTTCCAGCTCACTTGCTGCCGGAAAACATCCTGCTTGGCCGCGGCCTGCAGGAACCCTACTGAGGGCATGCAAAGAGAGCAGGTGCAGAGCAAAGCCTCGTCCTCCCCAGGGAATCATTGTGCAGCAACTTCTTCTTGTGCAGGATCCATGTCGCCCTTCCTCCCTTCTTACTTCAGAATGGCTAGTGTCTTGCTCATCCCCTCCGGCCAGAAAATAGAATGGGTCCTGGAGGAAGAGGGTGCTGCCCGCTACTAGAGAGGGCCTGGCTGGACGGAGGCTCCTGGCCGAGCCAGCATGCTTCCCCTGTGGTTCCAAGGATGACTGCCACCAGTGGCAGCACTGATGCCTTGCAGCCGCCACTCCTGCTGTGGAGCAGAACACCAGCAGCCATAAGGCTGTGCCAGCCTGGAGCGAGTGAATCAGGTAGGAGGCAGGCAGTTCCTTTGAACGTAACCACCCCTTCCCCCAGCCCTGCCCTGCCCTGCCCTGAGAAACCAAAAGAGACACCTCCCTTTGTGCTCTGCTCGCTCCCCACTGAAAATGTTTAGTTTGGATCTGGGGCCCACCAAGGAGCTGATCGGCTTCATCAAATTCCTGCAATGGATAAGTGAGCGGTTGTGGCCAGTAGCACCCAGCCAGCAGGGCCTCAGCAGGCTACACAGCGCAGAGCCAGGATGCTGCATAGGGCCCGCAGCCAGAGTGGGTTCCCTCGATCCCCTCCCCCCAAAAGGATCAAAAAAAGAATGCAAAGGAGGCAACTGCGGGGGAGGGGGTGTCGCCGCTGAACAGCTGGGAGTGCCAGTAACTTCTCCCCACCGCCACCGACCAGCTGAGGGTCTCAGCTGCCCGGCCCCAGCACCGTTGAACAACCTGGAGTGTCAGCAGCCTAGTATCAAGGCTGCTGGACAGCTGGGAGCACCAGAATCTTCTCCTCACCACCGCCAAGCAGCTGAGGGTCTCGGCGGCATGGCCCCGATGATGCTGAGCAGCCAGGAGCATCGGCAGCCTAGTATAGAGGTCACCAGACAGCTGGGAGTGCCAGAAACCTCTCCCCATCACCACTGACCAGCTGAAGGTATTGGTGGCCCGGCCCCAGCGCTGCTGAACAGCCGGGAGCATGAGCTGTGACGGCCAGCAGCCCTGAACGTCTCTGCCGATCAGCTGAGTGCTCCGGAGGCTGGAACTACCAGCCGCCAACCAGCTGTTCTCTCCACCCGGCCTACTGCAATTTCCCAATGCCCCCACTGCATCTGGGGGAGGATCATGGGTGTTTTTTGGGGGGTGTTGTTGCAGCCAGTTCCTTCCCCCCCTCGTCCCGAGCAGGATAGGGTGAACTTTCCTCCCGCCAGCTCTGCTTTTGCCCAGTTTAGTGCCTCCACTTGCATTTTCCCCCTATCTCCCCCCACCCCACCCCCACTGCCAATCCTCAACAGAAATGCTCACAACAATAAAAACCTTGGACAGGAGGAAGAGTGGGCAGGCAGGTATCTTGCTCAGCTGTGACTTGGGAGGCAGTTTTTTCAGTTATATATAAGACCAGTCACTAAGCAAACTGTTGTAAGTCAAGGACTACCTGTACTTCATCACTTTTTTCCTTTTTTTGTCATCAAGTTTTTGACACCTTGCTAAGCGACTGGTGGTACTCGGATGCTGCCATATCCTAAAAGTGGTACAATGGGTGAAAAGGTTGAAAAGCCCTGTTATATATAACTTATTATATATGAACTGTACTGTTAGTTTACATTATGAGTATTAAATTATGAATGAAGGTGAATATACATGTCTCAGGATAATGTTGCAGGGATCCAATCTGGGTTGGTTACTGGACCCAGAGGTTTTGTCTTCCAAGCTTTTGGACTCATTCTGGAGCCCATCTTCAGGGAGCTTCTCTGTAGCAGAGTATGTGCTGTTCTGTGTATGGTATTTATTTGATGCCTGTTGTATGTGGCTTTTTTAGATGTTGATTGCTGGCTTTTAAAGTCATTAGCTGTTATTTGCTTTTAAATTTTATCCTCCAACTCTTTCCTTTTTCTTTCCTGTTTTTCTTTTACAAGAGTCCTAATAATGTTCTCTAGGTAGGTAACCAATTTTTCCTCGAGTTGTGATAGGCAATGCCCCTTGTGTGTATATTGATGGCTGCTTTTTACTTGCCCAATCATAGGTGGCAGTCATTGATTAAGACCTCTAACAAACATTTGCTGAATGCTTTTGCCATATGTCTGAGATGACTGGTGGTCAGTATCATAGGCTGCATGGAATGACCCCTTCTCAACTGCATCAGTATAGGAAGCATAGCTGTTCGTAAGTGGATGACTCACATGCTATGAAGGATTCCCAAGTCAAACTGTTTGAAGTGCTAGCCACCCATATGTCTCACAAATGAAGGCCAATAGTATGTGCTGTTCTCTATGTGGTATTCATAGTGCCTGTTGAAAGTGGCTTTTTAGATGTTGATTGAGGTGTGTTGATGGCTGGCTTTTAAGTGATTAGCTGTCATTTGCTTGTGCTGCCCAGCCCTTACTTTTTAAGTGCTTGATAGACTGGTGGTAAATCAGCACTCCTGTTGACTGACCAGGGGCCTGTTTCCCAGGCTTCAATCACTTCCCTGGCTGTTTTTGTGCCTACTCATCCAACAATTTTAGTAGCTGCAAAGTTAAATGTGTGTCCTTGTTCATTGCAGTGTGAGGATATCAATGAGTTCATTGGTCTTCTTCTCTGACCACTCACTTTTTTTTTTGCAATCTGGTAGTTAGCTTCCTCCCTGTCTGTCTTACATAGTTGCGGGGCAATCCATGCAGGGGATTTGATAGATTATATTGGAAGTATCTCCCACCTCCAACCATCTTTACAATGCATAATTTATATTTATGTTATATATACTGTAAGACCATCTCTTAGTTTAGGAATATTCATAACTAATTTGATCTATCCTTTCAAGGGCAGTACTATCTTCTTTCAAGGACAGTGTTATCTTTTCAATAAATAGATGGCAATGACATATCCACAATAATTTCTGCTCATGTTAGTCCTAATGGCATTAATGTATTAATTTAAAATTATATTCCCCTTGGAAACCATTCTAGGAGAAATGAAAAAAAAACCTTCACAGATTCTCAAAACATATGTTATTGGAAATGAATATGTGGAGAATTCCTACACAAGTAGAATTTCCAAATAAAATCATTTTTCTTTTTTACAATTTGGCATTTTGCTTTAAGTCTGAATGTCACTGCAATGCATGCAAGCTTTCTAATAAATGGCATAAATGTCAAAGCACCTAATAAGCAAATAAATAATCTTGATTTGTTATGCAGATGGCACAGATATGGAAACTGTAGCTGTGAAAACCCCAGAACTGCAATTTTCTCGGCAATGGCTCTCTTGGCTGCACACTTGGTGAATTTATGTGAACTGTATACAGTGCTGAGACTCTTTTATGTAGCATGTTTCTCTGGCTGAAAGCTAAAAGAGGTTAGGCTGAATCTCAGTGGATCAATTAACAGAGGGACCTGTCCTTCAACAGAAGAAGATCTATTTCAGGATTTGCATATCACTGAGAAAAAATTACAAAGCTGAGATAAATACAAGCCCGATAATAACTCACTGCAGACTTGGCTTCATTCCTAGATTTCCTTGGCTGTTTGTCCTAATAAAGTGTCTCCATGGCACTTAGGGCAGGAAGGTTATTAGTAGCTGTCAATCAAAAGCAAGAGTATGTGTCGGCAGGAGCAGGAAGAGAAGAGAGGTGACATTCATCTGCTCCTCTCCTTATATATTGGGTGTAAAAGTCATTCAGAGCAAGTGGTTAAAAAGAGAGAGGTCCTTCTACATCCCCAATGGAAGGAGGAGGGGAAGAAACTGCCTTGGTATCCAACAATTAAATAATACAGCCGCTTATGTCAATCATTTCTTCTTACTTTCATTGATACCACAATGTTTATTAAGTGCCAGTACTATGAAGGACATATATAAAAGAGCATAGAGGCAAATGGAGAGTGAGGTAGGGGAGACTAAAATAGCTTGATTTATCTAGTGCAAGCTGCAAATGTAGCTTGAAGTAAGATTTGATTGTTGCTGAAGAGGAAAAAAAGTTTATACAGTGTTCTTGGCAATAAATATCAGGAATGATGAGAAAGGAAGGAAGAAAAAAGTCTCATCAGAAATCCCAAATGTAACTTCTCATGCATCTTTGACCCAGTTATCATAACTTCCTAAAATTGATACCCCACACAAATTTATATAATGAGTAATTAATGCTGCAAAGGTCTTTAATTTGCTGTAGAGTTTTCTTAATTAAAGTATATCTATGGCAAGAGTACATCTTCTCTGTATATGCATATTTTCACAAGTAACAGAGTCCATAGAGTGCTAATTGATATCAGGGTCTCTAGATAATACTTTACTAAATGAAATGACAATTATAACCAATTAAAATTCACTTTACATACTACTTCACCTATTTGGAATGTATTATGCATGAAGGCAGAGAGCACATTGCCTCATTGCTCTGGTTTGCGTGAGTCTGTGAGACTGATGGACAGATGCAAGGTATTTCTTGAAAGGAAAAGCAGCAAGGTTGCTGGTTTTAAAAATCACCACGCTATTCTCATATGAGTAGTATTTGTCTGCCTATCTGCCTGTCTATCTGTCTGTCTATAACAAGAACCTTTTTGAATTACACCAGCACATAATTGCACAACTATATTTTTGGTATTTTGGCTTGCAAACAGAAGAGCTTTATGGGGATCACTTAACCAATTTGGATAACAGAGTAACAAAATTCAGTTCCTAGAAGATGGATGAACTCACTAGAGTACATTCTTTAAGGAACATGCATCTCTAGACTGATAAGCTATGACATCCACATATTTGCAGCTTTTTTCAGATTTCCATAGAGTAAAATAATCTTTGATATCTCTCAGATAACAGTGTGTATTGGAAAGTTCAAAGTAATTTAGTATTATTCTTTAAAATCTGTTAATTTTTCCATGTCAGTTCAAGGGAATAAATTTCATTCCAGCTCCTTGGACATTTGATTTACTAAATGATGCCAGAGGAACATATTTTATGAACCAATCTCCACCTGTGAGTCACTGAATACTTATCCAAGTAATTATTTAAATTGCCTGATCCAAGAAAAGAAGAGAAATTCACACTCAGTCACATGCATGCACATACACAACTTTTCTAAGCTCCACTAATTCTCACTTCCTAGATGGTACTGTATGTGAAGCAAGTTTGGGCAAGAGTTTGAGGAAAGCCATAGTCCATAGCCATCCCACAGCTTTGGAACTCTCTGGTCTTGGAGGCTTGCCAAAGACATATTTCTGAAAAATTTACTTAGCCTGGCTTTAGGTAATAAGAGCTGAGCCTGCCACATTCACTGTCTTCAATATGGCACCCCACACATACACTTCTTTGTTTATATTTTGGTTTGAAAATGCTGATGCAAAATATTGACCTTTTTCAGAAAGGGCCATGATATGGAAAATCAAACCATTGTTAAAACAAAACACAGAGATTTGAATAGAATAGCAGTTTTACACTGGGAGGAAGATTGATTCATTTTTGCTTTATATTTTTATCACTGAATTTTCACAATTTAGAGCAAGGCCATCCAATCTTGGTAACTTTAAGACTTGTGGACTCAACTCAATCCACTAGCCAGCATGGAATTCTGGGAGTTGAAGTCCACAAGTCTTAACATTGCCAAGGTTGGACACCCTTGATTTAGGGTTGTCCACTTCATAAGGCTTTTCAGCATTTCAGAAAGAAAAAGAGTAAATACACAAATCTTAAGGTCTGGCAACACACCCTGGCAAAGGAGATGCTGACCATCCTGAAATTGTTGTTTCAACCCCAGTGTTCTCCTGTTAAATGCATCTGAGTAGCAAAGCAAGGAAAATTCATTCTGCATGTTACTTCATTTAGGATGCATGTAGGAAAGATTTCCAGAAAACATTGGCCAAAATAATAAGGTTGGATAATCTACATTCAGCCACCTAAACATGTTCTTAAAGTCTACCTGGGGGGTCATTATGTAGCTTTTTCACCATCATTCTGGTGCAGTAGGGTTGTTCTGCAGGGTGCAAGCAACCAGCTCCTCTTCCAATAAAATTGGAAAGATAGTAACTTCATTTGAAGCAGAAGCAGAAGAAGAAGCAGCAGCAGCAGCAGCAGCAGCAGCAGCAGAAGAAGAAGAAGAAGAAGAAGAAGAAGAAGAAGAAGAAGAAGAAGAAGAAGAAGAAGAAGAAGAAGAAGAAGAAGAAGAAGAGGAGGAGGAGGAGGAGGAGGAGGAGGAGGAGGAGGAGGAGGAGGAAGAGGAGGAAGAAGAAGAAGAAGAAGAAGAAGAAGAAGAAGAAGAAGAAGAAGAAGAAGAAGAAGAAGAAGAAGAAGAAGAAGAAGAGAAATGCAGTTTTACTCTACTAAATAGATAGTGCTGCAATATTTAGCTTGGTGTGTGAAAAAGAAAGAAGATGTATGAATCGGCCTTTCTATATTACCCTATCTGAGTTCAGGATAGGCATTTGAGCTTGGCTTTTGGACACTTCTTTTTTAAGCCCTACTCTGACAAATGTGCCTTAAAATCAGGAAGATAGAAACAAGTGTGCATGAAAGAATTCGACTTCTCCCAAATTTAAGGCCAGGCAAGGCACCCTAAGCTCCCAACTGTGATACAGTGACAGAAGAGATAATTGGTAAAAGAAATTGGCCTGTGCAGTGGTGAAGTGACGGTCCTCATCAAGGTGAAAAAGAAGTGATGTGATTTGCCTTAATGATGTGCTTTGTGATGTCTTGTAGCCTTGACCAGCACTTAGAAATAGCTGGCAGAAGTTTTCATGCCTGTGCAGGGCATGGTGAAAACCTCTTCTAGCAATTGTAACTGACAGAAAAGGCAGTTAAAGAGATAAAGCAAAGCTACGTATCCTCGGTTCACTTCACTCTTGTAGGTGTGGGCACTTTGTTTCTTTGCAAAGGAGCTGGTGGGGGGTTCTCCAACCTGCCTAGCTGTGAAATGCCTCATTGACAAGCTGTGCTGCTCAAAAAAGAAAGCAGTCATGGTTTTTAAAACCTCTGGATAGGATGGAGAAAAGTATAAGATTTCTTACTTCCCTTAATCTATTTCATGGCACTTCAATCCAGCTTCTCTTCCTAATATATTCTAATAACAACTTACAGTTAATTGTGCTAACCTGCTAAATTATATAGGAAAATCTTTTCTGAAGAGATTTTAAGCTTCTTTATAGCTGAAAACCTACCACATGACATCTGGAAATTTCAGATATACAGGATGATTTGTTGGTAATAGTCGATTAGAAGTAGATTTCAATCAAATAGTAAAAAACTGATGTTGCAGTCAATTTGTTACAAATGTGGAAAACAAACACACGTAGGCTAAAGTATGCATAATGTTATGGTATATTTCATTTTCTCAAAAGAAATATTGTAAGGCATATGATGATAGTCTACATATTGGGTTGGAAATATATAAGCCATGATGATATTGTAACTTTAAGAAGGTAATTGATCCATGGGCGTGTGAGGTTGCTCACGGCCATAAGAGGGAGCTAGAAACATAGATTCTCTCTCTCACTGGATCTCTCTGAATATCTGAATTTGCTGATCACTCTATTATTGCTTTTTTGCTCTGTATCTGCATAACTGTGTTTTTGACCTCTGGACTGGTAAGAAGACTTTGTATTAGGATTTGTACTTGGACTGTTATTTTTGTGTATGACCTGGACTGATTATTTTTGACTGTGCATTTTTTTTTATTTTTACACCACCTTAAAGTAAACTACTTTCTATTTTCACAACTCAGTGTATCTTGTGATTACTGTGATCTCTTACTGCTCTCAATACCCTTCCTTGTCTGTGCAACTCCTTGGTAGCACAAGGAGACCTCTGCACAACAATACCTAACACTGGTTATGGGCCCAGCCCTGTACCGAGAATAAGTACACACAGTAACATAGCTGAGTTTGTGTTAGCTATTTGGTGTAAAATGGCACAAGAACAGTTGTCAGGCATCTCCTGGATAACCCAGTTGGATGGGACAAACTATGTTTCCTGGTCCACAAAATGCTGCTTGCTTTTGCGCAAGGAAGGACTATGGACCGTAGTTAATAACCCACTAGATACTACTGCCTGGGATCCAGATGACGAGGACGATGCAAAGAAGATAGATAACTTTAAACGAAACAATGAGAAAGCACTTTGCATTATTGGACTAACACTGAGTGACCAGCAGCTTGTCCATATTTGTGGTGAGGAGTCTGCTGCTAGGTGTTGGGACATTTTGCAAAGGCTTTATGTTCGAGACAGTGTGGGTGCACATATACACCTTACACGTAAGCTGTTTAGAATTCGTCTGCAAAAGAATGGAGATATGTTGACCCATTTGAACTACATGAAGGCAACTTTTCAAGAGCTTCATGAAAAGGAGCTGATTTTTTCAGAGTTGCATCAGGTCTACATTATTCTGTCATCTTTGGATGAGAGTTATGATGAGTATGTTTCTTCTTTGGAAGTCCTGACCAGAGAGGAACTGACATTGACTAACATTACTGGAAGACTGCTGGAAGAGTCCAGAAGAAGGCGTGACAGAGAGCAGCTGAGAGAGACACAACCACGAGAGGAGCAGCCATTCACCACTGCCTACAACGTCAAGAAATGTTATTCTTGTGGGGCTAGAGAGCATATAGCCAAGTTCTGTAGAAAGGGAAGAAAACAGAATGTGAATAGCAGTGGGAAGGCTAAGAAGGGCACTGTTTTGGCTGTTTTTGGTGAACCAACATCCAGAAATAATGAATTGTGGGTTGTTGATAGTGGGGCTTCACAATGCATTACTAAAGTGAAAGAGAGGTTTGTTAATATGAAAAACAGCAACCAATATGTTTCACTGGCAAACGGTTGGAAGATGAAGGCCTCTGGTGAAGGTAAATTCCTATTGTCCATGCATTAATGAACAGTTACCTACGTTATATATACCTAAACTAAGATTCAACCTGTTATCTGTAAGGGAATTGGTTAAAGTTGGGTTTGTGGTAACATTCAGAGGGGAGCAGTGCACTATTGAAAGGAATGGAACCTGTGTAACTGCTAATTTGAAAAACGGTTTATTCGTTCTCACAAGTAACCAGGTTAGTACAGTAAAAGCTAACTCGATATGTGAGAACAAGAAGCCACATGACGAATGTATACATTTACTGCATAGGCGGTTAGGGCATATAAACTTTAAATCACTACGTAAAACAGTTGAGTTAGTACAAGGAATTAAATTGAAGCCATGTAGTAAGTATTTGAATTGCAATGCCTGTAATCAGGAAAAGAGTAAGGCAACTCCTGCAAACAGATTAAACAGCTTCAAAACAACTGTACCTTTTGAAGTTGTATTTGCAGATCTAATTGGACCCATGAAGTTTAGTTTAGGAGGATCATGTTATATTTTAAGTATACTTGACCATAACTCCCGTTATGGATTTTGTTATCTGCTTAAGTCAAAGGCAGACACTTTCCAACAATTCTCGAATTGGCTCAAATTTGTGAAGAGGAAAACAAAGAGAAAGGTTCAATGCATAATTACTGATAATGGCACTTAATTTACAAACAAACGCTTTGTTGATATGCTAGAATCAGCTGGCATTGAGCATGAAAGTTCAGCCCCTTATAGGCCTCAACCTAATGCATTTGTTGAGAGACGTGGGCGAATGTTACAAGCCATGATAAGAACCATGTTAAAAGATTCTGGCTTAACAGATAGACTGTGGGGGGAGGCAGCAAAAGGTGCAAACAATATTCTGAATATAATAGTTAATTCTTCTACCGGTAAAATACCATACACAATATGGCATGGTAGAAAACCAAACTTTGATTACCTGCACACGTTTGGCACCCCAGCATGGGTCCACATTCCTGCACAACTCAGGAGTAAAGGCCAACGTAGGGCTAGACAATTATATTTTGTAGGTTATGAAGCTAATCGTAGATCCTATCATTTCTGGGAACAAGGCACAACTAATGTATATAATAGTGCAAGTGCCAAATTCCTTGAGCACATTGGTTGGGATAGATTAGAGCAAGAAACTGTTAACACAGATCCTCTAGTGTTTGAGGACCTCTCTGATGACATATTAGTAATGATAAGACATCTCCTGTAATTATAAAAGATGAATCAGAGGAAGGAGAGGAGTCATAAATTCAAAGCCCTGTAATTTCTTGGCATTCAACACACATCAGACATCCACCTGATCGCTATGAAGCCAGTGTAATATGTCAAGTTAATTTAGAGCCTTCTAACTATGATGAGATCAGGATGTATCCTGAAAAGGAACAGGCATCATGGAAAGCTGCAATGAATAGGGAGTTGAAGTCTTTGCAGGATCTTAAGGTCTATGAGAAAGCAAAACTGCCACCAGGTGAGCAAGCTATAGGATGTAAATGGGTTTATAAAATAAAGAAAGGAGTAGATGGAACTGTAACCCATAAGGCACGTTTGGTTGCACAAGGTTTTGCCCAAACTACTGAGGATTATGATGAGGTGTTTTCACCCAGTCTGAGGGCAACTACTTTGAGAGCAGTTTTGGTGTGGGCAGCTAAAAGCCAATATATGGTTAACCATGTAGATGTTGAAACTGCATATTTACATGCTCCATTGCAACATACTATTTATTTAAGAATACCACCAGGATTGACTAATAATAGAGACCATGATTGTTGGAAGTTAAGGAAAAGCCTTTATGGATTAAAACAATCTGGTTATGAGTGGAATAAATGTATAGTCAATGAGTTGAGTGCAATAGGTTTTATAGCCAGTAATGCTGATCCATGTTTGTTTAGGAGAAAGCACAATGGAGTATTATCTTTTCTTCTATTGTTTACTGATGACATTGCAATCATAACAAAAACTGAGCTAGAAGCTAAGGACATAATTTCAAGATTGCAAAACAAATTTACTATTAGGAACCTTGGGGAAATAAGCCACTATTTGGGGTTAAATATTGTGAAAACGAATAGAGGTTTTAAAGTTTCGCAAGCCAGTAAAATATCTCAGTTATTAAAGAGATACAACATGGAAATGTGTAAATCAGCAAAAACTCCAATGGCTATGGATTTCAAGGACACTTATGTTGAGAGTCCTGTATTTGATAGGACTATGTACCAGTCTTTAATTGGTAGTCTAATGTATCTAAGTAATTGGACTAGACCTGATATCTCTTATAGTGTCAACCAATTATCCAGATACAATAATGAACCAACTGTGAGACACTGGCAAGCAGCTAAAAGGGTATTGAGGTATTTAAAGCAGACTATTCACTACTTGCTATATCTAGAACCAAATCGTGAGTTAATCCTTACAGCATATGCAGATGTGAGTTTTGCCTCTGAGACAAGCACTCGTAAATCAACCCCAGGGTTGGCTATAATGTTGGGTGATTCTTTGATTGGATGGAAGTCCATAAGGCAAAAGCACATAAGCCTGTTTACAATGGAGGCTGAATTCTCATGTCTATCAGTGTTATGTACAGAACTGCTAGTGTACAAACAATTACTGTTAGATATGGGTCTAAATGTAAATGATCCATTTATGAGGACAATCAGGCTGCGATAAAGATAGCAAACAATGCTGCAGTCAGAACAAGATCCAAACATACAGATCTTCATTATTTAAATGTAAGACAATGTGTCAAAGATAAATTAATACAGCTAGAGTATTGCCCATCTGATGTAAATATTGCAGACCATTTTATGAAGGTCCAAAGTGCTGTGAAACACAATAATAATTGTGAAAGTGAAGTAGCCGAAGGACCACTCGGGACGACAGGCTATTTAACTTAAAGGTTTATTTAGAGCAAGACAAAAACAGAATAACTCGCCCGGCTTTTATAGCCGGCAGCTGTCAGTGAGGGCCAATCAGGAACGTCCATTTTGGCGCCGCGTCTATCCGGACCAATCCGTGTCGTCTGTTCTTGACAGTTCAGGCTTCCGCATGGCTCGGTGTTTTGACAGCCGCGAGCTGTCAGTGGTTGCGCCTGCGCCGTGCGGGGAACTTTGACAGCTGTCAGAGTTCCCGCGTGTTCTCCTGTCAGATTCGGTTTTCCTCACGTATACGGTTTAACAAGTAAATACATATATACATTAACTGTTTACAGATATAATACACCCCTTACCCCTCCCCTGGAGCGTTCCCTCCCTCTCGGTCGTTGGAACCTGCCCACTGGTAGTCCTTTAGGTAGGCGGGGGCCCTTCGGTTCCTGTTGGAACGACGTGGAAGTGGGGCGATGTCTGGGTCTGCTGGTGGTGCGTCTCTTTGCTCCTCTTCCTCTTGGTTTGGCAGCGGTAGTATTTCTGGAGGGGGTTGCAGGTTGAGTTCCATCGGTTGGGGTTCTGGGGTGTGTGGTGGTTGTCTGGGTCTGAGTTGGTCGATATGGCGGCGTAGGTTGCCGTGAGTTTGTGTGGATATTAGATAAGAAATGGGTCCTGTTTGTTTTAGCACTGTTCCTTGGACCCATTTGTTTTTATCTGAGTATGATCGTGCCCATATCATTTGCCCTGGTTTGAGTGTGCGGTTGGGGGGGGTTTGCTCGTTTTCTTCCGGGTATGTGTCAGGATGCAGTCTGTCGAGCCGCGTTATCAGCCTCCTCCCCCATCTTAGTTCTGCTGGTGATTTGCCCGTTGTTGTGCATGGAGTTGCGTGTTGAGACATTAGGAATTGGCTGAGTCGTCGTTGCCAGTTCCCTTTGACGAATTTTTTCAAAGCTTCTTTTGTGGAGCGTACCATAATTTCAGCCATCCCGTTTGTCGATGGGTGGAAGGGCACAGACGTGACCAGCCTAATACAATTCTTCATAGCGAATATCTGAAATTCACGAGAGGTGAATTGAGGGCCATTGTCTGAAACTATGGTGTCTGGGAGGCCGTGTGTGGCGAATATTTTCCTTAGGGCTTGTATAGTGGCTCCTGACGTTGTTTTCCTAAGGGGAGTGACTTCTAACCATTTAGAATAACTGTCCACTACAATTAGGAAACTCTGTCCCTGGATAGGTCCTGCAAAGTCTAAATGTATGCGTGACCATGGGTTTTTTGTCGTTTCCCATTTGTGAATTGGTGCCTGGGGTGGTTCGTTCCGGGTTGCTTGACAGGTATAGCACCCTCCCACATATTTTTCTATTTCCTTATCTATGCCAGGCCACCAAACATAACTTCTGGCCATAGCTTTCATCTTGACAATGCCAGGGTGTCCTTCGTGTAAGATGTCTAACGTTTGATTTGTGTTCTTATTTGGTATTATGACTCGATTTCCCCATAGCAGGCATCCCCTATGTGAAGATATTTCATTTTTCCTGTTGAAGTATGGCTGGAATTGGGGGTGTGGGTTTTTTGCTGGCCACCCTGTTGTGGCCCACCTGAGAATTCTGCTGAGTATTTTGTCCCTAGCTGAGTTGTTTGCTATAATCTTAGCAGAGAGGGGACAGTCTGGAAGTTGTGAAATTGCTAGGATCATTCCAGCTGGGGCTGGGTCTGGGTCCTTTCGTGGAATTGGCAGTCTGCTGAGGCAGTCTGCGTGTCGTAATTCCTTCCCTGGTTTATGGATTAACTGATAAGAATAGGCAGATAAGAATGTGGACCACCGTAGTATTCTCGGTGAGAGAATCTGAGGTGTTATTTTATTCCAAGTGAATATCCCTAATAGGGGTTTGTGATCTGTGTATATAGTGAAGGGTCTCCCATAAAGGTAGTCATGAAATTTTTTAACCCCTGCGACTATTGCTAGGGCTTCTCTGTCTATTTGTGCGTAATTTCTTTCTGCTTTTGACAGAGTACGTGAATAAAAGGCTATGGGTCTTTGGGTGCCGTCTTTATATACGTGACTTAATACTGCCCCAATTCCATAGGGAGATGCGTCGCAAGCGATGCATATTGGTGTATCTTCTCGGAAAAGGGTGATCGTAGAACTATTGCAGATAATCTTTTTTAGTGATTGGAAGCTATTTTCCTGAATTTTGGTCCAGGACCAGGCAGTTCCCTTATCTAGGAGTCTATGCAGAGGTTCTGCGATAGTGGCTTTGTGGGGAATGAAGGCATGATAAAAGTTTAATAGCCCTAAAAAGGCTTGGAGTTCCTGTTTATTCCTGGGGCTTGGCGCAGTTTGAATAGCCCTTAGTTTTTCTGTGGTAGGGTGGATACCTTGACCGTCTATTTTGTACCCTAGGAACTCTGTGGATGTGACTCCAATGGAGCACTTTTCCCGCTTAAGTTTGAGGCCGGCTTCTCTGAGCCGGCTCAGCACAGCTGACAGTCTGTCAGCTAGATTTGCTTCATTTTCTCCGGCGATGAGAACATCGTCGAAGTAGGGGCAGACCCCGGGTAGTCCTTTCAGGGTTTTCTCCATGATACCCTGGAAAATACCCGGGGCTGCTGATATGCCGAATTGTAGCCTTTTTACTTTAAAGGCACTGCGGTGGGTGACAATTGTCTGGGCTTCCGCGGTGTCATTAGTGACAGGCAGTTGCAAATACGCCTGCGTGAGATCAAGTTTGGCAAAAATGGCGCCGGAGCGGATGGAAGCAAAAACGTCCCTTACCGCTGGCACCGGGTAAGCATGGGGGCTGAGTGCTAAGTTGAGGGTCGCCTTATAGTCCGCGCATAATCTTATTTCCCCGTTATGTTTTACCGGGGTGACTATTGGGGTCTCCCAGCTTCCCCCCTCCGTAGGTTCAAGTACCCCGAGCCCTACGAGGCGCTCTAGTTCCCTTTCAATTTTTTCTTTAAGGGCAAAGGGCACTCTCCTAGCTCTTATCTTAATGGGTTGGATTGCTGGGTTTAATTGTAAAGAGATGGGGGGACCCGTGTATTTTCCTAATGTGCCATCGAAGACGTCTGCATACTTATTGCAAACGGCTTCGAGACTGGGTGATTGTACAGTATTTACCCCCGTTATGGCGATCCCTAATGGCCCAAACCAGTTCAGCCCTATCAGGTTGGTGCGGTTTCCGGGCATTACCAGCACTTCTAGGGGACCCTTGAAAGATTTGTACTCTACTGTCACCTTAGCCCTCCCTTCCAGAGGAATAGGGGTTTTCTGGAAGTCTGCTAGGTGGACCTGGGTTTGCCTCAGAGGAATTTTTTCCTTGCCTTGTTGACAGATCTCCTGATATGTTTTAAATGAAATTAAGGAGACTGCTGACCCTGAATCCACCTCCATGAGGCAGGGCACCCCCTGAATTTTTACCCTGATCCTAACCTTTGAGCTTAGGCTGTTTACCCTGTCAATTGTTTCTACCAGGGCCCCTGGCGTTTTTCCTCTGTTGGCCTGGGTAGCTGGCCTACCTGGGGAGTTTGCCTCCAAATCATTGATGTTGTCACGGCCCTTGCTGCGGCACACCGGTTTGATGTGGCCAGTCTTCCCACACTTGTGGCACTTAGCATTTCTGAACCGGCAGCTTCCTCGGGCATGGTTGCCCCCGCAGCTGGCGCAGGCGGCCCGTTGCTCGTAACGCGGCGGTGGCGGAGGGGGGTTCCTGGACCTTCGGCGGTCCGAAGTGTCGCTTTTCCTCGGTTGCCTGCGTTCCATTCGGCGCTGCAGGGCTTCTCCGTCGGTGAAATCCACCGACTCTTCGCTGTCGCTGAGGGTTGCACTCTCTTGGAAGACGGTCGCTGGGCTCTCTGGGGTCGTGGTAGTCGGCTTCTTCTTGTGGTTGTACTCGTAGGCCATGATTTCTCTGGTCAACTCTGCCAGGCTCATGTCGGTCTTGGATGTCAGCTTCTTCTGTAGGCGTTTGTCCCTCAGGCCGATCACCACCTGGTCTCTGATGCGGTCCTCTAGGTCGGGGAAGTGGCAGTTCCGCGCGGCGTGTCGGACCCCAGCGATGAAATCGTTTGCAGGTTCGTCTGGACGTTGTTTCTTCTGGGCGAATTGAACCCGCCAGTACAGTTCGGATCGGGCCGGCATGTAATGCTTCGTCAGCTGGTCTACCAGGTCCACGTAGGATACCTCGGTGATGGGTACCGGGCTGAACAGCCCTACGGCAGCGTCGTAGACGGGGGGGTCCGCTGATGTATAGCAGCGCGGCGGCCTTCGCTCGGTCATCGGTGATTTTGCTGACAAGGAGGAATCCCTCGACCTGGCCCAGGTGTGATTGCCACCTTTCGGGATGTCGGGTGTCGAATTCCCTCACACGGCCGAAGTTTGCCATGTCGTCCGGTCCTGGGTCTCGCTCCGTTGGAAGTTAAAACTTCCAGTGACAGCTCTGGCCGGGAACTCTCTTCCGCGGCCGTGACTTCAGCTCTGGAGCGATCCCACCTTCGTCGCCAGTGAAGTAGCCGAAGGACCACTCGGGACGACAGGCTATTTAACTTAAAGGTTTATTTAGAGCAAGACAAAAACAGAATAACTCGCCCGGCTTTTATAGCCGGCAGCTGTCAGTGAGGGCCAATCAGGAACGTCAATTTTGGCGCCGCGTCTATCCGGACCAATCCGCGTCGTCTGTTCTTGACAGTTCAGGCTTCCGCATGGCTCGGTGTTTTGACAGCCGCGAGCTGTCAGTGGTTGCGCCTGCGCCGTGCGGGGAACTTTGACAGCTGTCAGAGTTCCCGCGTGTTCTCCTGTCAGATTCGGTTTTCCTCACGTATACGGTTTAACAAGTAAATACATATATACATTAACTGTTTACAGATATAATACAGAAAGAATGTGCATAAGATTGTAAATGTTATATATTATCCTACCCAAAGGGGAGAATGTTAGGCATATGATGATGGGTTGGAAATATATCCTACATATTGGGTTGGAAATATATAAACCATGATGATGTTGAGGTTGCTCATGGCCATAAGAGGGAGCTAGAAACGTAGATTCTCTCTCTTACTGGATCTCTGTGAATATCTGAATTTGCTGATCGCTCTATTATTGTTTTTTTGCTCTGTATCTGCATAACTGTGTTTTTGACCTCTGGACTGGTAAGAAGACTTTGTATTAGGATTTGTACTTGGACTGTTATTTTTGTGTATGACCTGGACTGATTATTTTTGAGTGTGCATTTTTGATTCTTACACCACCTTAAAGTATACTACTTTCTATTTTCACAACTCAGTGTATCTTGTGGTTACTGTGATCTCTTACTGCTCTCAATATCCTTCCTTGTCTGTGCAACTCCTTGGTAGCACAAGGAGACCTCTGCACAACAATACCTAACAAATATGATTTTTCACTAATGTTCCCTGTCACTTGGATCTAGCCAATAGATGGCAATCAAAGCCATGATTCAATAGAAGAAATAATCTTCCTATTGTTATTATATGTTATTTATCTTTACACATTATATAAAGGAAGAATAGGTTAGGCACAGACCATACCATATCTAAATCAATTTTAGGGAAAGTAACAATTCTCACTATTTTAACTACTATTCTACATTATACTGGGCATTGTATTTTTATATGTTTGCCCTGTTCACCATCCTGAGTCCTTCGGGAGAAGGGTGGTATACAAATAAAATAATAATAATAATAATAATAATAATAATAATAATAATAATAATAATAATAATAATAATAATAATAATAATAATTATTATTATTATTATTATTATTATTATTATTATTATTATTATTATTAATTTCAAATAAATTTTGACTCCAGCTCATAAAACCTATGAAAGAAACATTGAAAATTTAATTTTATGAAATACAGCTAAATCCTAGAGTCATTGTTCTAATGCTGCTTCCTTTTTTCATTTTGTTAAATAATCCAACAACTTTATTGATTAGCCCTTGGGCCATATCAAAGTACAAAGTTCCAGCAACAAACCGTCACTGAAACTAGATAAAAACAATCCGAAATGGAATTTGATAAAATACAATTTAAAATGGAGTTAAAATACAATTTAAGTTAAAATAGTAATAAAATACAAATTTAAGATATAGATAAAATATGGTAACATTATATTTCGGAGTCACCCTTACAATCTACCCCAATCAGTCCCACATATGCAGATCTTAACTGGATCATTTTGTTTAAATACTGTGCTACGTTGAATGTTCTTTTCAAGTTCTGGCCGGACATAAGGTAAGTTATTTTAATATGGGGATCCCAATGGGTCATTCGTTTGGTATATAGACCAAGATACCTGTCTCTCACCCTCTTATACAAACAACAGTCAAATAGGATGTGAGCCAGGTCCTCTACCTCTGCCGCTCCGCAAATGCAGAGACGCTCATTGTACGGTATAGCATGAAATCTCCCATATCTGACCATTGTATCAAGCTGTTCGAATCTCGCTCTCGTAAATATCTCCCTAAAATGTTTTGGGAGTTGTGACTTCAAATAACTGTCCACTTGAAAAGTACATTTGTATTTACTCAGCCATTTCAAGTTACCCACCTTACTAAGGATAGCTATATCAGTTTGTGCTTCTATATCCTTAATTCTTTGGGCAACTCTTTTTTTAGATTGTTCTCCTGTTACGCAAGAAACAGGAAGGCCACAGCTTCTTACAAAATTTGTTAGTTTGGTGATCCAGGAGATTTGTGATTGCATTTTTATTTGCTCTAGTAGGCATAATTTGGGGAGTCTATCAGTCTCCATTTCATTAACTTTGCACCAGTAGTTATAAGCTCTAATTTTAGATAATGCCTTTGTTAAAGGTAAAATGTTTAGTTGTGATCAATGAAAGTATTAAACAGAAACCTGCATTTGTTTTTGCACATGTGAAAAACTTACTTCCATTATTTGCAATTGTTGAGCATGGATATGTTTTAATTTTGCTTTAACAAAAATCTTGTCCACCAGATGGTTCTCAGGTATAAGGTAAATGGTGTTATGGCTTCATATTTGGCAATTCCCTAGATTGATGTTTCATTAACTGATTTTTTTTATTTAGCTAACTTGTTTTGTGCATTAAACAAAGTGCCAAGCAGACAAATGTAACCAACAATACGCTATCCAATAGAATTCAACAAACTGTTCGGGTCATTAATATAATTTGTTTTGGCACTGTTACATTTCCTAGTACTACTTGGAGTAGTTTGCTGGGCACATCAATTTGTTTTCAGCTATTGTGAAATTAGGTAGCTTGGCTTTCATCCAAAGCCCCCTCTCAATTTGCATATCTTTGTTATCATTTCAGGTTCTCAGAACATACTGTGGACTATCACACCATCTGCACCAAGATCCTCACATCCAAACACAAATTAAAAATGAAACTGTAAAATTTGCAAGGAAACAATACAGACCTTTTATCTCGTTCTCCCTCTGTTCATTTTCAAAAGAGAAACTTGCTTGTAGCCAAGCATAGCTAAAAAGGCTTTTATTAATTGGACTGGCATCAAGCATGCATACATAAAATTGTTTATTTTTCCTCTATAAAGGGGTTGCCTGACATAAAAGGGTCTTTGAAGATGACATTCAGATTTTGACATTTGCATGATATTGTATAAATATCAGAGGTAGGAGACTTCTCTGACAAACCAGATGGGTCAGAAAAAGCCATCCCATTGATAGATATTAGTCTTTTACTTAAAAGCATATTAGTGTCTCCTCAAAGCCATGAATTATGAGACAGTTAAAGCAAACACAATTTTCTCACTAATCATGGCTTGGTTACTTCATTTTTCCTCCTCCAAGCCAAGAAGGGGGATTGAGAAAAATATAAAATAATATCATTATTCTGGTACTCCCCCCACTTGTAATTTAATTAAGATCAAACATAAAAATGAACCTCCTCTTTTGATTGTCATAGAGATTAAATCTTATTGCCAAACTTACTGCTTCTCAACTGAGCTCATTCTGGTTTCAGGCGTGGGCTTGGCCTGTTGTTGAAATATGAAAAGGTAATTTAAACTTTACAGTCCATCAGCATTTGATGAAAGAGAGACCACGATTCTTCATTCTAACACAATTCCTATTTCAACTTGGCAGCCCGAGATATTTCAAGCAGGGCTTAAAGGAAGGTCTGAGAAACTGTCAAGTACTGAATGGAATAAACATTCATGGAATGATTTGTTTTGTTTGCTTTTTGAGATTTCAAAGGAAATGAGAAACAAGGAATTTTTTCCTCCTTTTTCAAGGGGCAGGGGATAGATAAAACAAGGTTGGTCAGATACCCTGTGACTCCATGTGGCCCTCAGAAAGGTCTCCTGCATTCATTCTCCCAGATAAAGGGCAAAAGTTATCTCTTCCTTGCTGCTGCATAAAGTCAAAGAGGAAGAGAGGAAAAAAAGCCAAAAAATAAAGAAAAAGAAAGTGAAGAAGATAAAAGATCCAGTTTGGTCCAGGCTAATTCCAACAGTCATGCTACAGTCACCCACTAATGACTGAAAAGGGCCTTTTATGTGGTGGCTCACTCCCTGGAGATAAGATTGACCCCCACCTTGATATTTTTCTGGAAGACTTCAAAATGTGGTTTTATCAGCAGATCTGGAAGCTCCAGGTTGATACAGAGATACACATGGGGCTGGAGTGACTGTTTGTTGCCACCGTATGGTGTAACATAGGATATTATAATGTAAATTTTACATTTTGTGAGCCACTTGTAGTTACCATGTGTGAGTTTGGTGGCCATATAAATTTGTTTAATAAATAAATAAACAAACCAATTACAATCAACAGAAAAAACCAATAAAATTATGGCGCCATGGTCATTACTTGTCTGTAAAGAAATCCTTGTTGCCCATATGTACAAAAGTGCCATTTATCAACCTGAAGAGTTGAAGACTCTTGAAGACCATGGAAGGAGAGTGAAGGAACTCATGCAACATTTCAAGAAGAGATTATCCTACTTGCTATAAAACAACCATCAACTAAGGCAAGATTATCACACTTTTGTGCCACTCTGCCTTCTCTGAAGGACCAGATGTGTAACAAAAGCTTTCAGGATATACTGTATAATAATGGAGGAGAAAGGTAAAAATAAATACAAAAAAATGGAAGATCAACATTTTCAGTGTGAAAGCAGCAGTACATAGCCAATTTGTACCAGCTTTTCAGATAGCATATACAAGGGAAGTGTCATGTTTCTACCTGAAATCTTTAATCCCTATAAAGAATGAATTAATCTGCTAAAGAAAGCCAATGTGACTTTCATATTTGAAGACATGCTATTGTGCAGCTAATCTGGGAATGTGGAGGTGGCTCTGCAGTCCGGATCTGGAAAACAGGGTCACTGGAAGTTCATTCCAGTCCAGAACTGAAAGACAGGGTCACTGGAACTATGGGCAATTTTCTATGCTGCTGCTCAGAGTTTTCTATCAACTTTTGGTAGTGCCTATTTTCAAAGCCAGTGGAGGCTTCATAGAACAGGGTTTATCAGCAGGTTTCTGCATGTAGCTGCATCTTCTAGTTTCATTGGCTGGATATCATAGTGGCATAGGGTTTTCTTCTTAGCATCTTCGTAGTGGTTGTGTGGATGACCTTGAGGTCTCTTGCCAGTCTCCAGGACACTATAGAGAAATTGGCAAGCCCTACAATGGTCATTCATTCTGATGACATGTCCCACCCATCTCATCTGAACTCTGATTATCAGGGACTCAATACTATGACCCAAGACCTTCCGGTTTGCACACGCGGCGCCAGCAGACATGTGGAAAGAACCCTCTCCCTGCCCTCTGATCTTTCTTCCCTGGAGGACCCTGAAAAGGGTCGAAAGTTGCCCTGGAGGGGCGACCACCATGAGGAGGCCCTCCCTGTGATCAAAGAAGGGCGGCAGCTCTCCACTTGATCTGGAGCAGCTCCTCTGGCCTGAAGAAGAAGAGATTGCCATTAACATGACCAATCATTAAGCCACTCCCTGCCAAAAGCCAAAAGCACCATTAAGCACAATGAAGCAATCTGAAGGATCTGGCTGAGATTGTACCTTTCTCACTTCCCTAATTATTTTCCTGTGGGACTCTCTTGAAAATTGCCTTCCCCCCTCTTGAAAGAATGGTGACTATTTACTTGGGGAATTAAAATCTTAAAGCCTCAAAAGAAATGGAAATTATTAACTGAACAATTAAGCAATTTAATCTACCTTTGGGAACTCCTGGGCTATAAAAAAATCCTTATTTCTATGGGAACCTACTACCCTACCTACATTTTAAGCTGTGAAAGAAGGGGGGAAAGGAAAAAAAAAATTTTTATAAGTGTGGAAATGATTTTGCATGCTATTGAGGACATCTTGTGGTGAAACCTGGTACAGCAAATAAACCTCCTCTTTGTTGTGAGATTTGGCTTAAATTCAGATTTGTCCTTGACATTATCTTTAAAGGTAAGAATTGGCAATACCTGGCACTGAAAAACAACTTCTAGGTATAGTGGAGGTGGACACTTATTGGCTTTTATCAAAAACAGCCTCCACTAAAGACCTATCTGTAAACACCGAAGAAATGGAAGAATATTATTCATCACTTGACTATAAACTTATATTTAAAACAAACCTGGCAGTGGCTGAGCAAATGAAAGGCAGACTGCAAAATAAATCTGACAGCTTAAATCTACCAAATGAAAATGTGGCTTCAACTAATGAATTGACAATTCGAAAACCAAAAGAAGAGGAGGAAATTAATATCAAAATAGAAGATGCTAAAGAACAGCAAATACAAGCTGAACCTTCATGCCCAAATCTCAATTCTAACTACAAAACCTACAATTCAAAAAACAACAGAAGCCAAAGAAAGCAACACCAAAATGGAGGATGCCAAAGGCCTTCAAATATAGTACAGTAAGAATCTAGCCAACAAAATAATAACTATAACACCAGGCATGACCTCTCACCTGAGCCAGATGAAGCAGGAAGAAGAAGAACAGATGGACCTATTGATAACAATAATACACCAAACATCGAGAATTGATTTATTAAAGCAACAATTTAATGATTATAAAGGGGACATTTCTTTTGAAAAACTGACAATTGGATGGTCTCCCTGGACTCAAACAATATGTGCAGGAAGAAAGGGAGACACACTTGAGAAGCTAAAGGCACTGATATGGAAGCCTGTTTGGCACAAAAAAAAGTCTAGAGTCAGATTTAAAAATGGGTTTTTTTCTTTGCTGGGATTTCCAATGATAGAGCTTAAAATTTTCTTTAAAGGGGCCAAGATAAATCTTCAAAAGATATAAACTAACTTTAGATTTAGATTTTAGATTTCTAAGGGAAAGGAAAATTAGCCATTAGAACATAACTCTGAATTATACCATAGAATTTGGAATGATACAACAAAAGATATAAAACTTAATAATTGATGAACTATTAAGATGATAAATAGAATATATTTGTATAAAATAAGAATGCACTGAAATGAACAATGTTTGTACTTTAGACATGATAATTATTATACAAGGAAATAGGGGAAATGTGGGTTACCTGAAAATTAAGTTTTCTAGATACTATAGGCTACTTTGGAACTGTACTGCAATTAGGTAAAAATTAAAAACAGGACATGGATATATACAAGTGAAAACACATTGAAAATTGTTCTAATTGATTGTGTCACAATTAGAAATATATTAATTTGATTATGTTACTGGAACTAAGGGAAGTGGAACTGGAACTGGAGAGGGAATTCCTTTTGATGTAACCTGAGCTATTTACAAAATATTTTGTTATTTGTTATTGTTAACCTTTGATTACCCAACCACCACATTGCTTCATAAATACTTGGATGTAAAATTAGAAAATTAGTAAAACTTCTTGTTTTTTTTTAAAAAATACTATGACCCAAGACTTCCAATTTGGAGGCACACTCTTGCCCCCAAATGCCAAGGATGGAACAGAGAACATGTATGTGAAATTTCTCATTATCTGATATGTTAGTACAGAATCAGTACAGAATAATATACATTTATGAATTTATTCAAATATATGCATGCTAGATATGCACATGACCCAACTGTCAGTTTCCTTTACTGCTGCTATGTGCTTAGTGCTATACTTGCACTACGACTCCGTATTCAGTGAAACTTTGTTTTCTCACTGATACATCAGCATTTATTATTACTGGTTTATATGATTCTTGCTATGTGCCTTTTACTTTGGTGTTAGTATGTTGTAATTTTTAAAAGGGTAAAAGTTACTAAAGACTACATAGAATTTCAGAGAACAGCTGAAATTATTTCCAGAGTCCCCCTCTGATGTGAAGTTCTAAATGACCTGGACCAGTTGTATGCTGTTTGGAATGATTGGTATTGAGCAGGTGTCAACCTGGATAAGTGGCAAAGATAGTAAAGTGGAACCAGAAATTATCAAGTTAGACAGCACCGTTATATAAGTCTGGAACAGGCATCTCCAACTGTTTCCAATTGTCAGGAAAAGAATTGCTATTCTGTTGATTCAAAAAGTAGGAGAGATACCATGATTTGAACCCCACATTGACTTTCCTATCTTCTACATATATAATTAGTTTCCTATTTGCAGTAATCAAACTATCTAATTGAATTGAATCTCTGAAGCTTTTGCTGTTAATGAATGCAGGGTTGAGCTTCTGAAGAGCTGATATTTATTGCCTTGCCTGGTGAAGTTGACAATTATTCATTCTGATTTTTTACCTCAGATATATAAATTGCCAGCCCTGGAATTGAATTCTCATAACTCTTCTTAACTTAGGAAAAGTAACCTTTTAGATTTGATGTCCGACGGATTCACAGGGTGTAAGATCATCTGAGTTGAAGTCTGGCAGCCAAGTCGCAACAGATATGAAGTAAACCATTTTTAATTTCCCCAAATTCTTTTTTAAAAAAAATGTGAAAAAAATCTTATTTAGATAGCTATTGTTCAATTTAATGTAACTGTTCCAAAAAGGAATAAAGGAATTTGAGTTAAAATGATAATTCATTATAAGGTTTTGGGGAAGAAGAATGAGTTGAATTAGAATATAGTATAAGTAGCAACTTAGCAAAAGGATATCTTAAATAATAAAATATGTGGACCCCAGTGGATGATTTAATTATTTATAGGAATAGAGAAATTCTGCATTCTAAAAGTAAAACTAGAATTTGTATCCATCTAGCCTAATGCAAACATGTGCACACACATGCACACATCCCTGTGAGTATTCTTTGCCAAAGCTACCCATTATCAGTTCCTTCCCTTCATCAAAACTTACTCCTGCTTTGACTTCAACCTGCTACTTTCTATTTGCCAATTATTAGTAAAAAGAAAATCAAACTCTATATACTGTAAAAATGACCATGCATGAACAAACACTCCCCTAAAGAGCTAGCCAATAGCTGTGTTAAAAACAAAACACACACAAATCCTCAATTCCCCAAAGAATATTTGGGCCATCTGGTGAAGGGAAAGAGAAAGAAGCTTAATGCATAACCTGACCCAGATGGAGGACCGAATCTGTGAGATTCAACTCATAGAGAAACTCTAAAATAATCCGTTGACCTGCCTGATATAGAAATGATAAATTAGCTACTGTTCTAAATATTGCTTTGAAAATTTTCTAAAAAAGTTGTACATATAAAAGCATATTTAACTTGGAATTATTGACACACAATTGGCTTCTGATGTTTTGGCAGGTCACATCATTTATTTCTCCTTCTTTTTGTCAGATTACCTGTAAGACCAAAGGCTTCTGTTAACCATCAAGGAATCCATACTGTTCTATGCCTCTGTTTAACAACCTTAGAGTACTCAGACATTTAAATGGTATTCCTTACTAGATTTAGCTCAGCCCCAAATTTACATCATTTGTGAGCTAATATATGCACGAGTCATTTTTGCACATGTATGCACATGCACAGCTAATTGAGCGCAGCTCATATAACAATTGTATACTTTTCATTATATATATTTGCTAATCTGAAACAATGTTCCACTTGATTTCTCTGAGATTGTATAGTATTATATGTAAATTCAGATTCAGTCATGCTTTGAAGAGACTCATTGAAATCAGTAGGATTTCGTCATAATTAAATAAAATCCTATTGATTCCAGTGGGCTCTCTTTAAGCATGATTAAGTTTGGAATCAATGCAATAATTCAAATGCTTTTGTATCTGAACATATGTATTTAAACAAACACAGAAATCAAGACAATTCTATACATCCTTACGCCGGTGAAATTGCTTTTCTTCAGCTGGATATGAGTAATAAGAGAACAAAAAACCTACTGGACATTTAATCTTACCTGATTTCTTAACATATGCAATGTGTCTAGAAGCCTTGGTCCATATAGTTCTTTTTTTTCATTCATCTGATGAATGAAAAACAATAAATAGATTAAAGTGCCATAAAATCTTTATTTATCTGTAAATCACCATGTAACATGCTCAAATATAAAATTTATGTAGTAATTTTGCATGTGTAATATTTACAATAGCACTTTTACATTATCTGAAAATGATACTGAAATTATTCTATTAGTAGTAGTAGTAGTAATAGTAATATTAGTAATGAAAGTAGAAGTAATAATAATATAACCCTAAAAATTTGAACACTGAGTTAGACTGCTCAGGTAAAATATAAATTTGTCTTTGATTCTATCCTTTGTATAAAGAACAAGCAGAACTACTTCTAAAGATGGAGAGAAATGTTCTACAATGTTACCCACACAAGCCTATTTTCTGTTTAAAATTCTGATAGCACCAGATTAACATTTACAATGAAAATATGAAATATGGCATTGATCTCATAGCCTGAAACATCTGGCATGCAGTTTAACATAATAAATATAACTCTGATGAAACTTAACATAATTAAACAAAAAATGAGGCTAGGGAAGATTTCTAAAGAGAGAAAAAGAGTAAGCTTGGAATTTTTGAGCTGTTAGAGATTCCCTAGTGAACAAAAATCTCTGGTGCTAGTTCAGATTTTGGGGCAATTTGCAAGAAAAGCATTTTTGTTTACCTGAGACTTGCAACACAAGAAAACCAAGTACCCAGAAAGAAGCCACCAAAGGCAATGCAAAAATGAAATTTACGTTACTGATTCAAGCAGTAACTTGGTCTCTGAGGCTTTTTAAACTAGAATATGTAAAACAGGACTACACCATTTTCTCTGGGCTGTATGTTTGATTTTTGACTTGACATGACAGGCTTTGCATTCTAAAAAAGTTGTAGGAGAATCCGGAATGAAATCTACATTTACTTTCCAATCTAGCACAGTCTCATTAATATATTTCCTAAGGCTGTGTTTGGTAGCATGAGGAAATGTAAATAAAGTACCTACCTGTATCTTCTTAAAACAGCTGTCCCTTTTCTGAGGAACAAGAACACCTTGGAGACAGCAGATGATGTGGCCTGCAAAGTTTGTTCTTCTACTTACAAGCAGTAAGCATGAAACAGCAGCAGTCCTGATACCTTTCCTTCTTCTAGCACAGGAAGAGAAGAAAAGGCCATTTGAAGTTTACTTACAATGCACCTGGGATTCTGACAAAACATCAAGTCTTGAATGATAAGGATAACCATGATTGGGAGGTTATGATCTTAAGAAAATGAGAAGGAAGAGAAGGAAGAGCCTTCTGAAGGAAACAAATCAACAGTTGACAATTCTGAGAGCCAGTTTGTTATAATGGTTAAGGAAGCAGGCTTGAAACGGGGAAAGTGTGAGTTCTAATCTCAATTTAGGCATGAAACAAGCTAAGTAACTTTGGACCAGTCAGTCTCTTTTATCCCTAGGAAGAAGACAAGGGGAAACCACTTCTGAAAATCTTGCCAATGAGACTATTGCCAGGAGTGAAGAAAACAGGTTCACAGACCTGACTACAGACAGGCAATTCATTGAAATATTACTCGCAGTGCGGTAGTGGGATAATAACTGTATTATGGATATTATTGTGGAACAGAACAGATGCTTGTCAGTAAGGTACTTTAAAAAAAAAGCTAAATTGCAATATAGTGTCCTATCTCAAGAAATGCCTTTTCATTGCTGGAGGCAAAGGTCCCCATCTAGAGTGTTAATAACCCCCTGCTGGATCATACTAATGACCCATGTAGAATCAGTTTCAGTAGCGGCTCACCAAAAAGTCTCTACTGTTTGTCGCTCAGCAATTTCTAATCACAAATATTTCTTGGAATAAGTACAATTAATTTACCTATAATCACTAAAACCCACCAAGAAATTCAGAAATTTCTCTAATTCCCTCTTACCACTAGATATTTCATATCTGGTCTGCAAAACTCTAGAGTACCATTGCAAGGGACGTGGTGGCTCAGTGTGTTAGGATGCTGAGCTTGTCGATCAGGTCGGCAGTTTGGCGGGTCGAATCCCGAGTGCTGCGTAACAGAGTGAGCGCCTGTTACTCGTCCCAGCTTCTGCCAACCTAGCAGTTCGAAAGCACGTAAAAATGCAAGTAGAAAAATAGGGACCACTATGGTGGGAAGGTAACAGCGTTCCATGCGCCTTTGGCGTCTAGTCATGCCGGCCACATGACCATGGACACGTCCTCGGACAAGCGCTGGCTCTTCGGCTTTGAAACGGAGATGAGCACCGGCCCCTAGAGTTGGAAACGACTAGCACGCATGTGCAGGGGAACCTTTACCTTTCAGAGTACCATTAGATGGCAGTAAATAGTGACACAGCACTCTTACTACTGTCCAGGATTCACTAAGATTTCTCTAGCTCGGATATTTTATAATAGTGACTTCCAGAATCTCACCATGCAATGTGAGAATTAAACATTCTTCTGTTCATTTAAATATCATAGGACCATATAATTATGGTCCTAACAAGTATTTTGTGAGAGAAAGGTAATTTCCCCAACAACAGGATGATAAATCTGAATTAAATCTATTTCTTTTTTTCTTTTATATACATAGGCAAATATGTGACAAAACTATAGAACAGAACTATACAGATTGTGTTGCACATAATCTGCCTGCTTTTTAGACTTCCACCTTTACCATCAGAAAACTGGGCCAGTCCTTATAGAGGTCTAAAGCTGACTCTGGATGGAAGGCTAAAACAACAGAATATTAATGTTCCTTTAAGAGCTGTGAAATTGTCTCTAGAATAAGCAGTTCATCTGCAGGGGTGTGGACTGAAATGGGTATTTGACAGACAGAAAGTGGGAAAGAGTATCTGGCCATCTGCAAGAAACTGAGGCAAAGGGATCAAGCTGAGACTTGGCTGAAGGTAAACCAGCTTGGGATGAAGAAGCCTCTCTAGGGATCTTATGCTGGACAGCTGAGTGGCTGCCTTGTGGGAGTGCCTGTTTGTTGCCACTTATGCCCTGATTGTACATTTATAATTAAACCAAATATTGCACATTGGAACCATAGATATCCAGTGCTTTCTCATCCAAAAGAACTTAACCCAGTTAAACCAGCAATGTTTCATTGCCTGGTAATTGGGAAAAGTATTAATCATGATTATGCAGAGACATAGAAACGTACACATGCTTCTACTCACAAACCGCCTCTGCATTTTTGCAACATTTCACTTTTTCTCTTTTCTAACTGTCCTCCTTCTGTCATCAGAGGAGACACATTTGGTGCAAAGATTTTTTGTAACTTTATTCAAAAACCACACCACAGGGATTTTGCAGCAAACTCTGATAAACCTTTTGCATGGACTAAAGGGAGAGAGATTTGGCAGAATAGTTTGTGCATGGAAAGGTGCCAGAACAAACTATCCTGAGAAATAGTTGAGAATGCTCTGGGTATCAGGACGGGTTACTGGATTTTGTCTAGGCTGGTAGTGGATTCCTAAAAGCAAAAATGGCACTGGTGAGGAAGTGAGAAAAGTTGGCTGGTTGTGGCTGAAGGCTGGACTCGCTGTGGAGCATAGAAGAAATGAAAGAAGAGCAGTCTTGGTTTCTGTGGGGAGGAATATAAGGGGAGATGAGGGGAGGAAAGAATTGACTGGAGAGGGCAAAGGAATGTTAGCTATTTATAAAGCTGATATGAAGTGTTCTTGTGAAGAATATAGTTATTGCAGTTGTTTTGGAGAACTGCAGAATTGGGTCCTTCTGTAGCACAGTTTCACATATCAGCTCCCTAAAAAGTGTTCATTAGATATCAGGGTTCCCAATACAGCCTTATGTTCCTGTAACACTTAGATGTTTTCATTGTCAGGCCTTGGACATGCGACTGTTCTGCATAAGAGTCAAAGAGACTAGGAGAAATACGTTGGTTAACCCATATTGTTCCATATGATAGGAATTGTGTTCTGTTTGCTGTAATCATGATTGTGATCATAGATCAATATGCAATGGATGCAATGTTGCTAAGGGCCCAGATTAATCAGAAAATAAAATATCTCCCAGTCTCTCTCTTATGGAGTTGCTGCTTGGCAACCTCAGAAACATAGTACTTCTGAAGAGTCAGCTGCTTCATATCCTGCTCTGGTAAGGAAAAAGCTGAACCCAGAACTTCCAGAGCATTTTTATCCATAACAGTTTGTTTAGAGTTCTTGAACTAGACTATGCATAATAGCTTGGAAATTTCGGAACTGAAATAGTTTTGGACAGTTTGGAAATGTTCCCTGGTTTGATTTATATTCAGGTTACTGGAAAGTATGAATTTCAGAATCCAAACTTCTATTGCTCTTCCTGCAGGAAGACATAATTATTAAAGATAGATATACATCAGCTTAGTGGTCCCCAATAATGGTGGGAGCTTGCATAATACTATATATACAGTATAATTTCAATATTCATAATCCTGTGTGGAGGACTTAGATAGGAATGAAGAATTACTGAAAAATTAGTAAAGGATTTGACATTAATAATTACACATTTTCATTTACATGTAAATGTATTATTTAGATTTAATTGTTTCCAGGTATATCATGTTTCACTCTGGGGAAATTCTCCAAGATAATAGTATAGGAAGTGGTCATTTTGCTGTGTATATTTCTTACGGATGTTCGAAATTTGCTGATGAAGCAGAAGAAGTTCATGTGTGGAGGTTTTGAAAAGACAGCACATGTAGGTTCTTTATATTAAACTTTATGATGAATAGGCTAATCCAGAAAAAAAATTAGAAAAATACAGTGCTTGTTGTGGTAACTGCAGCTAATCTAGCTATACTTACATATATAAGCCTATAAATAAACACAAAATTGGTTCCACAATAGATTGCAAAATATATTAAAATTATTTGGGAATGCAATGCTGCATTTGGAAAATTTAAGCAGATGTTCTCAGGTGATGCTGTCCTAGAATATAAATATTTTAAAGGTATAAGTAAGAGAACTGCTAGAACAGCTAAAAGGAATAGTTGGAGGCAATTTTCGGGACATTTATAGATACATGTGTAAGCTTTGGTACAGAGACAGATAAGGGATTGGAATGGAATTAGATATTGGAATAAATATTTCTTTATTGGTACTAGAAGATTATTCTAAATGCACTTCTAATATGAATAAATCTGGGTCTTTGGCAGATGCTTTCATCAGAATTAGCAGTCCAGAAAATTGGTTAGAAAGTTTTGGCAATGACAGTTTTTATTTTCAGGTTTTCATGGTGATCTTCAACATGGCAGGTTATGGAGGAGGAAGATGATTTGAATGTGGATTTCCCTATGTGGAAATTGGGAAAGTGTTTAGGAAATTCTAAAAATAACAGCTCAGTAAGCAAATTCTATGGAATCTGTCTGTAGATTGTATAGTGAGCTTATATGAATTGAATTTGGTTGGAATGCTTAGAAGATGATTCTAAAGATTTAAGAAAGCACTGCTGTGGTTCCAAACATAAATCTGGTAAAGTTTTCTCAAGTCCATCTGCTTATATGATAATAGTCCAAATCAGTGGTGGGATTCAAATAATTTAATAACCAATTCTCTGCCACAATGTAGTGGAGGAGGGGGAAGCTGCCCCATGTACCCCACAATTGCTTACCATGCTGAAGGGGCCCCGCAGCCAGAGCTATCATGCCCCAGCACCTGTCGTGCCTCACTGTTGCTGCTTTTTCAGTCCTGGATCTCGGTTTGTCCAGAACCTATGCAGAGAGTCTTTGGAAATGAAATCCTGCTGCAATTGGGTGGAATGGGAACCATTCCTTTTGCTTTTGGACCAGCTCCAAAATGGGCTGGAAGGAGCAGCCCGAGGACTCCAATCTGGGTTTGCAGCAAGCAAGGGGATTGGAGGCACATGAATACATACTAGTCTGGCATCTAAAAAAAAACATTATTATTTTTTTGGTGCTGGATCTTTGCTGCCATACTGTTTAACTTTCTTTAAAGTTTACTTGATGCAGAACAGGAAGGATCCACATTCTGCATCAAGTAAACTTTAAAGAAAGTTAAACAGTATGGCAGCAAAAATCCAATAGTGGGGGGAAAAAACCCATTTTTTTGAGACGCCAGACTAGTGTGTGCATTCACTGCCTCCAATCCCTCTCAAAGTTTGTTGAAATCAGTTCTTTTAAAATCTAATACACTAGTTTGATTTTGTTCTATTGCTTGTGTCTGCATTATATTGAATTCCAATATGACATGATCACTCTTCCCCAAAGTTCTTGCAACTTCAACTCCTTCTATCATTTCATCTCTACTAATAAGAATTAAGTCCAGTGTAGCTTTTCCTCTAGTTCCCTCCTCTACTTTTTGGATGACAAGGTTGTCAGCTAGGCTCATAAGGAAGCTGTTTGATCACCCACTTGATGTTAGGGTAGTTAAAGTTCCCCATTACTACTGTGATGTTTCATACGTTCTTTAGTTAACCAATTAGCAAAAGGTTTTTATTTTGCTAATCATTTTTTTCTAATATGGTTTTACTTTTATGACTTATTAGCTGTTGAGACATTGGATTAAAATGGTAGCCATATACATTTTAAGAATATTAGAATAATAATGATTAAAGGGGAAATGGTATTTTTGTTGCTGTTGTTCAATGCTATTAAATTGAACGTGTAGCTTGTTTACCTGAAGCGGGGATTTGCTTGTTTGTTTTTTGAATATCTCTGACATGGATAAGAACTGAAATTGGAATGAGGAGAAATACATGTCTGTGATCTACAGCACCTAAAAGTGAATCCCTTGAATGAATATTTCACAATTGGAGTTAGTTACCATTCCAGTCATAACAGGGGTTCAGGGAATTCCATATTTGGGAATGTGTATGAAGCATTTTATGCTGCTGCCTGAAAGATCATTCATTTGTTGGCCTATCTTTCAATTTTGTAAGTGTTTTTAACTTGGGAATGGAATTGGGGTATCTAAGATAAAAGAAAAGTAATACTATCTGATTCTTTGCCAAAGCTTGTGGCTGTGGAATGTAAAAGATCTGGTCAATGAAATGTGCTTTCTAAACACCAAAATGTGGATTTCTGTTGGACAGCAGCCAAAGTGAGTATTCAAAAAATGAAAAGAAAAAAAGTATATTATGCAGCTAAGGAGATGTGTCATTCGATTTCAGCAGGAAATTAGAGATGAAAGGCAGAGACAATGTGCATTGGACATTTTCAGAGAGTTTATTATTTTTGTCCTGGTTTGGCTGTATGAGTCAGGTGAAATAGGTTAGTACTTTCTGACTCTTGTTGTGTCATTAAGCATTAAGGAAAAAATCTCTCCAGAACCAGAAAGAATATAGTGGGACTATGAGAAGTTTGTGGACTGGAAGAAACAATTAATCATGTCCTTTGAGATTATTTATATTATGATAATTACCTTTTACTGAGGTATTCTGACTAGTGTTCAAGATCATCAATTTTAAAGGCTGCTTTACAGGTCTCGAATATATTTTTATGGATCTTTGTGATTTGTGATTTTGGGGGTTTAATTGAATTTACAGGTTCTTTCAGTAGGAGGTGATAGAAAGCCTTATTATCCTATTCCCAAGTAAAAGAAGAAAGCTTTCTATGACTTGATAAGCATTTCTTACTGGCCATATGTCCCACTGCTAGTTTGTATAACACACACTTAGTGTGTTGTATCTCTCTGTATAGATACAACACACTAAGTTTGAATTTAATAACATCACAGCAAACTGAATTTATGTTAACACATTTATGTCAAAAGTATGGGGAAAATGGTAAAAGATCTCACAAGAAGAGAAAGACCTTGAAGCAAAATTGTCACAGCAATAAAAGATGGGAAGATATATAGCTCTGTGGAAGATATACATTTTCAATATTAAAATTTTACTTGAATGTATATAATAAATCTATGAACTTATCTAATGAAGACATAGAGGGATTTTAAACTAAAATACACCTTCTACGGTTGGATTTTTCACAACAGTTAATATTGGCACCTTTGACCATGAATGATACTGTATATATAAAAAATGATTCTGAATGTAAATAACAGTACTAGATTGAATGGATATTTTTTTGAAAGGTATAAAACATTGATTTATATTCTTGGTCTTAGACTTTCTCGGGTTATATAATGAAATGATTGAAAATGGAATTTATCCTCTTCACTTAGTATAGCATTTATCACAGTTATTCCAAAACCTAGTAAAATCAGTAATTAAATGGTAATTATTGACCTATTTCATTGATTAATGTAATCAGCTGGTGGTAGATGTGATATATCTCAAGAAATAAATAGCTAAGAAGGTAGGGTAGGTTAAGATAACATAAGGGATAAGGGATAAGGGATAAGATAACATATAAAATAAGTCTATAATTCTCTCACTGCCAAGAAAATGTTCAGATCATATTATTTTAGTGAAATATGATTTTCCTAAAGAATTTGTAATACAAGTCCAGATTCCCTAGCAGCCCCCAAATCCAAAGTGAACATTAATGGTGTTTTTGTTATGTACTTTTGGACTGTACAAATGGTCATGAAAAAGGTACAAAGGTATTAGACAAGAATGGCCAGTATCCTTTTTGCTCTTTTACTTTGGTCTAAAATTCTTGACGTTATTGTAATATCTAGTGTTCTGCATAATTTGCTAGAATATATATTAATATTATATGGTGATGATATTTTATTGTTTAACTCTGAATCTTATACTTCACTTTCAGTTTTGATGTTTTTGATTAATGCTTTTGGTCAAATTGCAAGATATTCTGTTAATTAATTAGAATTGATACTGATTGATAATGACTTTTAAGTAATTATCAATTTTGTATATGTATTGATATGAATTTATGTACCACTTAGGAATTTCTTATTTCAAGTGATATTTCTATACTGAATATGGCTAAACCAACCTGGACATTCTTAAATAGAAGTCATTAAATCTTATATATTAAATCTTGCACCTTAAAAGGATACTTTACATTTTGCATGGAATTCTTATATTCACATCCATAAAATATTTTCAAAATTCAGTACACTGTTTTATACTTCTAGAGTAGACCAATAACTGAGTAACAGAGTTGGAAGGGATCTTAGAGGACTTCTAGTCCAACCCCATGCTAAAGCAATTTGAGACAAGTCGTTGCCCAGATTCTTCTTAAAAACTTCCAGTGGTGAAGCATCCACAACTTCTGAAGGCAAGCAGTTCTACTGGTTAATCTGTGTGGGCTCCTTGAGTTCCAAAAACACCTTTGAAAAAGATGCAATTGTTACTTAAAGATGAATTTCGGAATCTTGAATTATAGGTAGTCCTTCACTTACAACCATTTGTTTTGTGACCATTTGAAGCTACAATAGCAGTGAAAAAAGTGACTTATGACCAGTTTTCATTCTTACGATCATTATAGCATCCCAAAGGCCATGTGATTATAATTCAGGCACTTCACAACTAGCATGTATTTATGACAGTTGCATTGACTCAGAGTCATGTGATCACCATTTATAACCTTCCCAGGCAGTTTCTGACAAGCAAAGTCAATGGGGAAAGCAAGATTCACTTAATGACCACATGATTCATTTAACAATTCTGGCAAAGAAGGTTGAAAAATGGGGTGCAACTCACTTAATACCTGCTTTGGTTAGCAACAGAAATTTTGGGCTCAGTTGTAGTCATAAGTCAAGGACTATCTGAATATCATTGTCCATATCTTTTATATAATTTGCATACTTCCAAATAAAGTACAAATTTTCCATTTTGGGCTCTTTTGTAATATTTATATTTAATAACTGTAGCTAACTGGATATTTTTGAATCACAAATGCAATAGATTTGTTATGATTGCACCATACTGATTCAAAAAATGTATGATATTATTTTTCTAAAAATGTGTTTTGAGCCTTTTTCTTATACTAAATTCATGCCATGATATAGGATAAAATAAGAGTTTTTACTATTTTTGACATAAAAGAGAAAAACCTTTTACTGTTGGCAATCATTGACAGTATTTATAATCATCTTGATCAACTTGTTATTAATATTCCAAGGCTGTGTACTTCGTAAATGCAATCAAGAAGAGGAAAAGTAAAATAATTTCATTTTCTTTCCCAGGACCAGATTTCATGAATGCTGTGTGAAGATGTCCTTTCAAACACCCCATCTTTCTCATCAAGGGTGTAGCCAGTAGTGGGATTCAGCTGGTTTGCACTGGTTCAGTAGAACTGGTAACTAATTTCTTTTGAGTTCAGAGAACCAGTTGATGCATGGCAGAAACGCCTTCCCCTCCCACCCCTGATTGGACCCATGCAACACCTTCTTTCCAGCTCTGATGTGGTCCCCCATAACTTCCTCCACCATGGGCAAACCCACAAACAGAAATTTGTGTGTGGGGGGGGAAGTTCCATCAGTTCCAAATTCATGAGATCTTTTTTTTTTTGCAAGAAGTTGGAATTGATTGATTGAACTTTTTTTTTAGTCCCACAAACTTCTTTTGTTTGTGGGGCTACACATGGCAGTGGAGGAAGTGACAGAGGAGCTGGAAAGAAGCTTAGAAATGAAATGGTTTGGGAAGCAAGGGCATCTGGGTTGTGGTGGGTGGGGCAAGCTCTCCAGCTCTGTGGCGGCAAAGAAATGTTTTCCAGCTCCGGCACTCCACCTGCCACTTTGGTGGCTGTGTGGACAGAGCTACAAAGAGGGCTCAGAAGGGGAGTGAAATGGGAGAGTGGGTAGGCAAGTGAGGGGGGATCTGCCGAAGTCCTCTGGAGGAGAAGATGAAAAGCAGTCCCAGCCTTGCCCACTGCCAGCAGTTCAGAGAAGCTGCCTCTGAGCTAAGCGGCCAGCCGACAGCGGAGGAGATGCTGCAGTGGGTCGTGCCTGGGAAAAGGAGAGCATACGAGGCCGCGACCCGGGAAGGAAATCAGCTGTGCTGGGATGCATCTGACCATGTGAGACATCAACGGGTTAGTGGGCGGCTGGTGGGGCCGGCTATGGACAGCAGGCAGCTGAGGCAGCTCCAGAGCCCCGGCTGCCCCTCTGCTCCCTCCTGCTTCCCAGTGGCCAACTGGTTGAGGGGTTCAGAGCAACAGGAGCAGCAGCAGCAGCCGCCCCCATCAGAACCACTGAGCAGATGGGGCCCAGGCCAGGCAAGGTTTTCCTGGGTTTCCTGGTTTTCCTGGGGCCATTATGTTTTTGATTACAAGTGGTATCTTCCTCAACCACACAGTCTCCCTAAAAGCTATCAGTTCTAACAATGGATACAGGTGGTTGGAGAAAAAATAATGTCGCCATTTGATACCTGTCTTCTTCCTATGGGACCAAAGTTAGCGGGTGGCTGGTTGAAGAGAGGGGCAGTTGCAGTTCTGCCTACTTTATTAAACGGCAGGTTTTTAACAGGCAGCCTGGTCCATTTCGTTAAAAATTAAAAAAAAACGTTTTTGTTTTTTTAACAAAATGGAGCAGGATGCCTGTTAAGAGCCTGCCCTGTAATAAAGCAGACAGAACCCCCCCAAGCAGCCCACCCTGATGGAGGTGGAGGCAGAGAATCATTTGTTAAATTATTTGAAACCCACCACTGGGTGTAGCTATACATAAAGCAAATTTCATTGGAAATTCCATGCTGGAAATATAGTTAGAATGCCTATAGATCATCTTATTCCAGTACTCCTTATTTAACAACCACAACTGGGACTAACAACATGGTCATTAAGTGAAGCTATCACTAATGAAACCTTGATTAACCTTATAATCCTACTTCAGCTTTCCTTTGTTTTACAAACCTGCAAAGGTTGTAAATGGAGGCATTGGTTGCAAAGTTACATTTTAATCATTATTGTACTGCAAATTGTCACTGTCCAAGGCAGTCACTAAATGAGGACTACCTGTACTCACATCAGTTTGTTTAACAGGAGCTTTTGAAGGTGATTTCAGATTAGATTTTACTGCACTTCATTCATAGAAATTTACTTCCTATATCATGCTACAATTCTACCTCTTTTTCATGCTACCAGGTATCTTAAGGATTGAATGGTAGAAAAATTATATAATCATTTGAGACTGGGTTCTGCTATGAAACATTCTTCTCAACAGACCATCCCTCATAAGCCCTTGTTTCTATTTAGATATTTAGATGGAAGAGTGCAGCCACTTTCTGTATATTTTTATTCATAAGACCCATGATGCAATTGATTCCACTCACAAATTAGGTCCAGACACATAATCTTTTCTCCTTTGTCAAGAGATCATATTTGATATGATTTCTTATAAGCAATTACTTAGATTGGTAGGGAATGATTGGCAATTAAGGTCGTTAGCTGAGTTAAAACAAGAAAATATTGTACAGTCTTGGTTCCAGTATACTCAACTGCAAGCTAGGTGGAAGTTAGATCAGAAGGTTGGTTTGACACTGATGGATGAAAATTTGGTAAAACAGATTAAAGATCAAACTCGAGCACATATAAAGAGAATTTATAATGCTTTAATAGAATTGGATTCAGAAATTGAATTAGTGAAAGACTGCATGGTAAAGTGGGCTCAAAATATTCAAGAACCGATCCCATTGGATGTATGGGAGGTAATTTGGGTTAGAAATGTAAAATTTACTCAAGCCCAAAATTTAAGAGAAATTTTTTATAAAATGTTTTGTAAATGGTATTTGGATCCTAAAAAGCTGTCTTGTATGTATTCCAATTTACAGCCCAAATGTTGGAGATGTGGTAGTTTGGACGCTACTTATTTTCATATTTGGTGGACTTGTAGAAATATAAAAGCTTTTTGGATTAAAATTTGGTGGAACATCCAAAAGATTTTTAAGAGAAAGATAAAGTTTACCCCACAATTATTTTTATTGGGTGTTATTATAGATTGTGATACTAAAGAAATTAACTTGATGTTGAATTTGATAACAGCTGCAAGGTTATTGGTAGGGCAATATTGGAAGAAGGATTGCCTGCCTACTATAGAGGAATGGACGCTTAAAGTGTCAAATTTAGCAGAAATGGCTACGATTTCTGCTTATTTGAAGGATCATTCACAAGAAAGATACATTTCAGTTTGGAGAAGATGGATAGATTATATTCAGAATAAATATGGGACTAAAAAGTTCCATTTAGCCTATGAGTAAATTTTAGATTGTTATAATTTATTATACTGGAAATTTTTCTTTTTTTCTTTTTTATTATTAGTTTTAATTATACGGTATTATTATTGTATTAGTATAATTTGGATACTTTTAGATTATTTGTAATTATGTTATAGGCGGGTTAAAGTGCATTATGTATTTGGTTATTTATACAGTTGGTTAATGTTAGTTAGATTATGATTATTATATATTTGTAACCCTGTAATCAGCTTTGGGAAGTGGGGGAGGGGGAGGGGGTATAGGGGTGGGTGGGGATGGGATAATATTGTAATTTTTATAAAACTTTTCAATAAAAAAAGAGATCATGTTTGAAAATACAGTCCTTCAATCATTTTGCTGTTGCATCAGCCTGTCCTACATATTAGTTTTCTAGGAAAAAGTTGAAAAGCTAGCTTTTTGCCTGCATAGCCATAGAGATTCATTGAAGGGAATGCTATAAACAAAGGTCATTAAGTCCCAAAGAAGCTTTTGTCTGTTGTAAGACTTATCCCCAGAATACATCACTCCAAAGTGAAAACTAAAAATAAATGTATTATTACATCTTTACCTGACATCTTTTCTTCAATCTGGAGTGATTCTTCAAAATTGGAAGTTTTTCTTTATGTGTGTGTGTGTGTATGTGTGTGTATCAGTATGAAATTGTCAAACTCCAGGAACAATATAAAACAGCTGCTTATTGCTAAAATAGTAAAAACAATAACAATCAGTGCCCCCACTGATCTATCGAATCCCCTCAGGATGATGCAGGGACTCCTGCAGGAAGAACGATAAACAAAGGAGGATGGTATGACCTGCAGAAAGGAGAGGCAAGATAAACAACACCCGACTGAATGTGGACAGTGGAATAAGATCAGGAATGACCCGCAAACATTCCAATTGACCGAATATGGATGAGACAGGGAGGGAGGATGCCACAATGCGTTTGTACATCTATGCATGAGGAGCAACCTGCTAAAAGTGAACAGCGCAACAAGAGGGAGAATGATCTAGCAGCCACTCTGACCCACTATATGCGGATGAGGCAGGGGGGAAGGGCACCACAGCGTGTGCACACACCCACACACGATGAATGATCGGAGGAGAAGAGATCGGCAGGACTGAACAGCAGAGGGCATAAATGATGGACAGATGCACTAGAGAAGAAAGGAAGGAATGACAATGGAGGGGCGTATACAACGCCAGCTCAGGACATGCAGCCTGTGATGACTGCGGGACGGGGGGTTGGAAGATGGATTAAATAATAGCATCAGTAGGCCCTGCTACTACGGAGCCGGTGGGAGGGGCGCGACCGAAGAGACCAACTGCGGATCTTCAGGTGGTGTTCCATAGGCTTCAAGTCACTAAGAATGGCGATCCAGGCCCAAAATTTAAGAGAAAAATTTTATAAAATGTTTTATAGATGGCATCTGGATCCTAAAAAGCTGTCTTGTATGTATCCCAACTTAAAGCCCAAATGTTGGAGATGTGGTAGTTTGGATGCTACTTATTTTCATATTTGGTGGACTTGTAGAAATATAAAAGCTTTTTGAATTAAAATTTGGTGGAACATTCAAAAGATTTTTAAGAGAAGGATAAAGTTTACCCCACAATTATTTTTATTGGGTGTTATCACAGATTGTGATACTAAAGAAATTATTTTGATGTTGAACTTGATAACAGCTGCAAGGTTATTGGTAGGGCAATATTGGAAGAAGGATTGCTTGCCTACTATAGAAGAATGGACGCTTAAAGTGTCAAATTTAGCAGAAATGGCTAAGATTTCTGCTTATTTGAAGGATCATTCACAAGAAAGATACATTTTGGTTTGGAGAAGATGGATAGATTATATTCAGAATAAATATGGGACTAAAAAGTTCCATTTAGCTTATGAGTAAATTTTAGATTGTTATAGTTTATTATAATGGAATTTTTTCTTTTTTATTATTAGCTTTAATTATATGGTATTATTATTGTATAGTATAATTTGGATACTTTTAGTTTACTTGTATTTATGTTATAGGGGAGTTAAAGCGCATTATGTATTTGGTTATTTATATAGTTGGTTAATGTTAGTTAGATTATGATTATTATATATCTGTAACCCTGTAATCAGCTTTGGGAAGTGGGGGAGGGGGAGGAGGCTTAAGGGTGGGTTGGGGAGGGGATAATATTGTAATTTTTATAAAACTTTTCAATAAAATAATAATAATAATAGCATCATGGCTGGACGAAAGGAGGATGGGTTAAGATAGAAAAGGCAGGAGAGGAGGCACAACAACGAAGGGTAGAACTGACAGAGGTAGGAGGGGCAAAGAAAGGAATAAAAGGAAGAAAGAAAGCAATAGGACTGGAATACGCTCAAGGAGATGCGGGACAGCTAGGACAATTACAGTTAGTTAGAATGGGCGGCCCTATTACACAATCAATGTGAAGGGAACTGAGTCAACAAGGTTTATAAGCAAACTCCCAACCCCTGCATTTACTCTGATGATGCTGGCAGTGGACCAGCAAAAGCTAAGGTTGTTTTAGGTTTGTAAATAGTTGTTTTTATTTTTTTTAGTATTTTAGCAATAAACAGCTGTTTTATATTCTTCCCGGAGTTCAAGAATTTCATACTGCTATACAGATATGCTTGGGATTTGTAGTTTTATAATTATTAGGGATATATATATATATATATATATATATATATATATATATATATATATATATTATATATATATATATATATATATATATATAATATATATATAATATATATAATATATATAATATATATAATATTATATATATTTATGTATATATAAAGGTAAAGGTGAAGGTTCCCCCGCACATGCGTGCTAGTCGTTTCCAACTCTAGGGGCCGGTGCTCATCTCTGTTTCAAAACCGAAGAGCCAGCGCTTGTGCGAGGACGTCTCCATGGTCATGTGGCCAGCATGACTAGACGCCAAAGACGCATGGAACGGTGTTACCTTCCCACTGTACTGATCCCTATTTTTCTACTTGCATTTTTATGTGCTTTCAAACGTGCTAGGTTGGCAGAAGCTGGGACGAGTAACAGGCGCTCACTCTGTTATGCGGCACTCGGGATTCAACCCGTCAAACTACTGACCATCTGATCGACAAGCTCAGCGTGTCCTAACCCACTGAGCCACCACATCCATATATATATGTATATATATATATATATATATATATATATATATATATATATATATATATATATATATATATATATTTGTTTTCGTAGATTCTTGCGGGTGTCTGTATGTGTAGGACTAGAGTCTCAGGTTTCTTCCCGCGTTCCTTTCATCTTCAGAAAGTTGTGGCGACGTTTCGACGAAATCCCATCCGTCATCATCAGGCCGGAGTGTTCCTCCTGCTGCTTTCAGGAGCAATGCGTGGTCTGTCTGTTCCTTTCCTTCCAACTGCCGGTGGGGCTGTGTTCCGACTGGGTGGAGGCATGGCTGCTTTCTGATTGGGTGGGGGTGTCCTCCGACTGGGTGGAGGCGTGGTTGTCTTCTGATTGAGTGGAGGCGTGGCTGTCTTCTGATTGGGTGGATGTGTGGTTGTCTTCCGATTGGTTGGAGGCGTGGCTGTCTTCTGATTGGGTGGGGTGTGTTCTGAATGGGTGGGGTTTTTTGTTGTGTCGTAATATCCTGAGTGTTGTGATTTGGTGTCCTGAGGAGTGGGCTGTGTAGTGGCCTCCAGAGCTTTGGTTTGGCTCCGAGTTCGAGGACCTGCTATGTATCTCTGGTATGGGTCAGTCAGGTTCGTGTGTGCGTTCTTCTGCTTGGGTGATAGCACTTTTGCTTGACTTGTTCTGTCTCCTGTGTGGAGAGTTTTTGTTCTGGGTGTGGATGAGTCTTGCTGGGGCTGGTGGCATTTGGGTTGTTTGTTGACCACTCCTCAGGACACCAAATCACAACACTCAGGATATTACGACACAACAAAAAACCCCACCCATTCAGAACACACCCCACCCAATCAGAAGACAGCCACGCCTCCAACCAATCGGAAGACAACCACACATCCACCCAATCAGAAGACAGCCACGCCTCCACTCAATCAGAAGCCTCCACTCAATCAGAAGACAACCACGCCTCCACCCAGTCGGAGGACACCCCCACCCAATCAGAAAGCAGCCACGCCTCCACCCAGTCGGAACACAGCCCCACCGGCAGTTGGAAGGAAAGGAACAGACAGACCACGCATTGCTCCTGAAAGCAGCAGGAGGAACACTCCGGCCTGATGATGACGGATGGGATTTCGTCGAAACGTCGCCACAACTTTCTGAAGATGAAAGGAACGCGGGAAGAAACCCGAGACTCTAGACCTATATATATATATATATATATATATATATATATATATATATATATGTGTGTGTGTGTGTGTGTGTGTGTGTGTGTGTGTGTGTGTGTGTTAAGTATTTGTCAAGGCTTTTTGAAAGCACCTTGCTAATTAACTCTTTCATTCCTGTATTGGCCTGTCTCAAGGCTTATCCACAGGATATAGTCAACTATGACAGCTCATTATTTGTGCAAATTATTCAAATTGCTAATAAAGAATTTTGGGAGGCTGATATGGCCATTTCGAACTCTTTATGTTCTCATCAGTCAGTCATACCCTTTATCTGAGATTCGAACCTGGGCTGATTGTATCTTAGGCAGTTGTTTTTAACTTGCTGAGCCACAGGTTCTTTCTCTCTTTTTATTAGCTAGAAGGCAAGGCAAATATATGTTAAGTATTTGTCAAGGCTTTTTGAAAGCACCTTGCTAATTAACTCTTTCATTCCTGTATTGGCCAATTCCTGTATTCATTCCTGTATTGGCCATTCCTGTATTCTTCTGCTTCTCCCAGAAGAAGGAAGCTGAAGCCACCAGCCTGAGGATGACGGATGGGATTCCATCGAAACGTTGCTCCTACACCTTCAATTCTATGTGGGGAAAAACCCGAATGACCAAATATATATAACAATTTAGAATGTCATAAGATTGTTTGACTTTTTTATCAAGAACTGAATATAGCACTTGAAAAAGTGCTGCAAATTGCATCAAATTATTTGTCATATAATAAAGGTTTTGGTCTTCAGGTGATTACTTAGTGTTAAGGTATCCATTGCTATTATTTTTTTAATGTCTTAATAAAAAGAAAGAGTAGAGAAGCAAATTTAGCAATTAAAATGCCTAAAAAGAAAGAAAAGAAAAGAAAAAGAACTATTGGGTTTCTAATCCCCTTTTTATAAATCTGCTAATTTACAATGTTTGTAGACATTTAGGCCCCATTACAAGCCAGACTGCAAGTGAATATACTTGTCACGTTGCATGATAAATTTTATGTATAGGAACAATCTGGTTTACATTTGGTTAAATTTCTGTTATGAATATATAGTATACTGTACTACAGTATTTTGTTCTGTGATTCACTCAACTCCAAAATATTATTATGCCTTAAGTGAATTTTAAATCTATATATTATAAAGTATTGTTCTTTACAAAGTTTTAACTCCACACTGGATATTTTATGTAGCTAGTCAATGCAGCCTTTAGCAGAATATATAATTGTAAAGTCAGGTATGCTTACGATGTCATAGAGTCACTACAAAAGAATTGACATAAGAGTACAAAATCCATGTATCCAGGAAACAAAATTAATTATGAACAGGCTGTTCCAAGCCACCAGAATGGGCCATCAATAGAATCTATATTTTATGTTTATTTCTCCTATCTTTGAAAATTATATTAATATGTGTGGATGCAGCATGTTTGAAAAAAATCAGCTAGCATTTTAAGCTCTTGCTGATTGAGGACCCTTAATTCAGATTTGCTTTATGTATTATTTTAAATGAAATACATTTTCCCACCATTTAGTTTTTCTTATATTTATGCTGCTCACACAGAATGTGGATTTCAATTAATTTTTCCTAAGTGACCAGCAAGGTTGAGATACAATGAAATTAACTAACCAAGCTGCTGTCATCAGAAAATTTACTTTGGGGATGTGAGTGTTATGCATAACTGCTCAGATTCAGCTAACAAGTACAAGAAACACATTTTGAAATGCAAGCAGGAATAGGCAGGCTGGCCAGTTCTGATATGTACTTCTTCCTAGATTAATTCACTGTTAGAATAGTGAAAATAATTTAAGTTTCGATATTTGTTGAAGAAGATGTAGATTTTGTTGAATCCTTTTCATTTTAGAAATGTGATTTCTTTGTTTTTTCCAACTCTGTGTCTAACTTCAGATGAGCCTCAATAAGTTCAATTAATTCTCTTGAGAACTCAAAAGCTAGGGACAACCAGACAGGCTTTTGTTATTGGCAAACATCAATAGCACTCATGCACAATGAGATGGATCAAAAGAGACTCCTCTTCATGTCTTGGTGGGTTATTTTATCCTTCCTGCAGGAATGTTACACAACAGAAATAAACTAAATCCTAGCTAAGGCCAGCTCCAGGCTTGAACTGGATCTTGGGTCTTTCTTTGTAAATATTGACAGCAGGAGGGTGATAATCTGTCCTGAGCAATTAGAAGTGGGATTTTGGGGAATATGAGGAATTGAAGACAATTGGATGAATAATAAAGAGCAACTCTTAACCCATAGATATCCAGAGGAATTCTTCTAAGATCAAGCCAAAGTTATAGTACAGGAGATAATCATATTTTAAAGCAGAGCAAGCCCATTTTTCTTGAGCATTTATTTTGTACTTTAGTACTAGAACAGAAATACCAATTTAAGAATGCACTTGCAATTTTGAGGGTACGTTTTTCATTCACTTCACATGATTAATCATTAAAAATATATCTTGTTACAAAATATAAGGGAAGATGCCTTTTACCAAGTCAAAAATTGGTTCATATGACTGAGCATAATATATTCTAACTGGAGCTGTTGTGTTGTCCAGAATATAGGAGGCCAGGAATTAAACCTGGGATTTTTCCTGTTAAGCAGAAGCACTTCTATTCAGCTTTAAAACCCTTTCCTTCACCTTGAAAACACTACTAGGAAACCTTCCATAGAGAATGGAGGAAAGCCCTTTGCAGTGTTGATAAGGATAAATGAATATCTTGGTTAGACTTGGACACTTTGTGTTGTTCAGTAAAAGCTTTTTTTCAACAGTTAATATAGTAGGATTCTATGAATCCTATTATGACTATGCTGCACAATAGTTCTATTTTTCCTTGCAGATTTGTGCCCAGTCACACACATGTGAAAATACAACAATTTTTCTGGGAATTATAAAGTCTGAGCAGCCAAATCTATTAAACTTGAGCAATTAGTACACTAGGTCACTCTTTCCATTCCCAATGGAAAACCTGGTATACAGATATATCTTTCCATCTGTGATTAATTTCATGGAAGGAAATCCAGGGAAGCTGTTGAATTCCTAAAATAATATACAATATTAAGCATGAACTGGATAAAAAAACCAAAGTGGTGGCTCATTTAGATGAGACAGAGCTGCATTTAGTTATTCAAGGGGCAGATCAAATAATTGCTAGCTGCCTTGAAAGCCATTTTAGTGAAAATATAGGATATAAATCTAATCCATCCATTTTATTGGACACCATTTAGAATTTCTTTATGTGCTGGTGTTACAATAATAATAATGTTCCTCAGTTTCTGTTCTACTTTTTGCAACATATATAACAGTAATGGATATTATCTATTAGCATCAGTATAAAGTTTAAACATGGTATTAAATATTTTAAAAATCAGATTGTACACAACATAGGAAAGATATTTTGTTCTAATGCCAGAATAAAACTACCCCACACAGAACATCAGAGCAAATGGATGGAGCACAAATCAAGATGATTCAAGTATCATGTGTACAAACAAGAGAAAATGATACACACACATACACACACACACACACCTCTATATCATCTCTATCTCTATCTCTCTGTGCCTCTGTCTGTCTCTTTCTTTCTATTTCTGAGCATATAAAACAATGTAAAATAATGAGTCCTTTCCACAACTAAGGAAGAACAGATGGCAGTCCATGGTGATTATTACCCACCACCTAACCTTGGAGGGCAAAGGATCTTCTATTGTTTCCCATGGATTTTTTTTAATCAAAAGCATGCATTTTGAAAGCTCAACACCAACAAGGGCAATCATCATAGAGTGCATACACAAAACTCAGGACATAAATCTAAATTAAGATATTTATTGCATGCTAAACTTAACAATCAATAAGATATAAAATCTGAACACACCCAGACAACAAAAAATCATTATGTTTTTTAGAAAACTCAAAGCAATAGTAACTTATCAGGTAGGCAGATAAAGGGCTCTTATGTTTGCTATTTTGAGTATTGACTCTATGTAAGCTTGACCTCATGCTGAGTTAGCAGCCGCCACCTCTTCCCATTTTTGATGAAATATCACCGATCTTACAGCAAATAAGAATGGCTCAATAACATATTCCATTACTAAATGAATTCCTGTACAAACTCATGCAAAAGATATGGAAATGTCCTAATGATGTTGTTACATTGAAGTGCTAGAGGAAAATAGTTTCCAATATTTATTTTTCTTAAAATAAATGAAGAATCTAAAAAGCTAGATGAATTCACACTTATATGCTTGTCAGTGAAGTAAGAATTTTAATCCTTCCTGCTTCTTAATACTTTACTTTCTATTCTTCCAGAAGTGGGACAAAACTACCAACATAAGAATCCATGTGAGTGTAAAAATAAGAGTCCTACAAGAAGGGAATGCTGTTTCCATGTAGAAATATTTGAGACTGTTTTTCTTTCACATAATGAAAGGCAAAAGTTTTAATTGCAATTTTTTCACATAGTAACATACTTTGATGTAACATTCTTGCATATCGTGTGAAGCATAACAATTTCATCCCTGTCCCATAGGATGATTCATTATATACCTGTATCTTCTCTTTATACAAGACCTTATTTTAAATTGTTAGATTTTCCTCAAAAAGGTCATGATGTACACAGGAACTTGAATTTTCTTTGTAATGAAGAAGGAGAAGGAGAATTATTTAATGTCAGAATCATATTTTAGCAAGATTTCTATTGACTGGTTGTATTCTGGTCTTATTATCTAATTTACTGAACTCCACGTTTGGTAAAAGCAAAGATATATAAATATATACATTCCATCCATGATTTTGAAACATAGTTAAAAATAATGTGACACTGAAATTTATACTTAAGAAGTAGGGCACTTCATTGCAATCAATTTTTCATTATGTTGTTGAGATCAATAGCTACAAATAAGATATAAAAACTGTATTATTGATGTGGCATATGTCTGTATAAAATGTGCAATTTTCTATAGCTTTTCACTTGTGGAAAATTGTATTATATAATTTCCAGCATTATACACATTGGTCTGAAGAGAATGCTTACTAAAATCAATGTAGTGTAAGTCACACTCAGGCATATTTTATAAAATAGAGATCAGAGGTTTTACAGGAAGAAGAGATTGGTGCTAAAGCTATTGTCAGGCATTTCAAATTCATTTATTTGTGGAGAAGGCTAAATTCTATTCGGTTCTGATTCTACTGTATGGAAGACAAAACTGAGCTCCTTGTTCTGGTATGGTATTGGCAGCCAGTCTAAAAAATATTACCTGGTTGGTCCAGGGGTGTCAAACTGCCAGCCCATGGGCTGGTTTCATCATACTGAAGTTGCGCCCACCCCATTGCTGGCAATGCAAAAAGAGTCGTGATACGTTGCGATACATCACATGACATGGCGAGTTTAACACCCATACTCTAGAGCAGGAGTCTTCAAACTTGGTCCTTTTATGACTTGTGGACTTCAACTCCCAGAATTCCTCCGCCAGATTATTATTTATGATTATCTGGCTGAGGAATTCTGGGAGTTGAAGTCCACGAGTCATAAAAGGGCCAAGTTTGAAGACCCCTGCTCTAGAGCATACTGCACAATTAGAAAGATTTCACTGAATTAAGAGACATTGTTCCAGGTAAAAAAATAAAGCTACATTATTACCCAAGATTTGTTCAGACATTCAAAATGGCTTCTGATGTAAAAGAGTCAGAAACATGTACTCTGACCTCATGTACTTCTCTTTTACCCTCTCTGGAGTGGAAAGCCACAACAAAACTGCCTATATATAAAACTTAACGAGGATACCATGATTTGTATGACTGGGAACCATGTACAAAATTCCTGATTTGATTAACTTGCAGCACTCCCTGTCTGCAATGGGTTTTTGAAAGCCAATAATGAGCTGATATAGAAGGATGATTTAATAGAACTATAGATATAAAATAGTCATCTGAAAATAATTATGCCTCATTCAACACAACCACTCAATGCTCCTTCTCATATACCAGAAAAAGATGATGTTTCCCACATCTAGATAAGTCATTTAGGGAGCGGTACATTAGATAAAACCTTCCAGGTTTAGGCATACATCTGTTCCTCCAGTGTGTGGTGGATCCTGCAATAACTATTTATTCTTTATTTATATCTTGCTCCTTCTCCAAAATTTCGACTTAAATTCTTTGTTTGGTAGATGTCCACTTTGGGGCTTTGTTTTTCATTTGCCTTCTTCCCCCAAAGTTTTGGTTCAGTACTGTGAGAATAACTCTTATTTGGCATTAGTTTTCAGCCATCAGGTTCTAGCTGGTACTCACTTTCACTTCCATATACAAGTAGTCCTTGACTTACAACAGTCATTTAGTGACTGTTCAAAGTTACATTACTAAAAAAAAGTCATTTATGACAATTTCTCATATTTCTCACTCACAAAAGTCATTTATGACCCCATTATCACATGATCAAAATTCAGACAGTTGGCAACTGACTCATATTTACGATAGTTGCAATGTCCTGGGGTCATGTGATCATCTATTGTAATCTTCTGACAAGGAAAGTCAATGGGTAAACCAGATTCATTTAACAATATGTTACTAATTTAACAACTGGAATGAATCACTTAACAAATGAGGCAAATATCACTTAACAAATGTCCTGCTTAACAACATAAATTTTGAGCAATCTCTCTATATTATTATACCTTGGAAGAATAATTACAAACTGGTCCTGAAGTTTGGAGTTACTATAAGAATTTTTTATTGCCTGCCCAGTAAATAAGTCTCTGTAAGCAAGGATATACTTACAAGGACATGTAAACCTTTATTTGTTATGTAGTTGTTTTCTGACTAGAACCTTGTGGATACTTACCTCATTTTTGCATGGTCAAGTACATATTAGTATAATACCAAAAACATAAGCAATGGCTTTGGCTGGAAAAATCTAAATATGAAAGGATGATAGACAGACAGGCAGGCAGGCTGGCAGACAGACAGAAGCTTTTATTACTTCTGGTGGATTTCCTGACTGAAGCCTCTTATGGCCTGGTTTCCTCTTTTACAGTATTTGGATAGACTGCATTAATTTCTCTTTTTGTGTCACTTTGTTACTTATCTTCATGTGATGCTGATGTGGAATGTCCCCTAATTTGAAGCATTTGTGTTCATGAAATTTCGAATACATTGAAGTTTTATCAACAATTACACTTCTACCAATGGTTACATTATTTGTGTCTTGGTGTAGAATTCTGTATCCCTTTTGAGATTCCCTGTATCTCACTAGTACACCTTCCTTTGTGCAAACATTCCATTTTGTACATTTTTCTTTTAAGATGTGCACATAGGCTTTGCTTCCAAAATTTTTTAGATAGCTCAAATTCAGAGCCTTTCAATTCCACAGTTCATATGGAATTTTCTCTGTTGATTTTCCTAATATTCAATTTTTGAGAAAGCATGTGGTCACAATGGCTTCCCTCCAGTATGTGGGTGGCATATCTGTATCAAACAGCATGGTTCTTCCACTCTCACATAGAGTATTTTTATTTATTTTATTTTAATTCCATTTATATCCCGCCTTTCTCCGAAGACTCAGGGCGGCTTACAAGCTTAGCAGTAGCCTTCATTCTATGTATATGCCTGCTTATTAGGGCTTTCACACACACACACACCCAAGCAGCATTATTACAAAGTCAGCTTAATTGCCCCCAACAATCTGGGTCCTCATTTTACCTACCTCGGAAGGATGGAAGGCTGAGTCAACCTTGAGCCTGGTGGGATGCGAACCTGCACTAATTGAAGGCAGCTGGTGTTACTTAAGGAGGCATTAGCCCACTGCTCCACCAAGTATGATGTTCATTCTTTCTGAAACTCTGTCGGCGCCCCTGGGATGGATGCCCGCCTGCGCCGGCTAGGCTAACACGCCACGGGACCACCAGCTGGGCGGAGCTGGCCCCGGGCAGCGGCTGCATGATGGAGGCTGCAGCAGCGCCCTGCAGCAGCCTGGTCAACAGCACGCCAAGCCCCCTGCCTTCACCACCATGCCAAGGAAGCTGGACACTGGCCTTCAGCACATGCACGGGGACTTCTTGGATATTGTGGCTATTTATGGGCTGCAGGGCTGTGAGGTGTCTGACACAGGTGCCCCCTCCCCAGCCACTGGGGTTCAGCTGTGCTACCCACTTGGCCCCCCTCTAGCAGCGATGCCAGCTGCACCTCCGTGTCTGGGTTTCATCACACAAGGAAGGCACAGCCAGGAAAGACCAACATGGACGTAGTTCGGAGACACACACTAACCACCCCCAGGTCCAGCTCTGGGTAGGCCACCAGCCTGGCTGACAGGTGAGCACAAGGAAGGAGTGCACATGCACTCTGCAGAACCCACCTCCCACTCCTTGCCCTCTCTTACTTACCTAGTTGAGATGGTGTAGTTGGGCAGCAGGGAGAGGTGCAAAGTTCCTGACAAGTAGCCTTCGCTGCAGACAACTTGTCTGTGCAAAGTTTGCTGGCCGGGTCTTTTGACGGGCTCAGCAGCAATTCCTATTGGCTTTCGAAAGCCAATAGAGGTCCCTGCACAGCTTGTTGAAAAGTTTCCTCCCCCCCCCCAAAAAAAAGGGTGCCGGAACGCCGTTCTGAGCGTTCTATTAGAAAAAAAGCCCTGACTTTACTAGAGTCAATTTTTCCATTGGACTGCAAAGATCTGAATGAATTCAGTCCAGAAGTTTTTTAGTTCTGCTGTTATTCACCTTTGGAAAGGCTTTTCTTGTCATCTTTCCCTTTATACAGCTGGTGCATTTCCTTGTTTGATCACATGGACTAATTTTTATTCCACTTGCATAGTCATTCTCGGTTAATTTCTTTATTATGTTAGGGCTTCTGTGCCCAAGTCATCTGTGCCATGTGTGAATACAGTTTGAATGTTTTTCCTACATTACCTCTTTTTTGGTGAGCTTCTTCACTGCCAAAAGATTAATTTCAACAGCTGGGACATACAGGACATTTTTCACAGGTATCTTTCTGGTGACATTCTGCAAAATAGGACAGTAAATAAAAACATTTCCTATTCCTTCTGAGTCCATTATTTGCTCATTAGCTGTGGTGATATTTTTTTCTGTTTTGCTCTGGTCAAGGTGAATAATTTTTTTTTTGTCATTTGTGTTATGACTTGTAGCTCCTGAATCAACACAACATGTTTGCAAAGATGAGGAGCAGTTTTTAGACTGAAAAACATATTCATTATCTGAAGCAAAATCAGTTTTTTCCTTCACACTTTTGGCCTTTTGTAGTTTAGTTTGTTTTTGCATTCTAGCTTTCCAGATTCTGCTATCTGCTTTGTTTCTTGCACACAAAACATTCACATGTTTCTTGCTGCATGTTACTGTTTTTATTCCTATTTTCATCTTTAAACCAGACTCTGACACAGAAGCACCGTCACTATTAATGATTTCTGTTTTATGCTTATATTCATCCTTAAGCTTGCCCTTAACATTTTTCCAATGTCAGTTCATCATCTGGATGTGCATCAGGTGCTATGACAACTATTTCATAACTTGCTGGTAAACCACTAAGTAATAGTGATGCGACATGAAAATCTTTTATTTCTTCTGCTATACCTCTCAGGCGTTCAACCATTTCCAAGATGTGCTTTATGTAATTCTGCATATCCTGGCCTTTCATCAGCTTGGTTTGGTATAGCTTTCTAATCAAATACAGTTTATTGTTAAGATTTCTTTTTTTCATACACCTTTTGTAATCCTTACCACAGTTCTTTAACCATTTTACATTTACATATATGTATGATTTGATCATCTTCTATGCTAAGAGAAATTGTGCTCTGATCTTTCTGAGCTTTCTCTATCCACTCATCTGAAGGGTGTTCTGGCCTAACTTCGTTTGTACATTTCAACATACCTTCTCTTATTAGCAGCAACTTCATCTCAAATTTCCAGGTTTGTTCTGGTTTGTCAGATCTGCAAATGAAAGTGTTGTTGCAGCTGTGTTACTGGCCATTTTCTTTTACTCTGTTGCAGTCTTCTTTCTCTTGCTGTATCTTGCACTTATTTGCTGTCGCTGGCTATGACTGGGCCCATAACCTGTTAGAAATTCTGTATATAGCCCTACAGAACAAACAGTACACAGTTCACATGTGCTTTTCTGCTCTATTGCCATAGGAAGCAGGAATTTTTTATTCAGAGAAAAGACATATAGTATACCATAGATGCAACTATAAACTTATAAATACTGGCATTTACTGGTTGAATACTTCTGTTGTTATACAAAATACATGAACACTGTGTTCCAATACAAACCTATTTTAAAGAACAAACATTTATTTTTCTCAGGAATATAGCTACCCGCCTCTTTGCTGTTCTCTTTACTGAGACGCTCAGAAGACATATAACTATCCCACGTTAAAGGATTACTGTGAAATTGTCATTCTTCCCAGGCAGAACAGATAGAAAACACGACCAAATGAGCTATTTCTACTTTATTGTAAGGCTACATTAACAAAATCTTGCAAGTCTGAAAGTACAAATCTCTTTACCATGCCTCCTTTACAGCCTGAGAACTTTGGCAGGGGGATTTCTTCTGACTTCTTTCTCTTCCCATTGTGAGTGGTGGGTGGATTGTGCCTTACGTGTGTAGTGAAAAGAATTCTTTTACTAAAAAGTCAGGTGGTTTCAGTAAAGCAAAGTCAGAACTGAGGTTTTGTGCCTGAAAGCCTCCCAGTTAACTTTCTCCTTTCTGTTCCTCTCCCCTATTATCTCCCAATTGTCCAGTTACATTTGAAGAAGATGTTTTGGTAACTGTTCCTGCAAAGACGGGCTGGATCATGAGCCGTTTCATTCTGTTTCCCAGCCTGTGGCCTTGGAGTGGTGAGCTGATGTCTCAGGGTGGCACGTTGGTGCTTGGTTTCATTTTCCCTCTTTCCCTCAGCTCCCTCCTCCCATAGTTCATGGCACATGTGCATCTAGTGAAGCAAAGCTGCAACTAAAGAATGGCAGTGAAAGGATGGCAATTCTGACACCCTCTCTTATCTGATCAGTCTCTAGGCAGCATTTCTTCTTCTTCTTCTTCTTCTTCTTCTTCTTCTTCTTCTTCTTCTTCTTCTTCTTCTTCTTCTTCTTCTTCTTCTTCTTCTTCTTCTTTTCTCTCTCTCTCTCTCTCTCTCTCTCTCTCTCTCTGTGTGTGTGTGTGTGTGTGTTTGTGTTTGTGTGTGCAATAAATGTATACGTATTTTTACTTTAGTGTTCTTTGACCTAAATGCCATAATAGAGGTTTGATTAATAGCCAAATTTGAGGGATGAAATTCAGCTTTTTAAGATTGATATTTATTCCCAACTCCTACAAGTGGTTTTTTTTTGTAAATCATGTTTAAAATAAAGGTTTGCTGTAATTGACCTAGTATTATTGTTATTGAATAGCAAATATAAGGTAACTTTTTTTATAAAAAAAAGATAGTAGAGAAAAAGTTCTCATTGTATGGCTTATAATATGAAATCCCCCTTTTGCATGACCTACCATGTTAGTTGATTCATTAAACAATGGATTTTGAATTCAGATCTAGGAAGTGACAGAAATTAAATTTCCAAATATTTATGTATAGAAATAGCTAATAATAACTTTATTCTTATCAATTACTTCTCCCAAATCACAACAACAAAACATTGTCAGGTTTTAATTTTGGCTCAGCTCAAGGCCTTGCTATCACATGGCATTTCTCCTTGCATCACAGATTTTAAAAGGATGAATCATGAGTTTTTTAAATTTTCTGTTTTACAAAGATTCCCATGCAATGCTGTTTCTGCATTGTGAAAGGAATGTTCCAGGCATGAGATGTTTTACAATTTTATAAAGTGCAAAATGGTATCAGGGAGAATATGAAATAATATACATTGCTTGGAAGAAACAGGACTTTTAAAAAAGATATGGTGTATATTTTTCTATATTTGCCACATTATGTTAATCTTGATGCTTGATCTTTGGCTATAACAAAGCTTTGTTTTGTCTTGTCTTGTCAGTTTGTAAAAGGGCAAGCCCTCAGCCCTTGGCAGACATTTTCTTTGAATATCCAGAACATGCTCTCAAAATGTCAAAAATGGCTGCTGGAATAAAATGAAACACAATCAGGTAAAACAGAATTAATAAATGGATCTTAAACATATAGAATATTAAATGCAACACTTGTTTCTGAAATCATATTAAGTCATCTTTTTTAGTGCCTTATCAAGATGTGGATTATTTTAAAAGATGTCAGATGGTAGGAGTGGAAAAATCTCTGCCTATGATCCCTGAAATCTGGTGATGTTTGGGTTAAAGTAAGAGACTGGATAGATGTGAGACTGGTGCTCTGAAGCTGCATCTGTGACCATGATTTGTTATATAAAAATTGTAACCATGAACCTGAATCCCATTTCAATCAGATTTGCAGCATAATTCTGAAAAACTTTGGTTATTTCACTGGATTCCTCTGTATAAATATCTGTAGATTAGATGCAATAAACATTCGAACTTGCAATAACAAGTAATTGTTATGTAGTATTGGTGGAATATCTAGAATTTTAATTATTACTGAAGATAAAGTGAGGATTTTCCACAGAGAAAAAAATAGAGTCCTTTCAAACTATTAACCTATAATTGAATACTCTGACTATCATGCAAGCTATTTATTCTGAAATAATCTCATTGAAAGAAATGGGATTATGTGTGATTGACTTGGTAGCATTTAGTTGAGACAATCAATTCAGTCTCTCAAGAATTTTAGCAATACAACTGTGCAGTTTACTTTTTCAACTTGAACCAATTTTAGGGGAAAAAACCATTCTAGAATAAATTGATTGTTAGAAAGATCTACTAAAAGTTCTAAGAAGCAAAAGAACATGCTTTCAATTATTCTTTGTAACTTTAAAATCAGACTTTAAATTATAGGAAAAATGAATAAATATTCAGTGTATAAATGATCTCTGACAGGATTTGCTTTTCACTGTGGCTGGCGGAGGAAGGGAGGGCATAGCTATTCTTTCTAAAATATTCCCACACATCCCTAAGTTTATTTCTCAAAGCAAAGCTACAAAGGATATGACCTCTTTCCTTCTCCTAACCTTTCACGCTGTTGAATGACCTTGCACACTGGTGCCAGTCAACACAGCTTGATTTGCTATGGTAAGAATAAGATTATACCTAAGAGCCTATGTCATTTCCAGGTTCAATAGGCACAGATTTAAACCTAGTCCTCCCTTTGACCCAATGGATTCTCTTGAACTATTGCACCTTCTTTGACAATATTTGTGAATGAATGAATTCATGACGATTCAAGGTTATTTTAATGATAATAGCTCTGCCCTGACAAAGAAGAAGGGGAAAGGCTAGTAGTTACTGGCACGGTGCTTCTTCACCACAGCTGACTTCCTTTTTGACAGATTGACTGTGGAGTGAATTCCTGTTTATGGTCAAAGGCTGAAAGCTGTTGTGTGTCTGCAGCAGCACTGCTGCTACTGATCTGTGAACATGACATGCCTGATAATATTGCATTGCCATGGCAACAACAAACATAGGGCAAAATTCTATTAGCTAGAGTGACTCAGTGAGTCAAACAGATAATGTGATGGGCCTGGCTGGATCCCTGACAAAAGGCTGATACGAAAGTTGTGATGAATTAACTTTGGTTTCTTATTCTTTATGTATTTGTTTATGTACCATAAAATGTACTGTGAAATGCATATGCAATATATAATGTGATAGAGATAGATGATAGATAGATAGATAGATAGATAGATAGATAGATAGATAGAAGATAGATACAGTAGATAGATAAATGTATGTATGATACTAGATAGCATGATAAATATTAGATTATTTATGACTTCAATTATAATATAATGTGCATATATATAATATATTTCAGGTAATCCTTAACTTGCAACCACAATTGAGCGCAAAATTTATGTTGCTAAGTTAAACATTTAAGTGAATTTTGCCCCATTTTATGACTTTTCTTGCCACAGTTGTTAAGTGAATCACTGAACTTGTTAAATTAGTAACATGGTTGTTAAGTGAATCTGGATTTTCCATTAACTTTGCTTGTGAGAAAGATGCAAAAGCTAATCACATGACCCTGGAATACTGCAACTGTCATAAATATGAGTCAGTTGCCACATGTCTGAATTTTGATCACATGACCATGGAGATGCTGCAATGGTTGCAAGTGTGAAAAATGGTCATAAGTCATTTTTTCCAATGCTGTTATAACTTTGAACAGTCACTAAATGAATTGTTGTAAGTTGAGGACTACCTGTACTTACATGTCTATTTAGTATTTCCCTATAGAATTATCTTATACCACTTAAAGAATAAAAGACTTCAAAAATGAGAAGTATAAATAGTAAAATAAAAGAAAGATGCTTATTTTTAGCTTTCTTGGTTCAAAAACACGGAACCCCTAATATATTGATCCATTTTGTGCATAATATGCACCCCCATATTAAGCTTTTATTAAAAATTACTTATTCTGTATTCAATGATTTTGATTCCTGGTAATTGTATTTTGTCTGCAGCCTAAGGTTTCAATGTAAAACACTTTATAGGAATAAAAATATAAAACACACTGGATACATTCAAAAGATACGTTGTACAAGAGTGTACTTTTCCTCACAAGAATTGGGAAGGGTACAAAGGAGTTATACTCTTTCTTTCTTTGTAAAATAAAGTTATATTAGCCTTATTCCAGTTTCATCATATCCCAATTATGAATACTTGTTTACTTCACCTCTGCAACTCTACATAATGTATGTTTTTTAAAAATTTAAAAATCTTCTTCTAAAAACCTGTATAGCTCCCAAAGCTGATACACTGTATGTAGTCATCCATAGCGCAAAGGTCCATGAGTTCAATTCTCAGTTTTGAATCTTTTGTTCAAATAACATCTGGGTACTTTCCAAGAAGCACTACCCCACATTTATAGCATGATCCTATATGATGAAATTGCATGGAAGAAGAGGATTTTGGTCCCATACCTCTCTGATTTAAGTTATTGCCTTTGAACCATAACAAGAAAACAGAAGGATGTTTGAATTCCTTTAAGGAAAAGTAGAATGTAAAGTAAAAATATGTTATAAGGAGCAATTTCTTAATTGAGCACCCTGTATTCACGCCATCATCAGGTTGTGAAATGGTAGAATTAAATTGTTGCCTGTGTAATCATTAGAGCCATGGTGTTACTTTTGATCAGCCACTTGGAATCCATGGAATCTCAAAGAATTCACTAGAATGTATAGACCAGGGCTTTTCAACTTTTTCACCCATTGTACCACTTTTAGGATATGGCAACATCCGAGTACCACCAGTCGCCTAGCAAGGTGTCAAAAACTTGATGACCAAAAAAAAAAGGGAAAAAAGTGATGAAGTACAGGTAGTCCTTGACTTACAACAGTTCGCTTAGTGACTGTTTGAAGTTACAATGGCACTGAAAAAAGTGTCCCCAAGTCACAGCCGAGCAAGACACCTGCTTGCCCACCCGGTGGTGCTCTTCCTCCTGTCTGAGGTTTTCATTGTTGTGAGCATTTCTGTTGAGGATTGGCAGCGGGGGTGGGGTGTTTGGTTTTTATTACCACCCCTCTGCTGGGTGGTTGCAGCAGATTTTGGTCACTTCACATGACCCTGGGACACTGTGACCATCATAAATATGAATCAGTTGTCAAGCATCTGAATGTAAATCACAAGACCCTGGAGATGCTGCAACATTCCAGCTGATTGGTGCTTCTTCTGAGCTCAGCAGAAGCACCAGGATCAGCACCAAGCTCCAGCTGGAGCCTGGCGCTGATCCTGGCACTTCCGCTGAGCCCTGACAGCCCTGCAGCTCCAGCCATCTCTCGCTCAGGCTTGTGCGGTGCTACCACCGGTTCAGCTCATTCCCCTCCCCCGCTACCACTTTTCTAGGATGGTCGTATACCACCTGCTAGGTGCTAATGTACCACAGGTGGTACTCGAACCACTGGTTGAAAAGCCCTGGTATAGATGACTATCTTCTCCAAATATCTACACATGTCCATTATTCTTCCAGTTGTGCATGATTACATTTTCAGAACAACATGCCTAAAGAATCTCCATGGGCATTGTGAAGCTTTAGTCACAGGTTTATGAGCTAAGCATATTTTTGGAGCCAAATGCCATAGTTATAGAAGTCCATATAGACAACTAAAAATTGACTGGATCTAATATTTCAAAATTCCATGCTGTGTGCATCTTATTGGTTGCATGCTAAGTACAATAACAAGGTCAAGAGATTTGATTTTTGTAAATATGAGTGAAGCAATGCATATGGAAAGGAATTTTGAACTATTTTAATAGCTTGGAGATTTCTTCAGTAGTCCCTGCAAGGGAGCCAGGACATCTAAATGTATCCACATCTTTTGCAACGTATTTCCAGAAAAAAAACTTATGATATAATTTTAATAAGCGGTGTCTCAGTAGTTACAGAAAGTTTTAGTACAGTATAAAAAAGCTATTAATTCCGCTCAATATATCAGCCAATGCAGATAGCATTGCTTTTTTCAGCATTATGAAAATGTTACAGACAATATTTTTTTAAAAAAATCAAATAAATAAATATTAAATACAAATAGAATTTAGTATGGGAGGCAATTTTAAATATTTGATGATATAATTAAGTCCTGATAACGGTCTTTTATTTTCAGATTAAAAATTCATGAAGATTTTTATCCTCTTCATCTTTATTAGACACTTTTTTCATTGTAATTATTTGTTACATATTTTTATAAACATCTCATGTTAACAGTTTGAAGGAGCAAAAAAATCCAATTAATTGTGATGACTGGAGCATATGGCTCTGCTATTAATATATATAAGAACAAGTGGAGAAATGGGAATGGGGCAAAAAAGGGAAGGAAGTTTCCATATGGCCTTATCCTTCAACTCCAATCTGCCTCTGCACACACACTCTGTAATGCCAACCATTTATATATAATTCCTCCTTCCAGTATTAAAACCCAGTCCTGCTTGGTTGACTATGTTACAATACAATATTTACTGAGTACCAGCTTGAACAAAGAGGAGCTGAAGAAGCTCTTAAAGATAAGCTTAAGGAAACTCATAGAAAGTTCATGGAACATTTGACATCAACTATTCCAATCCTCTGGTCTGCTATGCCTTGTCTCAAGATCCTTGTCCTACCATCTTACGCTTTTGGTTTGGAACCCAATTTGGAGCAATACCTTGTTTTTCCTGTGCCAATCTCACCTCATGATACTGTATGTCATACTTAGAATAGAGTTTTCGGAGGGTGGCAAGATACAACATCATCTTTCTGTGACTTTCTTTTCCTGGAGGGAATCTTTACTTCACCACCAATTTCAACTTGAATGGCCCTCAGAAATCTTTATCAAAATGTTCACTCATTTTGGCTGAGTGATCTTGGACCAGTCTTTCTCTTTTAATTTATATCATATTGGCTATATATAGGCAACAGTGATTTCAGCTATGAAATTAAATTTAACTTCTGATGATCATATCACCCATGAACATCATATGTGAATTTAAATATAAATGCACACATGGACAGAAACCACACACTCATAGACACACACACACAAGGATATGAACACACACACACACACACAAGACACACACATACACAAGACACACACATACACAAGACACACACACACACACACACCAGTTTAGTGTGCTGGTTAAAGCATCAGGCTAAAAGTGGCAGACTATGAATTCTAATCCCATTTTAGGCACAAAGCTAGCAGAGTAACTTTGGACCTGTCACTGTCTCTCAGTCCTAGGAAGGAATGGCAAACCAAACAGTCCAGGCAGTTGCCAGAATCAAAATGACAAAGCCACTAGTATAATACAATAATATATAACACAATTGGATGAGCCTTGGTGGAGCAGTGGGCTAATGCCTCCTTAAGTAACACCAGCTGCCTGCAATTAGTGCAGGTTCGCATCCCACCAGGCTCAAGGTTGACTCAGCCTTCCATCCATAGGTAAAATGAGGACCCAGATTGTTGGGGGCAATTAAGCTGACTTTGTAATAATGCCGCTTGGGGTGTGTGTGAAATCCCTAATAAGCAGGCATATACATAGAATGAAGGCTACTGCTAAGCTTGTAAGCCGCCCTGAGTCTTCGGAGAAGGGCGGGATATAAATGGAATTAAAATAAAAATAAAAATAAAATTGCTCATAGAGGAATAAATTCCAAAAAAATTATCAAAATGTTAAAAAAAACAAGGGCAGAATGAGTCAATAATAAATAGTGAGTAAAGAAATGCAACCAATTTGAATAACACACTAAAAGGATTTAATTTTAATGTTCTTCTAAAATGTCTTATATACATGTATTTCTAGTAGAAATTCACTTTGTACCACCCACCACCAACCCCAAAATAGCCCTTTCTCGGCATCTGTTTGATCATTGCTAATGGCATAGTCAAGATAAATTTATTTATTAGATAAATTAGTCATCTCAGCCCCAAGACTTCTAGGTAGAATATGCAGAATCAAAGTCTGTTGTCTGTACAGTATAAAATAATCTAGAATTCTGTTGTTTGCATATGGAAGTGTGTATAAGTCCTACAGATCAGATAATGAATGACAATTGTATACATTATCCACCAGAGTTTAATCTCCATGAATTCTGGAACCTATCAGAAAGAACAATATTATATAGTAGACCAGTGATTTGAATTAGTATAAAATAACATCCTATGTTCTGAGTATCAGGTTTATTTATAGAAAAAAAAAATGTAGTGAGAAATCTTCAGTGGAAACTTGTAAAAATAAATATGAAACCAACTAAAACTGCATGTGAAATCTGTTATATGATAGATTGTGCTCAAATTGGATCAGAAAGGCAATAAAAATTATTATAACCATTGTCTATGGTTAGAGATCCATTATCACCTTCCTTCCTTCCTTCCTTCCTTCCTTCCTTCCTTCCTTCCTTCCTTCCTTCCTTCCTTCCTGTCAGTGTTGACTCCCGTCAACTGCCTAGACTAATCCCTGAAATTTTCTTCACAGGAATTCTAAAGTGATTTACCCTTGTCTGCTTCTCAGAATTGAAAGAGAGGGACTGGCCCAAGATCCCAGCCAGCTTCATGCCTAAGGCAGAACTAGAATTCAGAGTCTCCCAATTTTTAGTCTACTGCCTTAACCACACACAAAATTAGCTCTCCACTTTTTAAAATTTATTTTCTTAAAAGAAACTGGTTCAGGTTGATTGCCATATTATCTTGTGTTTTTCAACCAGCTGAAGGTGTAACCATGTGCCCTCTCCTGATTTTGAGGTACATAATCACCTGGTTTTAGATTGTCATCTTTAACCTTTTTAAAAAATATTTTAAATGTTTATTTGTGCATTAGAAATAATAAACAGTAAGATGGGTGGCAAATAAAGTTGATAATAATATCGCCAACATTGACAAAATTACCACTGGTCAATTGCAAAGGGCAGCTTTAGTTGGAACAGCTTACATCCTGCAACAATATCTTTAATATCACCAGACATCAACAGCTGACTATCCCAGGTCCTTAAGAACAACTCAATAAAAATGGATAAAAATGCCAAATCCAATTTGAACGTCTGGCTGACTGTGTGACGAGCCATAATATTAATAAATTTAGTTACCAATACTAAAAGATGGCTTTTTAAATTAATTAGTTAATTGGCTGGCACTAATATGAAAAAGTAAATCCACTTTTAAAATTTGTTTAACTTGATATGTCATTGCACTTCCTTGTAGGCCAAACTGTAGAAACCAATAAAGTATCTTAAACAGTTAATCTTACTTGTAATTTTTTTCCTGTTTGCTTTATGCATTTGTATGGAGAAGAAAAATGAAGGACAATTGTAGCTATCATTATTTTTTATTAAGATTATTTTTATATATGCATGTTAATGATGAATTTCTATTTTTCTTGCTCAGATTTTGCCTTCATAACAAAGGCAAACAAAGTTCTCCTGCTGCTGTACTTAGGCCAGGATCATCCACGTTCAACCATAGTTTAGTATTACAACCAATGAAAACAATTACTAACCGCCTAAGTACTACTCTATATGTCATGTTCTTCACTTTAAAGGCAATATTCAATTTAATTCCCAGATAAAGATTTAGGGAGAAGTTCTCAGGCTTTTGTACTACTGATGTCTCTACTTTTGTTTATTTTGTTCCACAAAATCATATTAATAGAAACTATATGCCCTCCTGGTATGGCATTTCAGTGCCAATTCCCATTGCAAAAAGGATAAAGCAAGACTCCAGCTTACTGACTCATCTTCCTTTTAAATATTTTTATATTAATTCTATATTTAATATTGAATTAATTATTAGTCTGAATTTTGGAAACAGGAACCCCGGCTCTCCTAAGCTGGCTAACAAATCCTTTTCAGTTCCCTTTTTAATCATAAGACAAAAATTGCATGCCTTCGTTAAAAGGCTTGCAAGTCATATCTGGAAAATAATATCACAATGCAATGTTGTTTTTAAATATCTGGAGATTATCTTTCAATACTTGGTTGCCTGGAGGGACCAATCAAAAGCTGTCACTGATAGAACATGTAGGACCGCTGTTGCAATTCTCTGTTTTCCTGGTAGCAGAGAGGCAACTGCTATAAATATCTGAAAAGTCACAGGGATTAATCCTTTACTTTGGGTTTACAGCTTTGTTTTTATAATCATCCCAAACTCTGTACATCCTGAATTTATCTTAGATGGTACAGATTTTCAACCAATATTGAACTCCCTTAAGTTCAAGAAAGTCAACTTCAGACTGAAGAAAATCTTTAACTCTCAAATCAAATCAGATCAGTTCATAGGGAGTCCTTGCTGCCTGATCTTGGATGTTTGCTTGCAAACATTTCATTATCCAACTAGCTAACATCATCAATGCTAGAGAGTGTGAAATTTGCTCCCTGTTTATATACAGTTGCTTGTCCTGCAAGTGTTGGTAAGAGTGTAGTTTTCTCATTGGTAAAGCTGATGATAATGATTTTTGGTAAAGACTCATATTACCTAGTTGTTTAATGAAATGCTTTAAGCAAACAACCAAGCATCAAGGAATATATATAGTTCAAGCCTGAGCTATATATATTCTCTTCTATTGGATCAGTTCAGAATACAGAATAACAGAGTTGGAAGAGAACTTGGAGTCTTCTAGTCCAACCCCTGATCAAGCAGAAGACCGTATACCATTTTAGACAAATGGCTGTCCAGTTTCTTCTTAAAACCTCCAATGTTGGAGCAACCACAACTTCTGAAGGCAAGCTATTCAACTGGTTGATTGTTGTTACTGTCAGGAAATTTCTGCTTAATTCTAGGTTGCTTCTCTTTTTGTTCAGTTGCATTTTTTCTAGCCTTCTTGTTCTTTGGAAAATAGATTGACCCCCTCTTATTGTGGCAAGCCCTCAAATAATGGAACACTGCTATCATGTCACCACTTTTTTTTCACTAGACTAGACATAACCATTTCCTAAAAACATTCTTTTTATGTTTTAGTGTTTAGTCTCCAATCATCTTTGTTACTTTTCTCTGCACTCTTTTCAGAGTCTCAACATCTTTTTTATATTGTGATGACCATTAGTACATAATTACATTATATTATTACATCATTACATCCATAAAGGCAGGTACAGTAAAATATATAATGGTATAACTGTTTCATACATCTATATATAACAGAAAAACCATGAATATGATAGGATTTAAAAATAAATAGAAACATATATAATATTAAAAATATTGTTATAAAAAGAGATGAGTAAATTAGTGTCCAAACTTAGTTTTCATCACTGAACTCCACAATGATCAGACCATGCTCCCCACCCCAGTGTGGGCAGCCTTTCATTTTAGCTAATTATTTAATTAACATATAATTTGTGCTGCACAAGAAAGCATTCTGCCTGGTGAGATTTAATACTGTGCCATTTGTATTAGTAGATTTAATACTTTAATACTTTGCCATCTATGTTAGCAGAAGGGAGATATAACAACATTCCAATACAAGAGAGATTATGTCTCTGCCAGTTGGGGAATATCAAATCTGTTTCACATGTCTTATTGTGCTGCCTATTTTACCCAGCTTGGCACTCAGAGTTAATAACCCTCTTGCTGTTAAACTGTTCTGGCTGAGATGATGTAGAGAAAACTCACCTCTTTTGGTCCAGCGTGCTTTCACAAATATCTAGAAAGGTAGCCAAGTTATTATAGCCTCAGGGAAGCAACTGGTTAGGCTTTCCAATCATTAAATATTAAGCATCAACACATCCCAATTTATTTTCTGTATCCTTAGCAAGATTTCATATATTTTTATTATTTTTTTAAAAACTTGTTTTTCTCCCCTTTACTGTATTTATTTTCTGTTTTGCATCTTCTTTTGAAATCATGCGTTTTTCTGACAGTTGGTCTATGACCATAACAAAGCGCAGCTTGATGAAATTATTATAGAAGAAGCTGAAGTGCGACACTTGTGTGACACATTTCACTGCTATGAAACTCATAGACATAGGTGGCACCTAAGCTCTTCTGGCTTGTAGTCAAAAACAAGTTGGTTGGTTTGTTTGTTGTTTTAAAAAAAGCATTACAAAGAATGTCTGGTACTGGACTCTATATCAGACAAACATTTATGATAAAACTACCTCTCTAATGAATGAAACATTTCCTCCAGTTTTCAATCCAAATTTATCCATCTTGAGATAGCAGCCTTGTAGGCATAGGAAGAGAGAGATTCTCATCCTATGTTTTATTCAATTGAGATCTGTCTTCTGTAGTTTGACCAGTTCAAAGTTAATTCCAATTCCAGATTATATAGCAACAAGATAAACAGGAGAGCTATGCAAAATTTCCCTTGGTAATTGAGTCCAACATAGGGACTGACATTTAGAGAATGATTGACAAAATTTGCACAAGGCTGACACTCAGACAGAAGAAGCAGTGTTTGGATCATGACACTGCACCCACTATTTTCAGACTTTGACACTCTCCCTTCTCTCCCAATGCAGCTATAAAAAGAAGTGCATTAATGCAACAAAACTTTATCTAGATCATCCCATTTAGTTCACAAATTACAGTGGGGAATGTTTTGAAATAGATTGAATCAGATGGCGTAAAATTCTTTTTAATTCTTTATAATTTTTCCAACTGTTTCACAGAATTTATAGATTTTGCTTTTGCTGTTTTTATGATATTGCAACTTCCATTCCATATAAGAAAACTGGGAATAAAGGAATATAATAGCTTTTCTGATATGCATGCTGTATGGGTAACCAGCCAATCAGTTTAATATCTCATTAAACTCTCTAATTCCAGATCTTTTTTGGTGCTAATTACAACTATTTGTATCTGGCCTTTCAGAATTACAATCCTCTCTAAGTAGCTTATGAACAATATAAACAATTATAAATAAAAAACCCAACAAATACGATTTTAAGGCAAATGTCAGATGCTTTCCATGGGGTATTTGGTGGTATATAAAGCCCATTGAAAACCCCTTCCTAATTCTCTCTTTGGAGAACTTTCCCATACTGGTAACAAACCAGTGGGGAGGAAGAAGAACCCAAATAAGTAGGCTTCTAATGCTATTTCTTCTTTTTTCAAGACTTCCACACTTTCAAAAGAATAACCGTCTCATAAAGAATCACATGGAATCATTTGGTGTCCAGAAATTTTTCATTGCAGCCTCTCTTTATATGTTCCTATCCCTTTCAGAGACAGATATCTGCTACCTTCTAAACATAAATTCAAAAACTTTTCTTCTCAAGTAAAGGTAGAGAAGAAGGAACCATAGCTCATGAAGGGATCTGCATGTCAAGGGCTATTCTATTGTGAGATTTTACAATCAGCTACTAAGCATTTTGAACTCATGAATCTTCAGTATTGAATGTTCTCAAAACCTATAAATCAGAGTATGGCTTTCTGTTGAATTCACATTCTTAATTGACTCACAAACTTGCATTCTCAAAGAATTCAACATTATGTTACAATCATACATGTGAAACTGATAGTGAGGCATCCAGATCAAGATTTCATAATGGATGCATCACCCACTTTCTTCAGATTAACTTTACTTATTACAATCAACATGTAACCCCAAAAGTGAAACTAATCTTCAAAGCACTCTGTTAACCATCTGTTATTGTATTTAACATGCAGAAAGTCCACAAACAGCTTCCAGTCTCTTATAAACTAATTTAATTTGTTGTCTCTAAGCAATGCAGCTGATTTCACTATATCTGTCAGTTCCATCAATTTTAAAGTCCATTCGTGAGTAGTTGGTGAGCCTTTCTTTCCAATGCTTAGCATAAACTTTGCTTCCTGTTTTGAAAATGAAAAAAAAAATCTCAGAAGTCTATCTGCCCTATCTTTAAATGACCATTTACAAGGAATCAAATTTATATTTGGCTGCAAAAAATACATTTGTTTGATGCTCTCTCTCTTTCTCTGCAACAAAATACCTACCTTTTCTAACATTCAAAAAGTGCTGTGCATAAAAGGGGTTATTCTAGTAAAGATATAAGATTCCATTAAAGGTAATATTCTTGAGGGAAAGTATTAAAGGATATGTGTTTCTTGCTGAGGCACTGCTTTAACTGATCATGCTTCCACTCATATTTTAAGATATACTTGTTGAATATAATTTTATAGAGTAATAGAAAATAGATATCATTTTATTTTTGCTCATAATAACAAGATGGTTTCAGAGAAGACAGAAATATATCTCAAACCACTTTGATAATGTAGCAATTATTAAGATATACACATACTGGATATAAATATTTTCTTCTTGTGCCACATACTGAAACTGAAACTCAAGAAAACCTTGGGTTAAAAATATTGAATGTTACAAAGATATATAGATTATTCTTTAACATTTCATACAATTGTCAGTGGGATTTGAACCATGGAGGTGCAGTATTTGCAAGGCTGACTGCCAGCAAATTCGATCCTCACCAGCTCAAGGTTGACTCAGCTTTCCATCCTTCTAAGGTTAGTAAAATGAGGACCCAGATTCTTGGAGGCAATATGCTGACTCTGTAAACTGCTTAGAGAGGGCTGTAAAGCACTGTGAAGCAGTATGTAAGTCTAAGTGCTATTGATATTGTTATTTGGATGCTTCAGAAGTCTCAAAAGGTAAGAAGGTGTGATTCCAACCATTGGTGGGTTAGATTTAATTACTGTATTATATTATTATATTTTTTGTAAAATGCCACTGCCACTATGAAAAGATGGCACATACATTTTTTTCAAAAAACATTTGTAAAATGAGATGATTACAAACGTTTAACAAGCATCCACTCAGGCACTTTTGATCCATGCCTTTCCTATCAGTACAATTTTTCAAGGTGATTTTGTTTACATTGTTGACTATTGAAAAAGAAAATGTTTTTCCATCCATAGCCTAGAATGGTGTTGGCCATTTGTCATCAGAGAAATCTAACATCACAATGTTTTTCCTGCAGAGGTTCAAGAAATTAGGTCCAAGTCAGATGTTATGTCAGAAAGTTCTGATGCCAACTGCCGAGCAAAGGGATTTTAAAGATCTGGGAAATACAAATGCCACAAAGAAGAGGGAGTCAAGCTATTTTCCAAAGCACCTGAAAGCAGAACAAGAAGCAATGGATGGAAACTAGTCAAGGAGAGAAGCAACCTAGAACTAAGGAGAAACTTCCTGACAGTTAGAACAATTAACCAGGGGAACAACCTGCCTCCAGAAGTGGTGAATGCTCCAACACTGGAAGTTTTTAAGAAGAGACTGGACAGCCATTTGCCTGAAATGGTATAGGGTTTCCTGCCTGAGCATGGGGTTGGACTAGATGACCTCCAAGGTCCCTTCCAAATTATTATTATTATTATTATTATTATTATTATTATTATTATTATTATTATTATTATTATTATTATTATTATTTATCCTTTAGGGTAGAGGTGAGGAACCATGGCCCCTTTATGACTTGGCTCAGGAATTCTGGGAGTTGAAGTCCACAAGTCATAAAAGGGTCATCGTTACCACCCCTGCTTTTGGGCATCATGAATAATATGGATTTCTGGATTTTGGAGGAAGAAGTAGCAAACTAAAGATGGCTGATAAGTCAATAGCTAGCAGGTCAACCTGCTCTTCATAATTCCTTTCTGGACAAGAAGAAGACTTGTCACAAGTGCTCCATACAGTTTCATGAGGAAACTATATGACAGTTGTTGCTGGTGCATTTAAGCATTCTGGAAAATGAAGAATAAGCACCTAACTAAAATTGTGGTTGGGACCTTTAAAAAAGACACTGGATTTGCATACTTCCTTTTCTAATCACTTTTCGGAAATTGTTAAATACTTTTCAGCTATTAGAATCCATTGAATCAACTAATTTTATAGCACCTTCAATCCTTAGCAAAAAGAGATTTTAACCACACATTTAAGAATTTTTTATTTTTATTTTGGAATAAAAGCAAAAGCATGATTATAACTTTGATTTTAGAAAATTACAAATGGACTAAGAGTCCAGATGGATTTGAAATAAGATTTTGGAATTAATCTTAAGAATTCTTTCTATGGGGAAATGATTTTGTTCAGAATTCTCTTTAAAAAAATGATAGGATGAGACTTTGAATGTTGGACACTAGAGGGAATCAAAAGAAATGAAAGAATAAAATTAAAAAAGAACACTTAAATTGGGCTTATTTTTTATATATACAACTTTTATTGATTTTTTAATATTTGCATAAATATGTATTTGTGAAACAGTATGGTGGTTGGGTAGTTAAAATAAGAAATAACCAGTTGTAAATAGTTCAGGTTACATCAACAGAAATGCCCTCTCTAATTCCCTTAGTGATTACATAGTCAAAATAAGCAAGTTATCACCTAGTCAATCAACAAAATTTAAAATATATTTTCACTAATACATATCAATATCCTGTTTTAAATTTTATCTAATTGCAATAAGATATTCTAGCATAGCCTATAGTATGTAGGAAAAATCTTAATTCTGAGTAACCCACAATTCCCTATATCAATAAAGAATAATTCTTTTGTCTACAAAACTTATATTGTTCATTACAAAACATTCTTATGTTTTACCATTAAAGTATAGTTTTCATCTTAGCAAATCACCAGTTATTAGAAATATATTTTTTGCCTTAACCGTTCAACAATTATTAAAATGCTATCTTTTATATATAAAATTCTAGATTCTATACTATAGACTTATAGAATATTCAGTGGTTACTTTTGAACTATAGTATAGAATCTAGAATTTTATATATAAAAGATAGCATTTTAATAATTGTTGAACGGTTAAGGCAAAATATATATATTTACAGTCAGAATTTGATTTGGTGGCTTTAAGTTGTCAGATTTTTCTTGCAGTTTAGCTTTAATTTGCTCTGTCATTGCTAAGCTCGTGTCCAGTATCAGTTTATAATCAAGTGGTGGGATGTATTCATCCATTTTGTTGTTGTTTGCAGTTAAATCTTCCATGAAGTCTGTTTTAATAATAGTCAAAGATTTTCCACCTCCTGAAGAGTTGTATTCAGTGCCAGGTTTCACCACAAGATGTCATCAATAACATATAACATGCAATGTAAGAATTTTTTTTTTCCTTTTTCTTCCCCCCCCCCCCCAAATTAATATAGAACTTTTGTAGGATTAGTCCAAATTCACAGCTTAGAAAGAGGATAGGATAGTGTAACCCCAGCAACAAATAGAAGCTTTTTAGTAAATACAGATGAAATTGCTTAAATTCTTTGCTGAATTAATTGAATTTCTTTTGTAGTTTTGAGGCTTTAATATTTGTTGCCAAAGTAGATATTTGCCATTTTCTCAAAAAATAGGGAAGGAGAGCGAAGAAGAAGAGACTGGCCATAAAGATGGCCGATCACTAAGCTGCTCCCTGCCAAAAGCCAAAAGTACTACCTAGCACTAAGAAGCAATCTGGAGGACCTGGGTGAGCTTTTACATTTCCTATTCCCTTAACCATCTTCCTGTGGGACTTTTCTGAAAATCTCCAAATTCACAGCTTAGAGAGAGGATAGCCGCCCTTCCGCAATCACAGGGAAATCCTCCTCTCAGTAATCAACTCCAGTGTGATTTTTGACCCTTTTGACTGTTCCTGCACATCCGGAAGCACTGTGCATGTGAACCAGAAGCCCTTAAATTGGACTTATTAATGCAGAATAACCAAAACATTTTAACATTGTATATATTAAAAGACATTTTTAAATAATGGACTCAAAAATTAATTTTAAGAGTACCTGCCTCTATAGATAGACTTTATTTCAAAGATACTATGAAAGAGAAATACCGGTAGGTTTTACTTGACCAGATCGAGGCTGATTTGAAAGTGGATTTCAAAACAGCAGATATGGAACAAATACAATACTAGACGTAGAAAATATCATCCTGATGTCTTAAAATATTGGTGTTTTTATCTTTTGAATTGCAACTTTTAATAAAGTTACTATAAAAATTAGTAATAAGAATTTCTTTAAATGAAAGAGAACTTATAATTAACTGCAGCTACATGTATTATTCAAAGTCTTTATACTTTGTAGATTAAACTAGATATAGTTGAACATGTCTTTCTCCAACTTTGCTGTTTTGCAAGCTGTTGAATGAGAAAATACTGTTTAACTCTTTCTCTTCTTATCATTTATTTACTCAAAGTTACTCCTCTAGGCTTCATATACCATAACTGAGGATGTCATATCTTTTATGCAATGGTAATGGGTACAATGTCTGATGGACTAAATGTCAACATAGAATGTCTTCCCACATACCATTAGGAAAAAATGTCGAAGGACAAATACAATTCAGTTATTATTATGGAGAGAAACTCCTCTGAGCACTGTCATCTGAGAAGTGGGACTTTTACTTTTAATAATCAATTTGTTCTAATCCATAATTTATTATCAACCACATATGATCATTTTCTCACTTAAGACCACATGTGATGCACTTTATTTTCATTTGGTGCCTATTGCATTTCATAGTTAGTTCTGGGCAAATATTTTTCACCTCTGTCCAGAGAACACATGGGGTATGGCTGCTTTAAATAAATAGACAAGTTTCTGCATTGGAACAAGTCACATGTTATGAGTTTTTAACCATCATTCTCCATAAACCTTGGATTTTCTATCTCACCAGCAGTCCTTTCCAACAAGTGAAGGAATAGATTCATTGCAAGTGGGTTGAAATAATAAAACAATTGTTGTCCATATAGGTGACATACAAGTTTAGGAGCTGAGTAGTATAGAATTCTGCTCCATCAATTCTCTTTCTGTGTTTATAGCAATAACTTGCCTCCTTTTGAAACAATGGCAGGACCTTATTTAGAGCACACCTTAGTTCAGGGGTCCTCAAACTTTTTAAACAGGAAGCCAGTTCATTGTCCCTCAGACTGTTGGGAGGCCAGACTATACTTTGAAAAAATTAATGATTATAACCAAAGCATCCTTAGCGATAGGATGGGAGACCACCAGGATAGGCCAGAAGAGAGGGCAAAAGGGCAGCAGGGCAAGGATAAGGCAGGACTTCCCTCAGACCCTCCTTCTCTCTCTCATTCCAATCTCCTTCCTTCCTTCCTTCCTTCCTTCCTTCCTTCCTTCCTTCCTTCCTTCCTTCCTTCCTTCCTTCCTTCCTCCCTTCCTCCCTCCCTCCCCCCTCCTTCCTTCCCTGCCTCCCTCCTCATCTCCTTCCTCCTGACCATCTTGTTTTCACCCAAGATGCCAGGCCCTGCACTGCTCGCCGCCTCCTGTGAGAGTGTGCCGAGGCGGTTCACTTCTCTCTAGCTTCGCCTCACCCATCCCAGCCTCTTCAATGCCTTGAGGAGAGCACAGCACTGCCTGCCAAAACTGGGCAGGCTGGGGGTTGGGAGGCAGATGCTGACTCTCACTCCACTTGTGGCATCCCCTCCCCCCGAAGCCCACAGAGCCGGGTTTGTGAAATGGGCAAGGGCCAATTGCTGGTCATTTCCAAATGATGGTGCCTTTCTTTGTTCCTCATAGAGGGTGACTCCTTCCCAGCTATGTTTCTTGCCTGTTTTTCACTGCAACTTGTGTGTGCACCCAGCACAGATGGCTACCACAAAGTTATAGATCAGCTACTGGCTGACCTGTATTATCTCCTCTGCTGTCTCCCCCACCTTCTTTTCTCTTTGGTGCAGCTGCAGCTGATTCCTCTTCCAAGGCTGCATCTTTTTTCTCAATCTCTCTCCCACCAAAACTGCCTGCTTTTATAGCCTCCCCTGTCTCCGCCTTCCTCCTCCTTTCTCTTCCAGGTGTGCCAGAAGTGCCGATCCTGGGGCCTTTGTTTGGCCCCAGAAGCCCTGCAACTCCTGATGGCTCTCTCAAAGTCCTGCACTGCACAGCTATAGCTCGTTCCCTCCCCCTGCTACACTTATCTAGACTAGGCAGGGTCATGTACCACCTACCAAGTGCCAGAGTACCACAGGTTGAAAAGACCTGCACTATAACACCAACATTCGCCTGGTGAGCCAGATAAAAAGACAAGGTGGGCTGCATATAGCCCACAGGTGTAGTTTGAGGACCCCTGCCTCAGTTCATGTATTGCAAGATTTCATTCTGCTAAGTCTCTAACTTTGTGCAATTCCATGGCTGAATTTCCTTTTGAGTTGTTTTCTTCTGTAACCATTGCAGTATTTCTGAAGGGCTGACAATTTAGGTCATATTCAGGTAATATTGAATCTCCCACTCTTGTGACTTCATTTCTGAAGGATCTTAATGTGCTTAGTAGAGATTGCTAACTCTGTCTCTGGAGTGACTCTATTAAGAAGGGTGAAAGATCACACATCTGATTCACATAATAAATCTTAAAAGATTCTATTAGTTATACACTAATAGTGACAACAGGTGCAAAATTCATTATAACTATATTGTCAAAAAAGAAATAGTTATAAATGAGATAGAAGAATTTGCATGCCCAGGAGCAAGGATTACAAAAGTAAAGGGGAAAAAATAATAGTGACCAACATCCTAATTGTCTCTATTATAACGAAATCTTAAAACAGGAAAGGGGAGGGAAAATGAAATGAAATGTCCTGAAAAAAGAATCATGAACACAATCATTCTACCCTGCAATGTGAATAGAATAGAATAGAATAGAATAGAATAGAATAGAATAGAATAGAATAGAATAGAATAGAATAGAATAGAATAGAATAGAATAGAATAGAATAGAATAGAATAGAATAGAAGCTGGAAGGGACCTTGGAGGTCTTCTAGTCCAACTCCCTGCTCAGGCAGGAGAACCTCCATCATCTCAGACAAGTGAGGACTGTCAGGAAGTTTCTCCTTAATTCCAGGTTGCTTCTCTCTTTGATCAGTTTCCAACCATTGTTTCTTGTCCTTCCCTCTGGTGCTCTTTTAAACAACCTGGCTCCCTCTGCCTTGTGGCAGCCCCTCAGATACTGGATCACTACTATCATGTCTCCCCTATTTCTTCTTTTCTTTAGACTAGCCAAACCCAAGTCCCATAGCCATTTTTTGAATGTTTTAGTCTCCAGGCCTTTGATCATCTTAGCTGCTCTTCTCTGATTTTTTTCCAAACTCTCAACATCTTTTTTGTGATATGGTGACCAAAATTTGCTGCAGTATTCCAGATGTGGTCTTACTAGGGTTTTATAAAGTGGTACTAATACTTCATGTGATCTTGATTCTATGCCTCTGTTTATAAAACCCAGGATTGTATTAGCTTTTTTGGATGCTGCTGCACACTGCTGCCTCATAGTCAAGTGATCGTCCACTAGGACTCCAAGGTCCCTCTCACAGTTGCTGTTTTTAAGCCAGGTCTCACCCATTCTGCACTTGTACCTTTGGTTTTTCCTACCTAAATGTAAAAGTTTGCTTTTCTCGACACTGAAACTCATTTTGTTCGATAGGGCCCATGTTCAAGTTTGTCAAGATCTTTCTGGATCCTGAGTTTGTCTTCTGGGGTGTTGTTCTGTACCAGCCTACTACTGGCCCTGCAGATAAGGCAGGGACAACCCCTTTTACAAGAAGGCAAGAGGCTGGAACTAAGCCTGCCAAATTTATGGACACAAAAGCAAACAGAGCAAAAACAAGACACGAACCATGAAACAGGAGCTATTCAAACGGTTGCCTTCAGCAAACCAGCCCTCCCACGCATTCCCCTTTTAAACAGTTCAGGGCGTGGCTTCTCTCTGCCTCCTTCCGAGGTGCCCCATTGCCTTCCTCTGTTTACTCCTGATTGACTGCCTCCTGCGTCGGGCGTCCTTGAACAGGGCCAGCTGTGGGTCATCTTCATCCACGCTGTCAGGCTCACACAGCTGGGTCTGCGTCGTAACCAGGTGGGAGGGGCCTGGCTGAGGGCTCTCATCAGCAAGCTCTCCAACACCCCCCTCCTCCTCCTCTGAATCGTCCGACCCAACTGCCGAACCCACAGGCTGACCCTGAATCACAACAGGTGTTGTCTATTCCTGCCAGATTGGTGTCACCTTCAAATTTGATGAGTTCCCCTTCAATTCCCTCAACTAATTCATTTATGAAGATATTGAAGAGTACTGGGCCTAAGACAGAACCTTGTGGTACCCCACTGGTTACCGCTCTCCATGAGGACGTAGTATCATTGAGGACTACTCATTGAGTATGGTTTGTCAGCTAGCTACAGATCCATCTGGTGTTGATATTGTCTATTCCACCTTTTCCTAGCTTACCAAGGAGTAGGTTGTGGTCTACTTTGTCAAATGCCTTACTGAAATCTCAGTATACTACATCCATTGCATTTCATTGGTCTATACTAGTTTAGTCACTTTATCAAAGAATGAGATAAGATTAATTTGGCATGATCTGTTTTTAACAAATCCGTGCTGGCTACTAGTTATGACTTTGTTTGCTTCTAGTTGTTCGCAGATCTGTTTTTTTATTATCTTTTCTAGGATCTTCTAGGTATTGATGTTAAACTGATTGGTCTGTAGTTTCCTGGATTTATTTTTTTTCCCTTCTTGAAGATGAGGACCACATCAACCCCTTTCCAATCCTCAGGTACTTCCCCGGTGCTCCAGGATTTATTAAAGATGTGGTGCAATAGTTCTGAGATTACATATCCCAGCTCTTTCAGAACTCTGGGATGTAATCTGTTGGGTCCCAGTGATTTTTGTTTGTCAAGGTTGAATAGGTGTTCTCTTACAATTTTCTTGCTTATTTTAATTGTTGTTTCTAATATGTCTTTCAAGTGGTGTTTTGGTATGTTGGGTTATAGTTTCTTTTTGTGTGAAGACTGACACAAAGTATGTTTCAGGTTCCTTGTAAGGTTAGTGTTGTGTAGTGAGTTCTTCACGCAGAAAAGGAGATGAGGCAAGTGAGTTCAATAAAGCTCATGGTTTATTGCTTGCAGGATCTGAACTGAGAATTGGGCTGTAGCTTGCAGCAATTTATAGCATGGCCCCTAGGTGGCAGCCAATAGGTTTAAAGCAACCCATTGCCATCTAGGGGCAGCCAATAGCAGCACTGGAGACCTGGAGTCTGGGTTTTTTGGAGAGTCGTTAGCTCCTCCAGCTTACCACGTGGTATTACAATTGAGCCCAATACATAACACCCCTCCCCTCTTAGATCAGACAAACATCATAGCAATAATTGGCAAATAGTACAAGTTACAAGACTTAACATCATAGCAACTTTTGTAAAACAGTACAAGTTACATTAGAGCATCAGTTAGCCAGAATAAATAGACTTCCATTACAACACACAAGACAGTTAACATCATATCTTCAATACTGTTTCAGTACAGTGACAAGTTACAGTACAGACTTTATAGTTCCTTTATTTTACAACATTATCAGCTAGATAAGAAGGAGGCTTGCATGCCCTTGTGGAATGCTTTGGGGTTCCAGTCACTTTCTGGTCTACCAGCTTATCCATTGGGCCAGGTAGACCAATGTCCCTTGATGCACTTGAGTCAAAGGAATTAGATGCTCTCTGGCTGGCCTCTCCAGGTTGGCCCACCCCAGAGTCATACTGATCAGCAGAGTTGGCACAGCGGTTGTTAAAGTCTGGTTGACTTGGTCCTTCAGGGGATCCATGTTGCACTTCTGGACACCCCTCCTCTACGCACAGTTCCTCATTGCTTAAGAAGAGTCTTGAGAGTCCATGTATGGGCTGGCTTGGCTGCTAGCTTGGGGACTTTGGGAGGGACTTATGATGCAGTCCTTGCTTAGTGGCCGTTCTGGAAACCGTTTTCTGAGTTGATCAATGTGGTGTCTGACAACTCGCCCTCCCTCCAGCCCCACTTTGTAAGAAAGGGGACCAGGTGATTTGGTAATTTTACCAAGAACCCACAGATTCCCATGTCCATAGTTTCTAGTCCATACTCAATTGCCCACTTGCAGCCCCCTTGGGGGTTTTGGTCGAGAGGCTTCTGCTGACACTCTATCTGGTTGCAACCTGTCCAGTTTAGTGATCAGTCGCCTCCCCCAATGAAGTTCTGCAGGACTTTTGCCTGTAGCAGTGCAGGGCGTAGAATGTTGGCACAGTAAAAAATCTGCCAGTCTGTGATGCCAGTCACCTGTTACGATGCATTTGAGTGATTCCTTCATGGTCCTCACCATTTGTTCAGCTTGACCATTAGAGGACAGGTGAAAAGGGGCAGATGTTGCATGTCTGATAAGATTTGCTCTTAGGAAGGCCTGAAATTCAGCAGCAGTGAATTGGGCCTCATTGTCTAAAATTAAGACATCTGGCAACCCATGTGTAGCAAAGAGTTTTCTCAGCACCTGGATGGTCCTAGCAGTAGTCATGTTTGCAACTGGGATTACTTCCAGCCATTTAGAATGGCTGTTCACCACTATGAGGAAGAGCTGTCCCTGAAAGGGCCCAGTGTAGTCTATGTGAATTCTAGACCAGGGAGTGTGTGTTTCTTCCCACCTGTGAACTGGGGCGTGTGGAATCTCAGGCCGTGATTGCTGGCATGTATAACAACCATGTACCTGTGCCTCAATGTCGTTGTCAAGGCCAGACCACCAAAGATAGCTTCTTGCTAAAGCTTTTATTCTGACAATGCCTGGATGGCCCTCATGTAATGACTTTAAAACCCTATCTCTCAGCGAAGAGGGGATTATGACTCTGTTTCCCCATAGGATGCACCCCTTGTGAGCTGATAGCTCATGTCTTCTGACAAAATAACTCTGAAACTCAGAGCCTGGGCTTTTATCTAATCATCCTGTGTGTACCCATGAAAGCACTCTACTAAGTGTTCTATCTGTAGCTGTTTCTGCAGCAATGTCCCCAGCATGGAGGGGAAATTCTGGTAGATCCTGAATGGACAGAATTTTGGCCACAGGGGCTGGGGCTGGTTCCGTTAGTGGCAGTGGAAGTCTGCTGCAGCCATCAGCATGGTCCATTTCTTTACCAGGTTTGTGAACCAATTTAAACGTGTATGCAGATAAGAAAATAGACCATCTCAACATTCTTGGGGAAAGTATGTGGGGGGTTTGTTTGTCTGTTGTAAAGAGTCCCAACAGTGGTTTGTGGTCTGTAAAGACTGTGAAGTCCCTGCCATACAAATAGTCATGGAATTTTTTTATTACAGCTACAATGGCTAGGGCCTCTTTGTCAATTTGAGCATAGTTACGCTCAGCAGAGGACAGTGTCCTTGAATAAAATGCAATAGGGACTTGTGTTCCATTCTTTTCTAAATGACTCAAGACTGCTCCCACCCCATACGGAGATGCATCACATGCTAAACAGAGTGGTTTAGACTCCCTAAAATGAGTTACAGTGGATTTAACTGACAATAGTGCCTTTAAGTCCTGGAAGCTTTTTTCATGAATGCTGGTCCATTTCCATGGAGCTTTCTTATCTAAGAGCCTGTGAAGAGGCTCTGCCAATGCAGCCTTGTTAGGCAGGAAGGCATGGTAGAAGTTGAGGAGGCCCAAGAATGCTTGTAGCTCTTCTTTGGATTTAGGACTAGGAGCCAATTGAATGGCCTTCACTTTGGATTCAGCAGGGTGAATACCGTTAGCATCAATTCGAAATCCTAGAAATTCCATTGAAGGAACCCCAATACTACATTTACTCTTCTTTAATTTGAGGCCTGCTTCTCGAAGCCTCTGTAAGACAGCCCTGAGCCTGCTGGCTAATACTTCTGTAGATTCTCCAGCAATAAGTACATCATCAAAATAAGGGCAAACACCCTGAATGCCTTTAAGTGTGCATTCCATGATTCCCTGAAAAATGCCTGGAGCAACGCTAACTCCAAATTGTAAATGCTTTACTTTGAAAGCCCCCCTATGAGTCACAATCGTCTGAGCCGCGGCTGTGGCCTCATCAACCAGAAGTTGCTGATAGGCCTTGCTAAATCTAATTTAGTGAAAATAGTGCCCCCTTGCAAAAAAGCTAAAATGTGGTTCACCACTGGAACTGTGTAAGTGTGTTGTTTAAGGACTTTGTTAATTGTACATTTATAGTCTGCACATATTCTGATTTCTCCGTTGGCCTTAAGTGGAGTGACTATAGGAGTTTCCCACCCCCCACCATCAACTGGTTATAAAACGTCCTGTTCTACAAGCTTGTCTATTTCTTAGTCAATTTTATGTTTGAGGGCAAAAGGGACCCTTTGAGGCGTAACCCTAATGGGAACTACGTTGGGATCTAGCTTGAATGAGATAAGCGGGCCTGTGTATGTTCCTAGGGCTGAATCAAAAACGTCTGCAAAGTCTTCACAAACTGATGAAAGGTTTGCAGCTTGTGTCCGGTTGATACCAGTTATTTGAATGCCTAAAGCATCAAACCAATCAAGTCCTATGAGACTCGTTCTCTGGCCCCCTACTACTATGACATCCAGGTGCCCATAAAACCCCTTAAATTTTACGGCCAAGGTGGCTTCCCCCTTAACTTTGACTTGAGCATTTTGAAAGTCACTTAAAATTATGTCAGAGGGCCTTAGCTTGGCCCATTTTCTACTGCGACTGCACACGAAATTGAAGGTGTCCAGAGAAATAATGGAGACAGCAGAACCAGAGTCCAACTCCATTTTACAAGGGACTCCTTGTAGCTCTACCTGCAGTTTGAGTTTAGGTTTGAGTGGGTGTTAGGCCCCAGTGCAGCATATACTTCTATGGCTTCTACAAAACCCCATACTAAATGGACCCTGGGCCCTGGTACCTCTCCTGGTCGGATCTTCCGACTGCTGTTTGGGTGGCCGGTCCATCTGGTGAGCTCTGCAAACTGCTGCGATGTGGCCTGTTTTGCTGCAGGCCTTGCACGTGGCTGACCGGAATCTGCAACCAGCGCATTGGTGGTTGCCGCTGCAACCTTTACATCTAGGTAAGAGAACTGCCTTGTAAGTGTTCTCTTGCTGTTTGCTGCTGTGGTGCTATGTGTTGGGTTGCTTGTGAAGCTTGTTGACTTCAGGATATTCTTCCTCCAAAGATTCCTCTGAGCATTTGGTGTCCTCGTGGTGGACTGTTTCATCTTGTTTCATCGTTTTGGTGGGCTGGACTGTTTGGACTGCACACCTGGTGGCTTCGTCTGCCATTACTTCATCTTGGGCTTCGATGAAGGTTAAATTTGGTCTGGCAAAAAGTTTTTGCTGGAGCGTTTGGTTCCGTAGGCCGCAGACAAGCCAGTCTCGCAGTCGCTCCTCTACGTTGGAAAATTTACAGAGGCGTGCGGCCTGCCTCAAAGCCACAATGTATTCTGATACTGTTTCACCAGGCTGCTGCATTCGCTGTTCAAACTTGAAATGCCAAGCAATCACCAACATCTTCAGCTGGAAATGCTCTCCCAGCTTTTTCTTGAGGTCTGCGTAGGAAACTGACTCCAGCGACGTTGAGGTGAAGAGGTTTTCAGCCAGGTCGAATGTAGCTGGGCTGCACACACAGAGCAGTGTGGTGGCCTTCAGCCCATCTTCTGCGACTTGGTTTGCCCAGAGGTAGTTTTCTACCTGGGACAAATAGGAAGGCCATCCCTCTGGATGCTTGACATCGAATTCACATAGTCTTCCGATTTTCGGCATTCTGTCTTCAGCTGGTTCCTGAGGTTTTTGATCCTGCTTCTTCAAGGCCCAGGGACTGAATCCTCTGAGCACGTGGTCGCTAGCATGGCTTGCTAGCTGACCGTAGGGGGGGGGGTAATGCCTTTTCCCTCCAGGTGTGAGCTGCCTCTCCCCAAGTGAACTTTAGCTCTTTTGGAGAAGCAGGATCCCACCTTCATCACCAGTTTTCTCTAGTGAGTTCTTCATGCAGGAAAATATACGAGGCAAGTGAGTTCAACAAAGCTCATAGTTTATTGCTTGTAGGATCTGAACTGAGAATTGGGCTACAGCTTGCAGCAATTTATAGCCTGGCCCCTAGGTGACAGCCAATAGGTTTAAAGCAACCCATTGCCACCTAGGGGCAGCCAATAGCAGCACTGGATACCTGGAGTCTGGGTTGCTGGAGATCCATTAGCTTACCATGTGGTGTTACAATTGAGCCCAATACATAACAGTTAGAAACAATGCAACTGCCTTTTCAAAAGAGAGCGGGGAGGGAGGGAGGGAGGAGAGAGAGAGAGAGAGAGAGAGAGAGAGAGAGAGAGAGAGAGAGAGAGAGAGAGAGAGAGAGAGAGAGGGAGAAGAAAAATTTAATCAGCCCAGAAATTTGTGTTGTGAAAGAGAGTGTGTGTGGATATAAGTATGGAAATGAGGAACTTGTGAAATATAACTTTAAATGCCCTGGAAATGATTCACACAGGTATTCAGTCCATAAATTAAAACAAAATCCCATACTATGCTTCTCTGCATATTACATAATAATTTAACATTCTAATTATCAATATGAATTGCTTAGAGTAAAAAAGTTGCATTTAATTTATGAACTGCATGCACAATAGCATTAACTCACCACTTTATTCCCAGTTGTACCTCCAATGATATTTGAGTATTTCAAGCAATTTTAATTGATTTTCATAGTAGCTGGTTGTTAATAGGATAATTTGTCAGTACAATAATAAAACAATTGTTACCACAGCTCTGTGAGTTTGGTTGATCAGATAACAAAGTTAAGCAGAGTTTCAATAAGGTGTAGGGTTTTCTGGATGAAAAATACAAATCCCTATGGCCTAGTGGAAATCGAGATCAGAGGTCACTTAAAAATTAGTTAAGCATGATGAAACAACACTGACCTATACAGGTGTTCCAGCTTTCTTTCTGGGTATCACTTCCTGTACTCTTATTTAAGCCTTGCAAAGCACATAGGTCAACATATGTCTTTCAAAGTCTGCATTGAATTAAGAGGTGGTTGGGAATTGTTTTAACTCACAAATACTCTTTGCAAGCTTCAGATATGAGTACCCATAGTAAATAAGTAGATTGGGGTGTGTGTATGTCTATATTGGTAAGCCTATCTATATAGATGAGTAAATATTCTGACATTAAAGTTAAATTCTCATACAGTGGAAAATTATTGTTTTGTGATTATTAAAAGCAGCCATTCACATTTGATTGAAGGGACGCGGTGGCTCAGTAGGTTAGGATGCTGAGCTTGTCGATCAGATGGTCAGCAGTTTGGCAAGTCGAATCCCGAGTGCCGTGTAACAGAGTGAGCGCCTGTTACTCGTCCCAGCCTCTGCCAACCTAGCAGTTCAAAAGAACGTAAAAATGCAAGTAGAAAAATAGGGACCACTACGGTTGGAAGGGAACAGCGTTCCATGTGCCTTTGGTGTCTAGTCATGCCGGCCACATGACCACAGAGATGTCCTCAGACAAGCGCTGGCTCTTCGGCTTTGAAATGGAGATGGGCACTGGCCCCTAGAGTTGGAAACAACTAGCACACATGTGCAGGGGAACCTTTACCTTTTTACATTTGATTAGTCTCTGAGACTTTTTTTTCCTCCCCCGATCAATTAATTTGAGCCTAAATTTTTATCATTTCCTTATTTTGTAGAATATTAAGTGAATTTATGGGTGTTGTTGAGGAAAACATCTAAAGCCAATTACATATTGTATGGCTCTGGATCTGTAGAGCCTTCCTATTAAAAGTTCAGGTAATATTGATCTGATTTTCTTATCATTTGTTCAGAAACTTAATCACTACAAAGCTAGGGCTGTTTATGCCCAGATAACTATCAATCATCACTGCCTATTGCTGATCACACTTGCCCCATCTTTCCATTTCTGTATCATTAAAAAAACCTGTCAGATTATTATTTGGGGGGAGGGGCTTTTCTTCAGTGACATTCAGATTTTCACAGGCAGCACAAAGATGGAAGCCAGGAATGAGGAGCCAGGAGAATTGAAGTCTCTATCAGCAAAAGGGCAGAATGTGCTCCTAGTGGTAAAAAATGCAATTAAGTGATTTGGGTCACCTCTTCATGGCCACCATGTCTTGCATCACAAAAGAAAAGGCTGATTTTCAGGACATCCTGAAAGGGGTTTCCTGCAGGGAATTTGTGTGGATACACAATGACAAATGATAAATTTGTCATTTATCAATCATCTTTTCATTCTTTGATTTTTCATTTGTTTTTAAATTCTTTTGCTATTGGTAATGTTTATCTCTGTAAAACAAATAATTATGTATCAATAATTACCACCATCTTACTCCTGCTGCTGTTCATTAAGCAATTATGTGGATACATTTTATGAATGTGGATGTTGTATTCTATCAGCTGCTGCCCCTTTTATTATGAACCTTCAAGACATCCTGTAACTTGCATTACTAAAAAATATAAAATATTTTTTCCCATTTTACTGGTTTTCCTTCTTTTTAATTGTTGTAAAAATAATTTACTGATTTTGGATCACTAAAGTTTATGAAACCTGAACTTTTTGGTGCTTCCTTTAAAACTTATTTTAACTGAACTTTGGTTCAATAGAAATGAGTTGGATGTTGAGAGCAGAGAAACAAATTTATTTCAAGGTCTTCTGTTCCTGGAGGAATGACACAGAGTATCTTCCAAATGTGTGGAGAGAAAATAAAACATAGGTCTGGTCATTCCATATTACAAAATAAAGTACTGAGTGTAGGAATATGAATCACCTTGATGGAAATATAATAATCTTATTTAAATGTCAAAAGATCCAAGAATTGTATACAAGGATTTGAATGGATACTTTGCTACACAAAGTTGCTTCCTACATTACCAATTAAGGAAGGTGATAGAGATGTATGCATTCAATGTTTAATATCTTGAGTTGATCCTGGCCTCAAAAAGAATCAGATTATGTTTCCTTCTTCCTTACTATATTCTATTTATTCCTAGAATAAAAATATTGTGGATAAATTTTATCCTGAAGAAAGGAATTTCAGCAAACCCAATACAATGAAAATGCCAGTGGTTATTTTAATCAGGTAGAGAGAAACCTAGTAATAGTGATAGCATACAACTTTTTGCATTCAATGGGATCAAATGATATGTGTATTTCTAATCCACTCATATTATGTGACAAGAGGTATAGTTTAATATCCAGAGTACAAATAATCCAAAAAGGACTACTTCTAAAATGGTTCTGAATTCTAACTTAATTCTAAAGATCTCAAAAAGATCACAATGCACTAATTTTAATTGTCATCTTTGCATCTTTCACAAGCCACCAGAAATATAAAAGTACATTTTGAATTCTGAAATTGCAATAATGTCAAACTAATGTTCTGCAACACCTTTTTAAAAATGCTTTGCACCTCCCTGCTGAAGTATGACACTAATTTCCATGTGTAAAATTTGTTACTAGCTGGAGTCAGTTTAATCTAGATCATATTAATGTTCACTCTCAACCTATAATACAATACAGTGTTCTAGAACCCCTAAAATCTATTCTTTTAATCTCTATTTGCCAAGTCAATTTAACTTCTATTATACTCATCAAAAGGAAGGGAATGTCATCAAAAAAAGAATAAGAGTTTTATTTTCTTGTTTCTACATCAAAGCATTACAGTTACCCACTGTCTTTATTTATTTATGGACTGCTGGCATTTTTTTCTCAGTTGTAATAAAGATCACTTCAAATTTAAAGGATGGTTATCTCCATGTCAAATGCTGAAAGGACCTATCAAACATACATCATGGTTTCTTTACTGTTCATACTAAAGCTTGAAGAAGACATATAGTAGTCAGGAAAGAAAAGACAGTTAAACAGTGGGATGGTGCATGAAGCAGGAGCATCATAAAATGTATGAAAAGGCACAATCAGGATTTGGCTGACTGGAGACAGTACAAATCTTCAAAATTCAGCTTTTCTAAAATTGAAGAACTAAGAAAATTTAGCATCATTTTATGAAAAAAATAAAGTTACAGTCTTTTCAAAGATATCAATAGCCATGTTCATCTGCATTACCAGTTGTGGTTTGAATGACAATTTCTAATATTACTATTTACTATGACCATTTCTAATATTCACTATTCACATATGAAGAACAGATTGAGAAAATTTGAAAATGTCTTCCATATTGCTCCAATGAAGATCTAGCCTTTACCTAGTAGCTTCCAGGACTAATTTTTGAAACCAGGATGAATGGATGAGAGTCAAAGTCAGGGTAGCACTTAAACTTATATACCCCTCCATAGTGCTTTACAGCACTCTCTAAGCAGTTTACAAATGTCAGCATATTGTCACCACCAATCTTTGTCCTCATTTTATTGATCTTGGGAGGATGGAAGGCTGAGGGTGATGTCAAAGGTAGTAAGGAATAGTGGGTACTTTTTCTGAATTACATCTCATTAAACCAGTTGTTCTTCCCTGCTTTCAACCACAGAGTATTAATATTTAATTTGGCAATAGCTTTGCTATTCTAATTGTCATTGAGTAGTTGTTTTTATAACACTGAAACAGAAAGGTAAGCTAAAGTAAGCAAATGCTAGTTAGACATTAGGTAGCATATGCTGTGAGAAGAGTAACAGAGTAGGCATGCAACCCTGAACAGCCTATAACTCTTAATCTTGATGATCACGTGTGATGAATGACACCATTCTGTGACAGTCCTGAAGTAAGATAGGGTCTGATTCTGTAGCTGTATTGTTGTCTTCTTTGATTCAGGCCACATTATGTATTATCCATTCATCCATCCTACATACTAAAGGCTAGGTCTCAAGATATCCCAGGCTCTGTTTAATCCAGTTTCTTTAAACCAGAAGGGATACTTGATTAAGCTGTTCAAAGGGGCTCCAAGGAATGTTGTCCTGGAAGATTTATTTTCTTCCTCTCTTGGATGCATGCACCAGAGCATGGAAACAAGAGTTGCCCATTTTTGAATTGGCCTCTTTGGCTCTACTTTGAATAATCGTTTGATCTGTAGCAATTAGTAGGTTGTAGTTTTGATCTGTGTCTCAAAGAGCATCACCTGTGTCTCAATAGCATTAAACAGCTGTTAAAAGCAGAAGAGCAGGCCAGTTGGCAATCCTACATTTGGAATTGCCCCAAGAAAGAATAAATGCTTCACAATGCACAGAATATGACACATCATCATGTCATCTACTTTCCAGTAGGATATACAAACGTTCTTTATCAGACCAAGTATTTGAGTGTAAAAGTATCATTCCATCTAACAGCTCCAAAACCATCAGTTCCACAAACTGCTTTAGCAAAATTTAAAAAAACAAACCACATGCTGATTTTCTAAAGAAAGTGACCTATAAACATCTTTCTTTGGCTTCCATTCCAAAAAGATGAAATGCCTGATAATGATAGAGATCTGCACTTTGTTTTCTCTGTAACAAAAGCCAAATTCATATTAAATCAACATTTCTGGAACCAAAAGTCATTAAACAGTGACACAATGAAATTCCACTAATAACTCTGCCATAGAGAAGAAAACTGTTTTCCCATGGTAAAAGTTGAAAGTTCAAAAAAACTTGCATTTCATCTGGACCGAAGTCTGGGAGGTGAAAGTTTTATGTCTAGATCTGTAAATCAACACAGAAGGAAGACGAAATAATTTGTGTATATTAATTAATAGGGAGTTCTGGGGGCGGTAGGGGAGTGCAAGAAAAACAAGCAGTGAGAACTTCTCAGTACTCACAGCCCATTTTTGGAAACAGACACTGAACAGAGGCTACCATGTGGCACACCAACTAAATATATAATATTTTGTTCCTTTTCTTAAGCCTGCATAGGGCATAAGTTGTTTTCAACATGCTTCGGACTCCTACAGCTCCAGCTGTCATGTGTAATTAAACATTTGGCCTCCACAATTACTCTACAGTGTACATATGCCAGCATTTCAAGCTTGGAATATGCATTTCAAAGAACAATAATTCCCTGGAAATCCCAAATTGACAGGAGCAAAGACAGCCTGAAGGAAAGTAGTCAGAGAAAACTGTAAGGTCGGGATCTAATGATTAAAAAAGAAACTTGAAGAAGAACTTCAACCCTTAACTAAACCAATGGGAAAAGAACGACAGTTGGCAAGCAGATTTCCTACATTGGGGTCCTGATTAGGACCCTCCTGGGTTAATTTAATATTATCTGTATTCTTCACCTTGCTTTATCATTGATGCCACTTTTCAAAGCATATATTGCCTCAATAGATGTCATCAAATCCACTCATTTGCAATAAGGTTCACAACATTTGTTTTCATCACATTTTGAATTGGTTGGTCCTCCTTTTGTTTTTATCTTCATTTGGCACAGCACAAAGTGTTTCAAGCAGTCCTCAACCAATTTTCAAAATTCTGTCCTCAATTGCCTGGGAACAGGGGTCAAAAAAGTCAAGAAATGAATTCTCAAGTTAATACTTTAACAGAGGAAACAAGTCTAAACCCTATATATACTACTGATTAATTAGTGTAAAAGTGAAATAACACAAAGAAGAATATTTTAGTATCTCATTATGGAAGTATCAGACAGCAGAGTTTATTATAATTCTGTTTTGGTAATGGGATGCAGAAGAGGGATAAATACAATTAGGGGAAAAAAGAGGTCCACCTCAGAAGCTGGTAGGAAGATAGGTATTGGTGTCATGTTGGATGGGGTAAACTTAGAGTTGAAGTCCACATATTTTAAAGTTGCCCAAACATCGCTTTAAAGAACTGAGCAAACCTAGCTCATATATCAGAATGCATTGATGGCTCCCCATTTAAATAGTTAGGAATTGGCTGGGGAAATGTGAGAGTTAAAGTCCATGTATCTTAAAGTTGTCAGGATTGAGGAAAAAATGTTTTAAAGGCCACGTGGCTTCATTGAGGCTTTGATTGAAAGTTATCTTCTAAGCAGAAGCACATGACAAAATGTCAGCCACTGTGCTGCCCCCCCCACCCCCACACAGCAAGAGTCTACAGGTGTTTATTCAAACCTCCCAAATAAGTCCTCAGCACCCCCATTGCATAGGTCCAGATCCCAAGCTCAACATGGCAAGGGTCACTTGGCACACACAAACTCCAGGAAAGCAGTCCATGAGTCAAGCAGGTCAGGATACATAGCACAAGCATGCAAGGCACACAACACAACACGTTGCTCCAGTAGGCAATGCTGATGCAGCTCTTCATGAGAGGCGAGGTTGCCTCCTCATGAGTAGTCTAGCTGACCAGCATTGTGTCTGTCTCCTCTCTATTCTACATATCCTTGGATCAGGAGGAGGTGTGGACTTCACCTCCTCATTGCTAATGGGTGGCAGCTACTCCCAGTCATCTCCTGGAACCTTCTGGTCAACTTGCTGCAGCTGTGGCTCACCTCATTCAGCCTCAGCCTGTCACTCATTCAATCAACCCACCTGAGGCTCTTCCATCAGGCTAGCACTCTCTGACCCCTGATCCTCACCAACAATGGCCTCCATGCTTTCCTCTGCCAACTCAAATTCCTCCTCCTCCTGAACTTGCATCCAAAGAGAGGTGGGGGGGGGCAGATCCATGATACCACTTCTGTTGAGGTCACAGGAGCAGCCATGATTCTTCTCTTTGTTGGAAGAAAGGTCTTCAGTGTGGTTCATCCAAGCTGGGAATAAACATGGCAACTGCTTTGGGAAGAAGGTTGTAGTTTATTGGAGAGGAGAACCAGACAGGAAGATGTCTGGCAGAAAAAGGACTGAGCACATGTAGGGAGTGGGTTTTTATATCCTCTTGAGCCTTTTGTTTGGAGTGATTTCCTGTTCCTGTTTGAGGCTATTTCCTGTGTCATGTATTCTGAGCTGAGTCTGGGTTTGCCCTTCTAGTATTCTGATGGTGATGGGTTACTCCTATTATGTCCAAAAGTCATATCCTGCTTCCCTGGGGCTGGGGTATGTAGATTTTAGGTGTCTTTGTCTTCTTAATCTCCCAGCTGGGGACCTGCAACCTTCCTGATACTTTACATCTGCACTTGTACAGAGCTGGCCTCTGCTTGGGGAATATTTAATATTTCTTTCTCTGGGGGCTGACTTTCCACATCTTCATAATGGTGGTGATTCATTATCTGCAAACCCCCAGTGTAGAATTCCATGAATGTTTGAATGTATATCATTTTGCAAGCCACTCAAAAGCTGACACAGCTTCCAGGAGAGGAAGGAAGACAGGTGCTAGGTACTACCATCAGCACATTATATTTTATAGATATATATAATGTATATTTTTGATATATAATGTTAGGTTCAGACAGACGAATGACTCAGTGAGGGTTTAACAGCAAAAGGTTTATTAATACACATAGGTCAACTGACAACTGTCAAAATAACTCCGGCTTATATACTCGAGCCGTTTGAACTGTATCCAATCCCTAGCCCGGACTTTCCCGCCTTTACAATGTTAGCCAATAATTGCACCCAGGCTTCCCGCTTCAAAGGAACCTTCTTTGCAATAAAGCTACTGACATAACACCCCTTCCCCCCAGTTGATGTTATTTGTTGACGTAATCTCTCAAGTATTTGGGTGGCTTATGGACCCTAGATGGGTATCTATTGGACTTGCCTCTTACGTCATTGTTAACTGACTGGCTGATTGACTGGCTGATAGTTATGGGTCTGGAATTTTGGGTTACAGGCTCTGAAGATTCACTACTAACTGATTATAATTGCTGTTGTGGCTGTTGTTGTTGTTGCTCAGGTACTGCTGGCCTGTCCATAGGGAACAGCTCCCAATCAATTTGACAATGTTGTGGGGTTGCTACAGCTATACTGGGTTGAGTTTCCACTTCTCCTCCACTATCTGACAAGTCGTTTTGATTAAGCCAAGATGCAGTATCACCCCTGTGTACGATTTGACCCCCATTGACTGACACACTTTCGGAAACCCTCTTCCTTAGTTGATCAATATGTCTTTTACTTACTCTATTCCCTTCCCCCTCAATGGTGTAAGACAATGGCCCCATTATGTCAGTGACTACCCCTGGAACCCATTTGTCCCCCTGTCCATAGTTTCTGGCCCAAACTAAGTCTCCAATGTTGAAGGACCTGTTTGGGATGTTAGGCTCAGCACTTGAGGGTAGTTTGTCAGGATGTAAACTGTCCAGTTTAGTGGTTAGCCGTTTGCCCCACCTCATTTCCGCAGGGCTTTTCCCGGTAGCCGTGCAAGGGGTTGTGTGTTGAGTCAGCAAAAAGTCTGCAAGTCTTTGGTGCCAGTCGCCACGGATGATTCGCTTCAAGGCGTCTTTGGTGGTTCTCATGTTGCGTTCAGCCAAGCCATTGGTGGACGGGTGGAAGGGTGCTGATGTTGCATGTCTAATCGAGTTGGCCTTGAGGAAACCCTGAAATTCAGCAGAGGTGAATTGGGGCCCATTATCAGATACTATCACATCAGGTAACCCGTGAGTGGCAAAGAGGCCCCTTAAAACCTGTATTGTTCTACCAGATGACATTGAATTAACAGGCACAACCTCCAGCCACCGAGAGAAGCTGTCCACCACAACTAGGAAGGTTAGGCCTTGAAATGGCCCTGCAAAATCAATGTGAATCCTAGACCATGGATTCCTGGCCAATTCCCACTTATGCGTGTGTGCGTGTGCCTGCTCAGGCCTAGTTCGCTGACACAGATAACACCCTGAAACACATTCTTCAATAGCCTTGTCTAGCCCCAGCCACCACAAATGACTTCTGGCTAATGCCTTCATTCGGACAATCCCGGGGTGACCTTCATGTAATTCAGTTAAAATTGTATTCCTGTGAAGTTCAGGAATAACAACATGGTTACCCCACAATATACACCCCAAATGGGATGATAGTTCATCCTTTCTCCTAAAATATGGGATGTACTTGGAGTCAGGGTTACTACTTGGCCAACCCCCTAGTACCCAGGTCATAATCCTATTGAGAATAAGGTCTTTTTTAGTGGCCTCAGCTATTTCTCTAGCTGTTAAGGGGCATTCAGGAATTTCATGTAGTGACATAATTTGTCCTACCGGGGCAGGGTCCCCCTCGGTGTTGGTTAAAGGCAGTCTGCTAAGGGCATCCGCATGGCCCATTTCCTTACCTGGTCTATGTTGCAGTGAAAATGAATATGCTGAGAGGAAAATTGACCACCTCAGCATTCTGGGAGACATTATTTGGGGTGTCTGTTTATCAGTGGTAAACAGTCCCAGTAACGGTTTGTGGTCAGTGAGTATGGTAAAGTTCCTACCATAAAGGTAATCATGGAACTTTTTTATTCCTGCCACAATAGCTAATGCTTCTCTATCAATTTGTGCATAATTCCGTTCAGCTTTAGTAAGCGTCCTGGAATAGTATGCAATTGGCTTTTGAATGCCCTGACTATCCATGTGGCTGATAACAGCCCCCACACCGTAAGGTGAAGCATCACAAGATAAATAGATCGGTTTGTTCTCAATAAAATGAGTAACTGTGGATTGGCTTGATAGAATATCTTTTAAGGTTTGAAAACTGACTCTATGTTTTTCTTGCCACTGCCATGGGGTTTTTCTATCTAATAGTCTGTGTAATGGTTCCGCGATGGCAGCTTTATGTGGCAAGAATGTGTGATAGAAATTGACTAATCCTAAAAAGGCTTGTAATTCAGCCTTGTTTTTTGGTTCTGGTGCCAATTTAATTGCTTTAATTTTTTCAGCTGTAGGGTGAATTCCTTTTTCATCTATTCTAAATCCTAAGAATTCAGTGGATTTAACTCCTATACAGCATTTTTCCCTTTTTAATTTAAGTCCAGCCTCCCTAAATCTTCCCAATACCTGTTCCAGACGCTCAGCTAAAATTTCTTCATTTCTTCCAGCTATTAGAACATCATCAAAGTAAGGGCATACACCAGGTATGCCCTTTAAAGTCCTCTCCATCACCTCCTGGAAGATGCCTGGAGCTGCTGCAATACCAAATTGCAGTCTGTGGACTCGGAACGCCCCCTTGTGGGTGACTATAGTTTGAGCTTCAGCAGCTTCCCTGGAAACAGTAAGTTGCAAATACGCCTGCGCCAAGTCGAGCTTGGCAAATATGGCGCCGTCCTGGATCGTGGTGAGGACCTGTTTCACCGTCGGGACCGGGTAAGCATGCTTTTTCATTCCGAGGTTCAGGGTGGCCTTGTAATCAGCACAAATCTTCACATCCCCATTAGGTTTTAGGGGTGTGATGATTGGTGTTTCCCACAAGCCACCCTCGACCGGTTCTAATACGCCTTGGCCTACAAGCTTATCGAGCTCAGCCTCGATTTTTTGCTTCAGGGCGAAAGGCACCCGTCGGGCCTTAAGCCTGATGGGCTTAACTGATGGGTCTAGGTTAAAGTTAATTGGGGGCCCCTTATACTTCCCTAAAGATCCATCAAATACGTCTGCGAATTCATCGCAGACTGATTTGAGGGTCTTATTGTTATTAATGGTATTTATTCCCCCAACCCAAATTCCCAGAGCTGGGAACCAATTAAGCCCAACTAAACTGGTTCTATGGCCTTCTGTGACTAATAAGTCTAAGAAGCCATTAAACCCTTTATACTTAACTTTTAAACTGACCTTCCCTTTAATATTTATTGGGGTTTTTTGGAAGTCAGCTAATTGAATTTTTGTTGAACTGAGTGGAATTCTTTGGCCACTTTTGCGTTCGATAAATTTAAGGGTCTCGTTGGAAATTATGGATACCGAGGCCCCGGAATCAACTTCCATTTTGCAAGGAATTCCTTGCAGATGGACTAAAATTTTTAATTTTGGTCTTAAAATGTGATTCAATCTAAAAATGTGAGTCAACCTATGTGGTTGACTCGCGCCACCTCCCCGTGGTTGGGGTACTGTGCCAAAGGTCTAGGGGTCTCATTGCCACTATAGTTAGGGGTTACCTTACCTTCGGCCCAAACGTCAATTTCGTGTAGACGATTGTCGCGTGGACGACCCCGGCAAATGGCTTGAATGTGGCCGGTCTTTCCGCACATTCTGCACTTAGCAGAGCGGAATCTGCATGTTGCTCTAGGGTGGTTGCCCCCGCAGCTTCCACATCTGATGTCGCTGTCGCGCGGTCTTGTTGGATTGTCTCTCGATTGTCATTGTGGTGCTGTTGTTTGGAATCGGCGGCTCGGTTCTGGTCCTTCACTTCGGAATGGTTTTGCCGCCATTTTGCCAAACCTTCTGGTGACTTCGGCTATGTCGGCTTCCCATTGTTGATCCACGTCCCCACTGTCCACACGGCTTTCTAGGTTTATTTCGGATGGAGCAGCCATGCTATTGCGGGGGGGGTCGCGGCTTCCAGTGGATTCATACGTCAAAAGTTCGTCAAGGACTTCCTGTAAGTCGCCGGTGGGCTTAGCGATGATTCGATTTTGTAACTGTTCGTCTCTCAAGCCCAGCACCACTCTATCGCGAATCCTTATTTCTAGGTTGTCATATTTACAACGTAATGCTGCTTCTCTGACTGCAGCAACGAATTTTGTGATTGACTCGCCCGGTCTCTGATTGCGTTTTTCAAAAATGCGCCGCCAAAAGAGTTCTGATCTTTTTGGCGTAAAGTGTACTTTTAATTTGGCCAGCAAATCAGCGTACGAAACGCTTGATACCGGCAATGGTTGACAGAGTCCAACGGCAATCCGGTACACGGGTGTGCCGCTGATAGTTAATAAGGCAGCCGCCTTTTTACGGTCGTCGGTTATGCCGTTCACGAGCAAAAACCCTTCGACCTGTCCAACATATTCTTCCCAGTCCTCTGGGTAGTTTGGATCAAATTCTTTTAAAGAGCCAAGTTGCGCCATTCGGAGGCTTGTCGATTCCGCCACGGCCGCTTGCGGTTGACTGTGTATTTTTAAATTTACCGCCTTACGCTCAGCTGGTTCTCGCCGATCCTTCACTAGTCCGCCGTCAATCCCACCTTCGTCGCCACTTGTTAGGTTCAGACAGACGAATGACTCAGTGAGGGTTTAACAGCAAAAGGTTTATTAATACACATAGGTCAACTGACAACTGTCAAAATAACTCCGGCTTATATACTCGAGCCGTTTGAACTGTATCCAATCCCTAGCCCGGACTTTCCCGCCTTTACAACGTTAGCCAATAATTGCACCCAGGCTTCCCGCTTCAAAGGAACCTTCTTTGCAATAAAGCTACTGACATAACATATAACCATGCACATACATCTGATTAGGAATGCTAGCCTCCAAACTTTCCTTGAATGCAGATGCTCACTAAGAAATGCTTACACACACCCACACCCACACCATGTATAGCTATTAGTGTTTGGCTTTGCACCAGCCCCAACAAAGAATATGGTGAACAGCACCACATTAATATTAGTTTGGGTGCTTATTTATTAAATTTAAATGATGACCTATCTCACCTTTGGGACTCTGGGCAGCTTACAATGTTAAAAAACCCCAAACCATACCACCACCAACTGAAAAATATAACAAAATAATTAATACACACAAGTACTTAAAAAGCCCCATAATCTGCATGAGACCACTATTCATTTTCCTAACAATACAACCACTTTGCTGGTTCTACATGATCCCCAGACCAGAAAGTAAAGCCATCTTCAGAGTCTTCCAGAAGGCTAGCAAGTCAGATCAGTCTAATCTCCAGAGGGATGATGTCCTTTCTTTAAAAAAATGTTTTTAAAGATAAATATAGAGGAAAAACAAAAGTTAGAAAACTAAGAGAAAGAGAAAAGTGCAAAGAGAAAGAAAAAAATGGTGACTTCTGACTTTTTTCAGTGCAATAAAATAAAACAAAAAACCCCTTTTGCTTTATATTTCACATTTCAAGCCATTTCTATAATTAAAAAAATCATTCCAATCATCAAAAAGTAAAATCAAAGTCATTTTTTTCAATCTCAACCAAAAAAATCCAGAACCAGTTTCTAAGTAGTAACAAAACTAGATAAATTCTTCTCTTTAAAACAGTCAGCATGTATGTATGTTTGTGTATGTATTCTATATATGTATATGTATTCTGTATATGTACACACAAAAAACCCCATTATTTCAAAGATGGTAAAGATGGTGAATAATTTAAAATAAAGTATAAGCAGAGAGAGCCAATAAAATAGCTAAATTTTAACAATAAAATTCCAGCTTAGGCTGCTAAAAGGCGTAGCTAAGTAGTATCAGGAAATTCATAGATTTCTACTCTGGTATACATATAAATAATATGTATAAAAGCATTGGACAATTCTGTTTTTTTAATGGCATTGCCATTCTGATCCCCAAAGGATTTTCCCCCAATTGTATTTCTGAAAGATTTGGAATTTTATCCAAGGTTTGATTGGCTAATGGGTTGGATTAGTGTCATGTGTATGTATTTGTGTGTATGTGTGGAGGGGTAAATTTAAAATAATCAAGAACAGCTTCATTGACACATTTATAATATCTGTACTTCCTGACTGGAGCACCCCTAGTTCTTTGCAACCATCTAACAGAGATAAAATTTTATTTCTTGGGTAGCATCACACCCTTAGCTGTGTCATGTGAACATAGTTAACAAGTGATAACATTTTTTTCCCTGAAAGGATTTGTTTGCTGAGACAATGTCATTCTGAATGTACCCACCAGATGTTTAACTAGTGTATCTGCTGATATTGCACTGTTAGAACGCTCTTAAAAGGACATAGGATTGTAGAAAATGGTTCTCTTGTTTTCAAAACAGAAAATACAGCGCTTTTTACTTTCAACAAAGAAGCCAGGAAATGGTTGATGAGTAGAGATCAGATGTTGAAACACAAGAAATTCTGCTATTGAAAACACTTGCATGAGCTGTACATGATGCTGTAAGATTCAACTGTTTGTAGTTAATATAGTGCATGAACATTAACTAATAATTATTTTCAGTGAAAAGTTGTCAGTCTTTCTCCAAATAATAGGACAAATACAAGCTAGTGCTACAAAAGAATTGCAGGCAAAGCAATGATTTTGAAATCACAGCATAAAGTTACAAGTTAAAAATACATGTCATTATAATTTCTGCTTTCTGAGGTAGCCTGGTAAACTAATCATTTTGCTTGTTAGAACAACTGGAGTGTTATCATATACATTAAGCAAAAAACAGTAGTTAATTTTGTCAGCTGCAGAGCAAAGTGTGAAGGCTCTGAGGTAAATGGACAATACACAATGGCAATCAAATTGCAATCCTTTTTGGAAGTAGATTTAATAAATGGAAAGCACTAAAATGAATTTCATCACTGAGTTACATGCAACATAAGCAGAATATTTACAAGATATGACTGTTTGCTTTATCGTTAGATACTTTCTCAGCCTAAATAGTATACTTTAAAGTATAATTTTTGTCCTGATTTCTAGTCATTACCTTTTTTAATATGAAAGCTGTTATTTTTTTCAATGTTTAATCCTATATCAATGGCTGGACTATTGATGTTGAACAAAGACAGTGCTCAGGTATTTTAAGATTACATACACACACAGGTAGTGGGTGTATCTATGTTTTTCTCATTGTTTGTGGCAAATTCACATTTGTTGATTCACATGTTACCAATTAAATGATTGACATCTTGACTTGCTGCTAATGAAAACATCATTTCCAAATCTTTGTATCACTAAATCACTTTCTTTTACATGTGTTAGATTGTAACACCCCAATATATTACAAAATACAAGATTCCTAATAAATTCATCTTTGGCTCAGAAAGGGAAGTCAAGATTGGAAACAAGTCTTGAAACATAATTTTCTCAGATTGTCTTAATATTTCCCTCGCTCTTTTGGCTAGAGCAGGGTTCTTCAAACTTGGTCCTTTTATGACTTGTGGACTTCAACACCCAGAATTCCTCAGCTAGGCACGCTGGCTGAGGAATTCTGGGAGTTGAAGTCCACAAGTCATAAAAGGGCCAAGTTTGAAGACCCCTGGGCTAGAGTATCTCTGAACATGTTTCCAGGTCCTAGCATTATCTTAATGATAAGGATTTTTTTTAAAAAAATGTAGTTCCTAGGTCTCCTATTCCTACATTAATTATTAAGGCATCATAGACAACTGTACTATATTTCCTAAGTTCCTTGCACTCTAAAATTACTGAATCTTCAAAATAAATATCTTGACTAATACTGCCATGTGTATTACTGAGTAATGTTTGGCTAAGAGGAAAGCATAACTTACAGAACTATAAGATTGGAAGGCACCTTCAAGATCTTCTAATCCAACTGCCAGTCCAATGTAGGAATCCTCATACCACCTCTAACAAACAGCTGTCCAAACTTTTCTTGAAAACCTCCAGTGATGAAGTATCCATTTTAGGAGACAGGTAGTTCACAATAAGAATTTCCTCCTTATTTCAAATGACCCATGGGGAATTCTTTGAAGGAAGATATTTAGGCCTGATCAAACTGCCAATGACTTGATTAGGATCCAGTGACTGCTCCAAAATAAAATTAAGCTTAAAAAAAGAGAAGCCATTTTTCTTAAATCAATGCATACCTCCACACAACTTGTTTATCACTTTGCTGCCTTTTAAATTTAACAATAACAATCAGAATAGAGCTGGAAGGGAACTTGGGGACCTTCTCATCCAACCCCCTGCTCAAGCAGAAGACTCTGCATCATTTCAGACTGTTGGCTGTCCAGTCTTTTTTAAAAAAAAACCCTCCAGTGATGAAGTACCTGCAACTTCTGAAGGCAAGCTGTTCTACAGGTTAATTGTCCTTACTGTTAGGAAGTTTCTCCTTAATTCGAGGTTGCTTCTCTCCTTGCCTAGTTTCCAATTTTGTCATTGTATCAAGATTTATTTGTTCTGGATTTCAAGTAGCTTTTCTTTCACTCTGGCACAAATTGTGATCTTTACCTCATCTACTAGCTTAGTCTCAGTGGCACTTCAGACCCAGAAATACATACATACATACATACATACATACATACATACTCTCATACTTGCACCCTGCAGCTATGTTTCATTCATGAGAAGCCATAATGCTTCAAAAAGAAAATGCAATTTGTTATAACAAGGTGAAAGTTTACACATTTTAAAAGCAAATGAAATATATAATGACAATATAAATACTATATAATGCCATTTCTGAAACAAGTATGTAAATTGTTCTACTTTTGACTCAGATTTTGTTTTTAATTTGTGCAACCACCAATACTTAGCTAAGAGTGGTGAAATGCATTCCTTTAGAACCAACGTGAGCTTCTTAAAAGAAATAGAAAACTCTAGTCCCACTGCTTCTTTTCTGTTTCACCTGTGTGAATTTGAAAAAAGGTGTCTATATATTTTTTTATTTTACCTTTCCAATTACCCACCAGGCAAGAGCACAAAAGTATCTTTTCCAATTACCAAGCAAGCAAGAACACTGAACTATCATGTTGAAATAAACACCAATGTGCACAGTTGACAGCCTCAGGATAAGTTCATGACTGAAACAGCACAGAAGTATAATTATATCTTTGCTCTGCAGAGTGTGGTCCATCTGGGTCAGAGCTGAGGTCACTGGCAGCCTGGGAGAATGTATTCACACTTAAGCTCCTTGGCTTCTGCCTGACTGGGGGTCATCCGGAAGTTCAGTTTTCTAACCACCAGGAGCAAAAATAATTTTCCCCAAAGAAATACATCCAGGGAGCAGAGTTGTATCAGGAAGCACCTGGGCAATTGAAGGGACAACAGCTCATTTAGAAACTCACTACTTCACAAAAACAAAAACAATTATAAAAGGGAAACAGTAAAGGTAGAGGCACTCCAGAAATAAAAGTAAAGGGATAATAGCAGAGGTGAGTTCACAGGGATCATTGTATGGATTATTCTTGCTTTGAGCTAGCTTATGTTTCTTCTTTAGGTCTACTATTTTGGTTTTCGATCAACAGCGTATGCACAGACCAGGTTTCAATGCAAATGCAGCAATTTGGAAGAGACCCTGTTCAGAGTCAGAGGCCTCTTGATTTGATTGAGGACCAGAAGTGATTCTTAGTTCAGAAATCCAAATTTGCTTCTCTAACTTTGTTCTATCTATCTTAGATTAAAAATCCAAATTTGCTTATAACTATAATTGGAAACAGGCAAATGACTTTTAAACAAAAGTTAGCAGGCCTGAATGAAGTTGTGATTAATAATATCATGCAATGGGATAAGTCATAGAATTCAGGGAGGTCCTAAATAAATGACACCTGGTAACTGGATCTAATCCCCTTGTGAACACAGCAATAGGACCAAATTTTAGCAGGGCAGTTCTTGCCTTTCTTGCTAGGCTTATAGAAAGGCAAAAAAAAGAGTGAAACACATGAATAAAGATATTAGGGAAAAGCAACAGTTACGCTAGCAGACAGAGGGAGAAGATGGCAAGGTTTGTTCCTTTATCCTGCTACCAGGCAGGTATATAAAAAATACATACTTTCCCTGTAGGTATAGATGTTCTAAAGCAGGAAGAGATACATTATATATTTGTTATTGTACCAAAACAGAAGCAGAGAAGGAAGAAGAAAATTGTGGAAGAGCATAGAGAATTAAAACTGAACTTGTCTTAGAACTATGGCCGGTAAACCTCAGAATTACACTTGCTCCAGCTTTATTACTTCACCTTAGCATCAAGAGGGCTGAAATTCCTGTTCTAAGATGGGTGTTTCCAATACCTTGGAGTTCACTCTGGTGCTGGTTCCTCACAACTTAAGGTTTTCTTGTGTAGAAAGAAGGTTAGTTCCAGTAATGGAAGAGGGAGAATCTGTATCTGTTCTAAATTCCACCACCCAACAAATATTATATATTAGATATAAAATGGAAGCTTAGCTAAATATGGTTGAACCAGTGGTAACCTTGCCATTGGTAGGCTGTCACATGGCTCTGTGTCTAGAGACCCCTTCAGGCATTCAATTGAACATACGGAAAGTGTCAAGCCTTGGAATAAATTTCTGCAATTCTGCTCAATGTAGGGTCCTTGGTGCTCACTGAGCTTGGTGTTTTCTTGCAGATGTTACATTAATAAATTAGTTTGGATAATGAGAGAACCAGATTCAGGGAGCACCAAAGACCCCTTATTTCAACCCTGAGCTACAAATATTCTCCTGTATTGGGTCCTTAATGGATCTACGTGTGTTCAAGAGGCACTATGAATGGGAGCCATACCGTATGGATTTCAAACACTAATATTTATCTGAAAATTCCAGAAGTCTAATTAAAAAGGAGTCCAATATCATGAAAATCACTGCATCCTTGTTCAAGCAATGTTCAAGCAAGCTTGAGTACATCTTCCTTCAAACTTCCATTCTATCATGTGCAAGCTGAAAACTCATTTCCTGCCCTATTGATGTGCAGTGACAATTTCATAAATGCTTACTCTTTAATATTAGGAATGTACATGCTTTCTTTTAGTAAGAATTACTTTACACCCTATAATTTTAGAAATACCTTTTAATAAATTGTATTGGCCAATACATGTAATATAGAAACATTACTCATGAGGCACTAAAACTACCACTGGCTTTTTGAGCTCTGCATAAGATCTAGAAGGGTTTCTGATCATGTCAAATTTGTTATGCCTATAGACTATTTTGAGCAATCTACAAAGTACATTTCCCATTTAAAAATCCATCAAATATTCCTATCTCTGCCAGGTGAATGACAATGGAACTAGAAGATTCTTGTTTCCATTCATTTTTGTGAGTGCATGTGCAAGAGAAACTATGCACAAAGGCAGCAAGTTTATGAAACAGTCATTGTTTGTTGCTTTATATAAAAAATGACTCTGGTATGATTTCCAACCTGTCAAATAAATAAATAAACCAAGAGATTTATCGCTGTGGGAGCAATGAGTTCCTAGATCTCCACGATGCTCATACAGAGGTATCATTCTTTACCCGGGGGAACAGAAAAAGCTATTGAAGCACACATAAAATTTAGGTGCTTGAAGATTTTCTCCAGGACTTCTGTTTAGATTTGCTATCAGAAGAAGCAATAAAACTGGGATTTATGTTGTATCTTTAACAAATCTCACGCTTCTTGATCTGGTGTTGCTGCACTCCAATTAGTGCAGTTTCTTAAAGCTAAAGCTGCACATGTTCAGGAAGCAGGAAATGTATTTCAACACCTGAATAAGGAAGGTTGAAAGCTGGCCCTAGAAGGCTAATACTTAGGATAAGATGCATAATATTAAATAGCAGGATGGGGGCCACAATCTATTCAGCCACATGTATGTTTTATGCAAACTAGAACTAGAAGATCATGTTAACATTCCACTATCAGTTGTATAGCCCTCAGTGTGGACCAATGCTCCAGCATATGCTTTTTCATCCGGGAGAGTATTGATTCCTTTTTCAAGGTTTTATCAGCCAAACCTTCAGCTCAGACTAAAAACCAAGCTATATATGACACATCCAGGCATCCATGGAGTGGGTGGTGAGAAGAAGTAACAATACACTAGGAAGTTTCAAGGCAAAATCTCTCCTTTCTAGTTCAACATTTCATCATTTTGGCATCACTATTAGAAATGGATACCTATATCAACACTGGAATATTAACCCAATATCCATCATTCTCATCATCCTTGGCAAGTAGCTGCAGCAAAGAAATAGTTGAAGGAGAGAGAGGAAAATGTATTTATTTATTTATATATTTAATCAATATACAACAAAAGGCCCACACTAAAAAAGCAACAAAATAGCAAAAGACAATGCCAAACAACTCGCCAACATTTAACAACCAGCAAATAGGATTTAAGATACTTTAGCCCAGGAATAGGGAACCTTGGCTCTTTTATGACTTGTGGACTTCAATACCCAGAATTCCTGAACCGGCCATGCTGACTCAGGAATTCTGGGAGTTGAAGTCCACAAGTCATAAAAGAGCCAAGGTTCCCTACCCCTGCTTTAGCCCAAGGTCTGGCATAACAGTCAGATGTCTTTGGCCCTCCAGAACATCAGCAGAGTAGACTCCATCATGAGGGCAGCTACCACAAGGTGCCTCACAAGATAGCTGAGTTGATCTAGAAGGCTTTGGGCCTCTAATAAGAGTGGAATTCATGGTCTCTTGATTTCTAGCTTTTAACCACTGCAACAAATTGGCTGTTGCTCATGCAGGTTTGAATTGGCCATTTAGAATGCCTATGGACACTGTGCTCCTTTTTCTGGCATTCTCAGTTCTTTCATTCTTCTGACTCTAATAAATTATGTACCATGCATACTGTAGGCTAACAGTAACTTGTGCTTACCTTAAAGTAACCAAGTTCAGAGGAAGATTGATATTTAATTGTCCAAGGATAAGAAATGTGGTGGGACTTTCTTTAAACGATACAAATCAACTATTTCTGTATTTCTTCTACCATGTTACCAGCATGCAGAGAAACCCTTTTTCTCTTTTTGCTTTTACATTAAGCTCAGTTAGGGAGGGGAAAAAAGCACCTCAAAGATTTCTTTCATTGGGAATATATATCAGTATCAGCATATATAAAAATATGGAATAAATAGGCTTAAATTTCCCACTTTTAGAATATTATAAGCTCTCAAACTAAAAGATATATAAGAAAGTGGGTGTGTCGGTGTGAGTGCATGCTTGTGTGCAGGCATGTAAGAGGGAGAGAGAGGGAGATAAACATGCATGGACATTGTATGACAATTGCATACAAAAATGTATACATTAAAATTGCACCCCAAGCTGTGTATGAATATTCATGAGAGCTCAGATCCAAACAGATTCATAAAATTCAGAAAATTTTCAAAATCTAAATTGACAGAATCACTATCCCTGGGGGAAAAACTGATTTATTGAATGTTTAATGGACTTATAAGCACTAAGAGAAGGAGAATTTTTCCTGAATAAAAAAAGAGTGTTAGCATTTATTTTAATATTATTCTTCCCTCCCTGTCTTGTTGTAAAGATTCAAAAAAATTATACTGTCAGCTGGGGCAATAGCAGTATTTTATTTTCAGATTAATCTTATATGATTCCAACTTTGCATCTTTTCATTATTAATACGATGATTGGGATTTTTAAAATTATGTCATATTAAGTTTCAAGCTTTGAGCCTGGCACATGTTTCTTGATATTTTGACTGAGCAGGCTTTCAAGAGTGATTTGTCATTTTCCTAAATGAATCTGAAAATACTATGCAAATCAACAGCACAGCAAAGCCTTTGAATATTTGTGTCTGAGGATGAGTTTACTTTCATATATATATATATATATATATATATATATATATATATATATATATATATATATATATATATATATATATAATTTCAAGTCATCTGCTGATCAAAGCAATCTGCTCAAGAACAATCATTTTTATAAGTGAAATAAGCAAATGTGCAGCACTGCATAGCTGGCTGAAAGGTTGATATGTAGGCCTGCCTGGCTCTGCTGACTGAAGATTGCAATAACTCCTAGAGCTTGAAAGCACAAGCCAGCAACATGAATATGATAATGAGCAATAATGTTTGTCTTCTTTGTTTCACATTTCAGGGGTGCACTTGACTATTTACATAATTTGCAAATATTTAGTAGAAAGGAAGGGAGTGACATGAGACCTAAGTGTCAGATCTTGGAACTACAGCTTCCAAATGCAATCAAGATGCTTCTAAATCTGTCACTGAGGATCTCTCTCTCTCTCTCTTTCTGTATATGTGTATGTGTGTGTGTGTGTGTGTGTGTGTGTGTGTGTGTGTTTGTCTGTGGGTGAGTTTTAAAGTGCAGAAGCTCATTCAATTCACTTTTACATTTTTCAGAGGCTTGGTTGGAAAACTGAGCAATTCATTCAGTCGATTCAAAAACAAGCATCTGTTTAATTGGTCTTTTCAAATTGTCACTGACAACTCTGTAAAAATAAAGCAATGGGACCAAATATAAGAAAAGCTGCTATAAACTGCCCCATTTCCTTGAACTGGCTTTAAAAGGTTTCAGTAGGAACTTTTCCTAGTGCTGCACCTAAAATCATTAATGAGTGATATGGGGATTGAACTTGAGACAATATGCGGCGAACAGACTTTATTCTAAATTAAATCTTTCATTTTTTTGGTCATAATACCTCACTTTCAAATTCTGTTTTTTAGAAAAGAAAACAGATTGATCCTCGCCTCCTGGATCAGTGCTATCAGAGGATTCCATGAATTAGAACACCTTTTTTCGTGTTGTACCATGAAAAACTAGATGTCTATGGAGGTTCTCAGTCATCCAAGTCGTGGTTGTCCCAAAGTTGCTTTTTCAAGAGGCAACTGGACTTTCTTTGTTTTTCCTTGAAGACATTTCACTTCTCATCCAAGAAGCTTCTTGGATGAAAACCGAAACATCTTCAAGAAAAAGAAAGAAAGTCCAATTGCCTGTTGAAAAAGCACCTTTGAGACATGAGAAACTAGCTGATATAGAGGCAGTGTGGACTGTGCAAAATACACACGCACACACACACAAACACAAACACTCAGGGTAGTGCATCATCAATAGATCAGGGAAAGGCAATAGTGAAGAAACTGGCTATAGAGAAGGATGACAAGGAAAATATAACTTTGAACTAGACATCTTTAAACAGTGGTGACATTTTTTTTTACTGAAAATCACTGAGGCACAGTGATTTAGGTACTGGAATGACACCAAGAAGATTCAGGCTTAAGTCCACCATCAACTACAAAACCTCATGGTGTGACTCTGGGGCCCTGTTTTTTCGCCTCGTAGCTGTTGTAGTGGAGTAGATTAGGAAAGAATTTTCCCTGCATTGGCAATTTATTTATTTATTTTTACATCCCAACTTTTGGTCAAAATAATTATGTACACTACCCTGAGCTCTTGAACAAAATGTGGGACAGAAAACTAACAAAGATACACAGAAACAATTACGGTATATTGAAGCACTTAGAGGAAAGAAATACTCATGTGCATTTGTTGTTTGTCAACTTCAGTTCAGTATTTAACACAATCATTCCCCAGCATCTAGTAGACAAACTGGGCCTTTTAGGCTTAAACACTCCTTGTGCAACTGGATTCTTCATTTTCTCTACCAACAAGCCCCAATATGTGCAAGTTGGAACAAATACCTCTAATACCATTTTCTTGAGCACAGGATCTCCTCAGGGCTGCATCCTAAGTCCCTGTTGACCCATGACTGTTGTGCTAGGTTTGCCACCAACCATATTGTGAAGTTCACAGATGATACAACAGTACTAGGCCTTATTCATGATGACAATGTAGATTTATTTATTTATTTATTTATTTAAATTTTTATACCGCCCTTCTCCCGAAGGACTCAGGGCGGTGAACAGGGCATATCTTAAAACTACAAAAATACAAAAGTTAAAAAAGAATTAAATTATTGCCCACAATAAAAACAATAAAAAATATATATAAGTATTAAAACCCTAAGTAATTCCCCATCAGGCCAGGCCAGCTTGTTCAAATAAATGGGTCTTTAACCCGCGCCGGAAGGAGCGGAGATCCGGTGCCATCCAGAGCTCAACTGGCAGCTGATTCCACAAAGCCGGAGCGCCCACAGAGAAGGCCCTCCCCCTGGGGGCCACCAGCCGACATTCTCTGACTGGAGGCACCCTGAGGAGGCCCTCTCTGTGGGAACGCACGGGGCGGAGGGGAGTCGACGCCGGCAGCAGGTGGTCCCCGAGGTATTCCGGACCCATGCCATGTAAGGACTTAAAAACCATCACTAAGACCTTGATGCTTACTGCAAGGAGGTTGAGGGGTTGGTGTACTGGTGTAAGGAAAACAGTCTAGTTTTAAATACAGGAAAAAACAGACACAGAAAAGGCAGACACAGCCACACTTCTCTATGCATTAATGATTCACCTGTGGAGATGGTTACCAGCATCACATTCTTGGGTGTGCAGCTAACGAGTAGGCTGGCTTGGTCGCTCACCAGTGAGACACTGGTGAAGCAAGCACAGCAGCGGCTGCATTTTCTGCATTGCATGAGAAAAGCACATCTTCCTTCTCCTATCCTTACCACTTTCTACAGGGGAACAATTGAGAGCATCCTGTCATACAGCATCACAGTCTGGTTTGGAAGCATCACTGCTTCAGACAGGAAGGCAGGCAGTGCGGAGAGTGGTGAGGATGGTTGAAAAGATCATTGGCAGTTCCCTCCCTCCCATCCAGGACATAACACAGAAGTGTTGCTTTAGCAGGGTCCGTAAGATTATCTGGGACACTACACATCCTCTTCACAACCTGTTTTCCTTGTTACCTTCTGGGAGGAGGCTTTGTGGTATCCATAGCAGAACATCCAGATTCAGCCATAGTTTCATTCCATACAGCATTAACCTTGTGAACTGTCAAGCTTCCTCCTTCCATTATATATTCGAGATGGACAGTATTTAATATTTATTTATCATGTATATGTAGGGGTGTGGGTCTATACATATGTTGTATATAGTATGTTTAGGTGTGTGTCATGTATGTGTTTCACTTTGAGAGTGGGCAACTAAATTTCATTTTTGGTGTGTGCTGTTGTGCCCACAGTAAAAAAAATGACAATAAAGGTTATCTTATCTATATTGCCAAAAAGGAGGAAAAACTGTTTTGAATTCATCTATTCACCCAAATGGCAATTATAATTTTAAATACAAGTATCTGGGTTGCCATATTGTCATTGTGTTGTTGTGTACAGTGCATCTAGGAAGACATCAGTGAGATTTAGTTTTGAGTAGATGTACACTGAACTTGAAAGTATATTTGTGTGATAAAAAAGTCATACAGAAGTGGTTTATATACTTAGTAAAAGTTTAGCAGAATAAGGCCTGCAGTGAAAGAACAACATCCCTTTTCCAAATATTGGTTGTGACTCAATCTTTTAGAGTCCTTGGAGAGGATGAATGCGTGTAAAGGTGTGCAGCAGGAATACTTTAGCTCACCATGCCCTGAGCTGATTCAAAAACTGAGGAAATTAAAATGAAACTTATAGCTCTGCTGGTGATTTAGAAATATGAAGAGACACAGGATAAATAAACACAGACAGTTAAGGATATTGTCAGACAAGGCTTCTACCATAGTTTGAAATTAGCTCCAGGTCTCAGGGATCTAATGATAGTGTTCAATAGTTGACTTTCCTCACTGTTTCCTCCTTGTGTTTCTTCTTGCCTCACCTCATCTCCCAGTATCTATCTTCAAAGTAGTATTTATTTATTTCTTGCTTGGAAAAAAGGTTTGGTTTAACTGAGATAACATTGCCAGTAAATTTCTGTTTCAAGGCATTCAGTAGAAAAAAAATACAGAAAAAAAATTCTGACAGGACATGACAAAGCAATAGCAACAACAATATAAGGTAGACCTCAACTTATAACTATTTGTTTAGTGACCATTTGAAGTTACAATGGTTCTGAAAAAAATGACTTTATGATCATTTTTCACACTTATGACCACTGCAGCATCCCCATAGTCACATGATTGAAATTTGGATGCTTGGCAACTAGTTCATATGATAGGTGCAATGTTCCGACATTGTGTGGGCACCTTTCACCAAGGGCTGCCACAAAGAAGATGGGGTCAACTTATTTTCCAAACCACCAGAAGGCAAGACAAGAAATAATGGATGGAACCTAATCAAGAAGAGAAACAACCTGGAATTATGGAGGAACAATTTACCAGTGGAACAGCTTGCCTTCAGAAGTTGTGGGTGCTCAATCATTGGAGGTTTTTGAGAAGAGAACTGGACACCCAGTTGTCTAAAATAGTATAGGACCTCCTGCTTGAGAAGGGGGTAGGACTAGAAGACCTCCAAGGTCCCTTCCAGCATTATTCTGATTGAAAGTTAATGGGAAGCTAGATTCACTTAACAATGTCTTACTAACCTAACAACTCACTTAACAACTATCTCAGTAACAGAAATTTTGGACTCAATCATTTATTTATTTATTTATTTATTTATTTATTTATTTATTTATTTATTTATTTATTTATTTTTATTTTATTGAATTTATATACCGCCCTTTCCCGAAGGACTCAGGGCGGTTTACAGGGTACTTAAAACATTGATACAAAAATTAAAAACGATTAAAAAGATTAAATTTAATCCCTGAAAAAATATAAAACCCCCCCAATTAAAACTCTCAGCCTGGGCCGGAAAGCTCAAAGAGCCAGGTCTTCAGGTCCTGGCAAAATGACCGAAGGTCATGGTCATAAGTCGAGGATTATCGGTAGCAATTTCTCTTTTCCTAATGCAAAATGAAATTTAATAACAAAAATTTGGAGTAGGGCAGGTTGCTGTAGGATTTATCCTATTGTAAGCATGGCTTCCCAGATATATTAGAGTTAAAGTTTATAAGATCTCTCTTATATACTTTATAAGATAGAATTTTTGTTTGCCATAGTGGGGCTTACTTGTAAATCTTTTTCACAGCATGTTAAAACTTGAATTTGCATCAACAATCTTGGCTCCTCTCAGAAGGAAGAACAATTTAAAATCCCTATGGGACAGAAGACATTGGTTATAGAACACTTTTCAGATGGTTTTTCCCAGAATTTGTTTTCATATGGGATATAGGTCTTTAAAGTGATGGAAGCCAGATTTCATATAAATCTATATATGGACAACTGTAACAGCTATATTTCTACTGCTTACCATTCTTATACAATTTTTTGGAACTATCATACTTTTATCATGGCTCCATTCCGATCATATGATTCTATATAAAGAAGGATGCAAGAAAACACTGATACATATCTGTTCTTTTACCTTCTATAGAAATATTGACTACAAGTACTGTAATTTAAATTGTCAATCCAGTAGAAATTTTGCATTTTTTTTATTGAAAAGTTTTAAAATACAATTTTCCTTTAAAAAAAAACCCCTTCCCCCTCCCTCCTCCCCCCCTACCTCCCCCCCTCCCTCCCTCCCTCCTCCCCCCCTCCCTCCCCCCTCCCCCCTCCCTCCCCCCTCCCCCCCTCCCCCCCGACTTCCCAGAGCTGAATACAAGGTATATATATAAAAAGAAAAAAAGAAAAGCAAACATAAGCAACCATGTACTAACAACTATAAATTCTAAAATCCATCACTCTCTAGCTTATATAGGATAAAACAAACCTTAGCAATATTAAATATATATAAAAAACTAAAATAAAAAAAACACTTTCTAGCTTATATATGATAAAACAAACCTTAATAATATTAAATATACATTAAAAACAAGAAAAAAAACCCCAAAATAGAAAGAGAAAAAAAAACAGAAAAAAAGGAAAAAAGAATTATTCAAATACTATATAATACTTCTCAACCCTATACTTGTCCTAAATAGACTCCATCCATTTTGTCCATTCCATAATATAACGTTCTTACAACTAATCTTTCAAATTAACCAAAATCTTCGCCACCTCAACCAAATCAGAAAACTTTAAAGTCCACTCTTCTGTAATCGGCCGTTCCTCTTCCAGTACCACATCTATTATTATTCCATACAATAAAAAAGATTGCGAACAAAACTTTAACCTCCATTTAGAAATCTTCTATATATTCCACCAAACTTTAATCCAAAAAAACTCACCCTTTCCACAAAACCACCACATATAAAAAATATATTGCGTCTACACCCAGATCTTTTCCCACCTCCCATACTTAACTATGAATACGTCGTAGAAATTCCATAGACTTCTGCAAATCCTGCTATTTTCTCTTTTTAGAACGTTTTGCAGCAGCACGCGTCACCCTCTGTTCTATAGAATCATCCGACAAAGTTGTATCTTGATCTCCTCCAACACCGTTGTCTTCTATCTGACCACCTTCAACCTCTTGATGCACTCCTTCTCCAGATCCCTTTTCAGCTTCCAGAAGTGTTAATGGCGTTGCATTTAAAACATTATTATAGAAATCACGCGCTTGCATCACAGTAACCAGACGGTACCTTTTACCTTCGTGCGTCACCATCAACCCAACTGGGATCTCCCATCTGAACCTTATATCTCGTTGCTTGAGCTCTTGCACAAGAAATGTAAAATCCTTCCTTCTCCTTAAAATCTTTGGAGGAATTTCTTTTAAGACCAAAACTTCTTGATTAGCAATCACAACTTTAGTATCATAAGCAGCTCGTATAACTTCATCTCTAGTTTCCCTTTTTGCAAAATATACCACCACATCTCTAGGCAACTTTCTCTGTCTAGCAATCCATGAATTCACACGAAACACTTTGTCCATGCCTCCTTTTATTTCAGATGCTGGCTGTTTCAACACTACTTCAAAAGCCTCAGAAACCAGCTGCTTTAGATCTTCCTTGGTATTCTCCTTTAAACCTCTAACTCTAATGGCAAACTGCATCTGATAATATTGAGCAAGACTCAGTTCTTTTTCCACTTTATCTTCATTCTCCAATACTTTTGCTTCTAATATAGCATTCTTTTGAGTCAAATCTTCTAGCTTTTCCTCCAATTCTTCCACACAGCGAGCCACTTTACACACTGAAGACAAGATGTCTGCCTTCATCACTCTGAACTTCTGTTCCATCCTCTCCTCCATCCTCTCCTCCAATTTCTCCAATTTCTCCTCCATCTGTACAAATCTATCATTAATTGAGTCCAAAATTACCTGGGTGTGTTTTTCAAGAGCATCTTGTAAGTCCTTTGATGTCAATACATCAGGAGGATGCAGTGCCTGCAGTAATGATTGTTGCACAGGAGAAGTTCCAGCACTCCGAAGAGTTTTAGGGGGTGGTTTAGCCGCCATCTTTTACCAAATGTGACGCACTTTCACTTCAGATTTATAATCCAAAAAAGTCCATCAAGCTGGAGAGTAAAATATAATAATCCTCTTCACCTTTTCCTCTTGTATCGCTCTGCCTGCTCCTTTAATCCATAGTCATTCCTTCAGGCAGGGGTGGTCGCAGACGCCTGGCTCTGCTCCAAGAAATCAGGAGCAGAGGCGCCGGCCAGCTGGGAGCAGCCCAGGCTACGGGGGAGTTCAATCCTTCAGCCGCCCAAGCCATAAGCTCAGGCGGCCCTGGAGAACTCTACCCCTACCTGGGAGCTCGCCCCCTCCTCTTCTCCCGAGGAGGGGGCTTCAAATTCGCCCGAACAGCTGATCGGCACTGTTTCGGGCGAAAAAACAACAGCTGAGCCGCGGGCAGCCCGGGAAGGCTGTCTCCGTCGCCCGTATATTCTATTTTTTATAAACCCAGATGTGAGTGTTTCCTGTAATGCAAAGAGGTTTTATGCCACTGTGTGTTCCATATATCTTAAGCAGTCAAATCATATTAGCAGGTTTTAAACCAAGTTTTATTTGAATAAATATTCTGAGCTTTTTAAGGTAACAGTGAAATTACATGTTGTGCATTTGCATTAATCTCTGTTGCTGTTGCTGGACTTAGGGGTCAGGATAAATGACTGAACTGAACTGAAATTCAGATCCAGATTCAAATCAAATTGTCCCAAGCTTAAGCCTGGTTATTTCAGAATATCTGAACTGTTGTCAAAACTAAGTATCAGCAGTTTATGGGAAGCAACAGTGGGAGGAAAATGCTCTTATTCTAGTGATTTATAAATTAGAATCATCTGGAAAAGGGCTTCCAAAGTAATTTTTAACTACAGTGCACTTTTTATTTAGAAGATAGTGTGAAATTGTTGGATGGTGAATGCTGTGTACAACATATACAGTCTAGATAGTTGAAATAATATTATGACTTTATTTCATTTTTCAAGATAACCAGGTTTCACAGATTTTCTGCCTTCTCACTGGTACTCTTGGTGGTGAGAGCCATGGTGGTGCAGTGGTTAGAATGCAGCATTGCAGGCTAATTCTGCCAACTGCCAGCAGTTCAATCCTGATGGGGCTCAAGGTTGACTCAGCCTTCCATCCTTCCAAGGTTGGTAAAATGAGGAGAGAGATTGTTGGGGGCAATATGCTGACTCTGTAAACCACTTAGAGAGGACCTTAAAGCACTGTGAAGCAGTATATAAATCTAAGTCAGACATGTCAAACACAAGGCCCGGGGGCCAGATCCGGCCCGTGAAGTGGTTTCATGTGGCCCGCAAAACCATCCTGGAAACAGTGAGGGAACAGCCCCCACTGCCTTGCCCAGAGACCCTCCTTCTGCCAGACACCCTCAGATCTGTTCCACTCCTGCCCAGGCCCCCATAGACACCCTTGATGCGAATGATGTAGAGCTGGCCACGCCCACCCAGTAGGCCATACGCACTCTAGCCACGCCCACCCAGTAGGCCACGCCCACCCAGGCCACACCCACCCGGCCCCCTGAGGGCAACCGCAATGCTGATGTGGCCCTCAATGAAATTGAGTTTGACACCCCTGATCTAAGTGCTATTGCTATTGCTATATAGTTAACAGTACTCTTTTGCCCTGGCTAATCCAGAACAATTATCAATGAAGTCACCTGCATTATATCATTGTGTAAATGACATCATCTCAATAACGTACTGTAGATACCCACACTTTTCTGGCTACTTAGACCAAATAGATAACCAAAGCTCCAGGTTTAGTCAAAATGTATGTGTAATAATAAGATCTTGAGGTGCAAAATGATTGAGTGATTGAGTGAGTGATTGATTGATTGATCAAATTTCCACATCACCCATCTCAACTAATTGACCCTGGGTGGTTTACAAGCAAGATAATAAAATTATATAAAACCATGACTAAAAGCACAGTTAAAAACAAAGTTAAAAATTAGGTTAAAATGTACAAGTTAAAAGTAAGAATCAAAGTTATACAGTTCAGGTTACCAAAACAAAAGGACTGGGCTCAACCCTCTGGCCATCCCCAGGATTATTGCATTATAGTCAGACTATTTTCTTTAAAAAGTCATTGGATTATCCTCAGTAAATAGTAAGGCAAACTGGTTGGAAAAATAAGGCTAATGAAATGAAATGAACAATTTAGGAAGCATAGCAAAAACATGTGTGAGTGTAGATGCATACATGCAAGGGCTTCTTGGTGCATGTCAAGGTGCTGGTTGTCACCTTTAAAGCCCTGCATAGCATGAAACCAGTTTACTTGCAGAACCAAAGGTTTCTGCTCATCGTTCTAAATATGGCAGTAGAATTCTTTGGTCAGGCCTCAGAACTATCCCTTCCCTATCAGAGCACCTACCTTTGCTTTTTCACAGAGATACAGATAGCCCCAAACGTGTTGGGGCTATCGAAAGCAGTGAAACCTGCCTTTTCTCCCAGGCACTAGGATAGGATATTGATGGAGCCATCATAGACTCATTAATGGATGGAGGTAACTTTTGTCAGTCAATTTAGTATCCTATTTGTTCTTCACCCCACCACCCTTAGATGCCCTTGAAAGTATACATTCTGAATACTTTCTGAATTTCCATTAACTCTGAACTTATTTAATGTTAGATTTTTTGGGGGAGGGCTGCACACTTTTCCACAACTTACATGAAAATTTGTAGTGGCCAAAAATTAATTCAAAGGTAAGCAGAAATATTACACAGAATTTTTGTCACACACAAAGCCCGGGGGCCAGATCCGGCCCACGAAGTGGTTTCATGTTGCCCACGAAGCCATCCTGGAAACCTTGAGGGAATGGCCCCCACTGGCTTGGCCCTGGCCACGGCCATCCAGGAGCCAATGTACAATTTCGTGGTGGTCATCTATGCTGAAATACATTCAGTCTTAGCTCCACAGCGAGAGACCGGCCCATGCCTCATCGGCACTGCTACCCCTGGGCGCACACTGGGTAGGTATCACCCTTTGTTAGGAATGAAGAAATGCACCATCACCTGGAAGTGGCCAGCACATGGCCCTGCCTACTGGGGGCAGGCTAGGGGCTGGGCAACATGGCACTTCTCTTCAGATTCGTGCCACCCGGCTCATCCTCTCGGCACTGTGAGGAAAGCACCCCACTGCTTGCCCAAACCAGGCAGGCTGGGGGCTGGGTAGCATTGCACAGGTAACATCAACTCTCACACTGTTCATGGCATCCCCTTCCCCAGAGCCCACCAAGCAGGATATGTGAAGTAGGCGAGGGCCATGTGCTGGCTACTTCCAGGCGATGGTGCATTTCTTCATTCCTCACAAAGGATAACACTTCCCTAGCTGCATTTCTTACCTGTTTTTGTCCCACCCTCATCTCAAATATTTTCCCACCACTCTGTTCTAGGAAGGAAGGAAGGAAGGAAGGAAGGAAGGAAGGAAGGAAGGAAGGAAGGAAGGAAGGAAGGAAGGAAGGAGACATTCTGAGGGAAGTCCTGCCTTAGTCCTGCCCTGCTGCCCTTTCACTATCCCCTTGCCCCCTCCTTTTGTCCTATCCTGGGGGGCTCTCCCATCCTATTGCTAAGGAAGCTTTGGATACAAAGCCAGGTCTTCTCACATGGAGAGGGAGTGGGCCTCCCTTCTGACTTTGCCCTCATACCCATCATGAGCAACCTGGCTAAGGAGATAAAGCACAGCAGCAGCAGCTTTGAGGAGGAGGAAAGTACAACTGGGCGCCCCTTGGGGAAGTGGGGATGGGCTTAGTGCCATGGGTTGTTGAGGGCTGGGCTGGACATTTGACCTCCATGCCACCATCCAGCCCCCGTCTTGCACATGACCTGAGAGGAAAAGTGAGGCTCCTCCAGAGAAACATGCCTTGGCAATTGCCACAGTCCCATCTCCTTCTGCCAGAGACCCTCAGATCTGTCCCACTCCTGCCCAGGCCCCCATAGGTACACTTGACGCAAACAATGTAGAGCTGGCCATGCCCACCCAGTAGGTCACATGCACTCCAGCCATGCCCACCCAGTAGGCCATAACCACCAGGCCTCCCAAGGACAACCACAATGCTGATGTGGTCCTCAATGAAATTGAGTTTGACATCCCTGGTATAAGAGGTAGCAACTAAAATCATCCCAATGAAAAAGAAATGCAAGAAAGCAAAATGGCCGTCTGAGGAAACTTTGCAAATAGCTGAGGAAAGAAGGAAAGCAAAAGGCAAGGGAGAAAGAGAAAGATACACCCAAATGAATGCAGAATTCCAGAGAATAGCTAGAAGAGATAAGAATGCCTTCTTAAATGAACAATGCAAAGAAATAGAAGAAAACAATAGAATAGGGAGGGCCAGGGATCTCTTCAAGAAAATTGGAGATATGAAGGGAACATTTCATGCAAAGATGGGCAAGATAAAGAACCAAAATGGCAGGGACCTAACAGAGGCAGAAGAGATTAAGAAGAGGTGGCAAAACTACAGAGAAGAACTATACAAGAATGAGCTTAACATCCCAGATAACCACAATTGGGTGGCCACTGATCCCGAGCCAGACATCCTGGAAAGTGAAGTGAAATGGGCCTTAGGAAAGCTGAGCAAAAACAAAGCTAGTGGAGGTGACAGTATTCCAGCTGAGCTATTCAAAATCTTAAAAGACAATGCAGTAAAAGTTCTACACTCAATTTACCAGCAAATTTGGAAAACTCAACAGTGGCCACAGGATTGGAAAAGGTCAGTTTACATTCCAATTCCAAAGAAAAGCAGTGCCAAAGAATGTTCAAACTATCACACCATTGCACTCATTTCACATGCTAGTAAAGTTATGCTTAAAATCCTACAAGCTAGACTCCAGCAGTATGTGGATTGAGAACTACCAGAAGTACAGGCAGGATTTCGAAGAGGCAGAGGAACTACAGATCAAATTGCCAACATATGATGGATTATGGAGAAAGCTAGGGAGTTCCAGAAAAACATCTGCCTCATTGACTATGCTAAAGCCTTTGATTGTGTGGATCACAACAAATTGTGGCAAGTTCTTAAAGAGATGGGAGTACCAGACCATCTTATTTGTCTCTTGAGAAGCCTATTGTCAATGCTGCTAACATCGAATGTTATTGCTTGACAAGAGATGAAGAAGTAGCTATTTCATATGTTAAACTTGTGTATTGCTTTAAGACTTGTGTATTGCTTTAGTTTAAAATTGGGGGGAGGGAAGAGTAGGAATGCACTTTCAAGGCCATTTGTCTCTCTAAGGAAGATAAGATTTTGGCAATTCTTCTAACGAAAGGGAAACTGATTATTTAAATTAATTGGAGAATATGATTAATGACAAAATTAGAAAGGTGGGGAATTGTGTTTTAATATATTGTGCAAGGGGTGGAGATTTCAGATTCCAGCTTCCTTCGAGCAAGCATTTGCCAGTGTATTAGGCTAATAAAGGACTTTTAAGGTAAACAATGCCTCAGTCACTTGAAAAGCCCATACGTCGGCAACTTGACACCTATATGCGGGTCAAGAAGCAACAGTGAGAACTAGACACGGAACCACTGATCGGTTCAAAATTGGGAAAGGAGTCCGGCAAGGCTGTATACTGTCGCCCTGCCTATTTAACTTATATGAAGAGCACATCATGAGAAAGGCAGGGCTAGATGAATCAAAAGTTGGAATTAAGATTGCTGGGAGAAACAGCAACAACCTAAAATATTCAGATGATACCATTATAATGGCAGAAAGTGAAGAGGAACTAAAGAGCCTCTTGATGCAGGTGAAGAAGGAGAGTGCAAAAGTTGGCTTGAAACTCAACATCTTTTACTAGGTCTTATCTCGCGGCGATGAGGATGGTGAAGTCTAATTACTTCACTGCCCTCATCGTGTCCGCAGATAATCGCCCGGCCACCCTGTTTAGGGTGACTCCCTCCCTCCTTAATCAGGAGGTGAGGGAGAAGCCCTTACAGGGGTGGGCTGAGGAGTTTAGTCAGCATCTGGCAGACAAAATTGCTCAGATTCGGGCCGGTTTGGACTCTGACTGGGCAGAGTCTGATGTGGAGGAATCAAGCGGTCTTGAGAGTAGTATTATCTGGACTGAATTCGATCCTGTGACTCCCGATGAGGTGGACAGGATTATGGGGAGGCTGAGCTCTACCACCTGGACCCATGCCCCTCCTTGTTGGTTTATTCAGCTCGGGAGGAGACACGAGGCTGGTTCCAGGCAGTGATATCTGCTTCTTTGAGGAAGGGTGTTTTCCCTGCCGCCTTGAAGGAGGCGGTGGTGAGACCCCTTCTCAAGAAGCCTGTCTTGGACCCGGCTATTCTGAATAACTATCATCCGGTTTCCAACCTTCGCTTTTTGGCAAAGGTTGTTGAGAGTGTGGTGGTGCATCAGCTCCCTCTGTTCCTGGAGGAAACTGATTATCTTGACCCGTACCAATCGGGCTTCAGGCCTGGGTACAGCACGGAGATGGCATTGGTCGCACTGATGAATGATCTCTGCCGGGCTCGGGACAGGGGTTGTTCCTCTGTCCTAGTCCTATTAGACCTCTCAGTGGCTTTTGATACCATTGACCATGGTATCCTACTGCGACGTCTCAGAGGGTTGGGAGTGGAGGGCACTGTTTTACGGTGGTTCTCCTCCTACCTCCTGGGCCATTCGCAGTGTTGACGGGAGGGCAAAGGTCTACCCCGAGGCCTCTCATTTGTGGAGTTCCTCAGGGGTCGGTCCTCTCTTCCCTCCTGTTCAACATCTATATGAAGCCGCTGGGTGAGATCATTCATGGTTTCGGGGTGGGGTATCATCAGTACACTGATGATACCCAGCTTTTTCTTTCCACCCCGAACCAACTCAGTGATGCCCTCGACGTGATGTCCCATTGCCTGGAGGTGGTTCGGGTTTGGATGGGGAGAAACAGGCTTCGACTCAATCCTGCCAAGACTGAGTGGCTGTCCATACTGGCATATAGAGTGAACCATTTTTCTCCATCATTAATGATGGGGGATGAGGTGTTACCCCCCATTGATAGGGCCCGTAACTTGGGCATCCTCCTGGATTCACGGCTCAGTTTGGAAGATCACATAGGAGCCGTGACCAGGGGGGCTTTCGCCCAGGTTCGCCTGGTGCACCAGTTACGGCCCTATCTGGATCGAGATGCCCTACGCACAGTCACTCATGCACTCGTAACCTCACGGTTAGACTACTGCAATTCTCTCTACATGGGGCTGCCCTTGAGGACCACTCAGAGGCTTCAGCTGGTGCAGAATGCAGCCGTGCGAGAAGTAATGGGAGTTTCCCGATACTCTCATGTAACACCTCTTCTCCGCGAGCTGCATTGGCTTCCAGTTGCCCTCCGGGTTAGATTCAAGGTGCTGGTGATGACCTATAAAGCCCTAAATGGCATGGGTCCGGATTACCTTAGAGAGCACCTGCTGCCAGCATCAGCTTCCCATCATCCTGTGTGCTCCCACAGGGAGGGCCTCCTTAGGGTTCCGCCGGTTAGGGATTGCCGGTGGGTGATTCCCAGGGGGAGGGCGTTCTCTGTGGGTGCACTCGCCCTTTGGAACAAACTGCCGATGGAACTTCGGAATGCCCCCGACCTTCGCTCGTTTCACCGGGACCTAAAAACCTGGTTGTTTGAACTGTCTGGCCTGGACTGAGGGGTTTTAAATTAAATTAATTTTAAATTCAAATTTTAACTTTGTCTTAATCCTGTGGGCTAGTATTAATTTAATTCTATTTTATCTTTCCTTTTTGTATTGTTTTAACTTACCCTGTGAACTGCCCTGAATCCTTCAGGAATAGGGCAGTAAATAAAATCAATTAATAAATAAAATAATAAATAAACATTAAGATAACCAAGATCATGACATCCGGCCCTCTCAATTCCTGGCAAATAGATGGGGAAGAAATGGAGTTAATGACAGATTTTATTTTCCTGGGCTCCAAGATCACCGCAGATGGGGACTGCAGCCAAGAAATTAAGATGCTTGCTCCTGGGGAGGAAAGCTATGGCAAATCTAGACAGCACACTAAAAGGTAGAGACATCACTCTGCCAACAAAAGCGCGTATAGTCAAGGCCATGGTTTTCCCAGTTGCAATGTATCATTGTGAAAGTTGGACCATAAGAAAAATATTTCCTTATAAAATTGAAGCATATATATTTATTGAAGTGAGCAAAATATTTTAATCAATATATTAACTTTCACAATATGATTTAGAGAAAAGGTTTCTGAGAATAGTAGGCACTTGTCTCTTTCAATGTTACTATTTTAGAAGCTATCTTGTTGCAAGGAAAAATCTTCCTCTAGCACTGACTTCCATTCCATTTCTAAGAAAATGAAATAACACTCCTAAAGTTTTAGAAAATAAAAGTAGTATATGCTGAAAACTCAGTCCTTTCTCTGAATTGCACTGGCTACTTTAGTGCCCATTCACTCTGCTGATCACTTTTCAGGATGTGAAAAAAAAATTTCTTTTACAGCCAGAAACATTAATACAGTCAATCTTGCTTCCATTTAGATCAGTCTTATCTCCAAATAATTTATACACAAATTAAAAATCACCTGTTTGTTCTGCAATACACGCACACACATACACGCACACACACACATAAACACACTATCAATTAAGTCCTTAGTTAGGAGAAAACACTAAAAGGTAGAGACATCACTCTGCCAACAAAAGCGCGTATAGTCAAGGCCATGGTTTTCCCAGTTGCAATGTATCATTGTGAAAGTTGGACCATAAGAAAGGCTGAGCACCAAAGAATTGAGGCCTTTGAATTATGGTGCTGGAGAAGACTCCTGTGAGTCCCTTGGACTGCAAGGCAATCAAACTGGTCAGTCCTAGAGGAGATCAACCCTGACTGCTCTTTAGAAGGCCAGATCCTGAAGTCGAAACTCAAATACTTTGGCCACCTAATGAGAAGGAAGGACTCACTGGAGAAGAGCCTCATGCTGGGAAAGATTGAGGGCAAGAGAAGAAGGGGACAACAGAGAATGAGGTGGCTGGATGAAGTCACTGAAGCAGTAGGTGTGAGCTTAAATGGACTTCAGAAGATGGTAGAGGACAGGAAGGCCTGGAGGAACGTTGTCCATGGGGTTGCGATGGGTCGGACATGACTTTGCAACTAACAACAACTCTATTGTTGCATGCTCACTGTGCTGTGCTGCTTTGGTAGCCTCTACTCTCTGTGGATAATAAAAATGTCAAACAATCTTACCATTACTCCTTTACTCTGTATATTCTGATTACCTTGTACATTAGCTCATTCACTCATATTTTTCTTGCCTTGAAATTGCCCACATCATAATTTATGCATTTCATAACAATGTATTGCTTGACGTGAGTCAATATAAATTATTCTAAAACAATTCTAATAATATGATATCTATGTTGTGCCACATATGCTACACAACTGCAACCAAATACCATTTACACAAAATTGACTCAGATTTCCTTCCCATGAAATTTCATAATGCAACATTAAGTTAGAGCAGCCCACCACAGGTGAGAAATGAGAAATTTTATGGGTTGTTGAACACTAAGTATTTTTTTAGTAGGTCAAGACAAATTTATTCCACATAGAAGTTTTTGTGTTTATAATATCTCTTGAAAATTCCAGAACCTTCTAACTCCCAATGCATTCTGGACTTCCTTCCTGGTTTCACTGCTTTGAGATAGCTTACTATGTATTGGTGTCCTTAGAACAAAAATGACAATTCCCCCCCCCCCTTAATAAGAATGTCTTGCCCTCTAATCTATCATAATGATATAGACCAGAAGTGTCTAACCTTGGCAACTTTAAGATCTGTGGATTTCAAGTCCCCCAGCCAGCCTGTCTTAAATTTGCCAAATTGGATTCCCCTACTCTACATTAGTACATCTAATTTCCTTTGAATCTTGACCCAAATTTATGTCAATCACAACATAATAAAAATTTAGATATTATTGTGTGATTTTGGCAAGCAGATTTAATAGGATTTTAAACCATCACCTGTCAGTGAAGCATACAACTGACTATAGTCCCAACTATATAGAAGCATTCTCCATGTAGTTTAATACTAGAACAAATTAGCAAATCCACCTCCGTATTCTTGATTATGAAAAATCTATCATAAATTCAAGTTCTCCTGCATCTTCCCAGTATTCCCAGGACCATTGTTTTGATTTCAAGGAATTTTTGTTCATTGTCTGATACATACTACCATTCACACTTTACTCAAGACATTACTTTACTCCCAAAATCATGTTTTAGTTGCCATGACAGAGCTTAGTCAAGTTCAAGCCACAGAAAGTGAATGCAGTAAAGTAATATAGCTGTGTTTGCTATTTAAACTTCCCAGATGAAAGTTGATTTATAAATGCTAAACAAACAAATAAGTTTAAATTTATGGTTTAATATTTCCTTATAAAATTGAAGCATATATATTTATTGAAGTGAGCAAAATATTTTAATCAATATATTAACTTTCACAATATGATTTAGAGAAAAGGTTTCTGAGAATAGTAGGCACTTGTCTCTTTCAATGTTACTATTTTAGAAGCTATCTTGTTGCAAGGAAAAATCTTCCTCTAGCACTGACTTCCATTCCATTTCTAAGAAAATGAAATAACACTCCTAAAGTTTTAGAAAATAAAAATAGTATATGCTGAAAACTCAGTCCTTTCTCTGAATTGCACTGGCTACTTTAGTGCCCATTCGCTCTGCTGATCACTTTTCAGGATGTGAAAAAAAAAAATCTTTTACAGCCAGAAACATTAATACAGTCAATCTTGCTTCCATTTAGATCAGTCTTATCTCCAAATAATTTATACACAAATTAAAAATCACCTGTTTGTTCTGCAATACACGCACACACATACACGCACACACACACATAAACACACTATCAATTAAGTCCTTAGTTAGGAGAAAACATATGCTCTGTCTCCGTAAGATACAAACAAAATGAAATCCCTGATATCCCATTCTGAAATTTCCCCTCATTACACATACCATCTTTTCTGATATGAAAACAAAGGTGTGCATTATAAATACACATACACAGAGAGAAAGAGAGAGAGATTCCTTGAAGTTTAATTGCTTTCTGGAATTATATATTTCACATGATTATGTCTAAGTAAAATAATATTACATGTTGTGAGATGATTTGCAGGCTTTATATAAGACAATGTTTTGTGATGCATATTTCAAGGAGAAATGATAATTGTTTTATTTTTACTTGTTTTGATGTTTATCTGCATACATTTTCCAATATTTCATGGTTGCCTCCAAGGAAATTTTTAATCTAAACCTGCTACCTTTTTGTCATTTATTATCTATGTGAATAAAGTTCATGATTTGGAATTTCACTTGTCTTGTCTTGTCTGATTGTGTAATAGTGCTTTTGGCCTTTTCTTTTTGACATCTACAACAACATGCATAAAATAAAATAAAATTCTATCTGCCAAATATAAGAATATATTGGTAGACAGGCTAGAAACATACGAAGGCGGGAGGCCTGGGTACTTTTTATGGACCTATTTTAGGAAAGCACAATGAATTATGCATGAATTTTCACATAAAGCTATGAAATCTTTTGGGTTAATACTACAGTGTTCACAAACTAGAAAAGAAAGAAAGAAATAACCATTAACAGCATCTCTTTGAAATGCCTATGAGTTGCACAGTATTGTGTTCTTAATGTTCATTTCACATGAGGTTACTATTCCTTAAATGTGTCCTCTTGAGATTGAAGTTGCTGTCATGCTACATAAAGGTTTTTGTTAAGATAACAATGCCAACAAGTATGAGAAATCTTCTTACTTTTATAAGTGATTTCCTGTTGATGGCCTCACCACCCTTGCTACAAGAATAGTGCCAGTCATGAATGTTTCATTTGCTATAGATAGGAAGCATAGCAAAACGTCCTCTTCTTGGTGATGTGGTAGGGAACCAAAATGTAAACAATATTCATATGGGTAATGTACTTTATCCATTTTATCATGTATACAAACAGTAATTGTTTGGAAACTTACCACAGTAAGAAAAAGTAGGTTTTTGTTGATGTTATTAATAATCCTTGCTCAAATCTTCAAAGTGTTCCTTGATGGTTTGCTGAAATAATTGAATGACTCTTGAGTTGTTTAACAGAAGACATCTTAGCTTTCTTTCATTACCCAGTCCATAGCTTCTTTTCTATTCCCATGAAATCTCTGTACATACTTTACAAACCTTCCTGAACAAGCTTGTGCCGAACTCTCACCAAGCTCTTAACATAATTTGAATACGAAAGAGATACTGAATAAAAAGCTTTAATCTCTTGTCAGCTTTTCTTTTCTCTTTTCCTTTCCTTTTCCTCATCTCTCTCTCTTCCAGGAATTTTATATATGTAAGGTAATACTTTCTGGGTAAAGAATGTTAGTGTAATGCTCCAGAAAGGCAACCAATATGAAGGAAACTGAAAGGCCAGAGTAACAAGCTTTTCAGTAGCAGTTTAAGCTGTATTTGTGCAAGGATACCCAAGTGCTTGCTTTCATTTTGGGCTTGCAGGTGAAATATTAGAAGGAAGAAAGGGAGTGCCCTTTAACAAATGATTCAATCAACAAGCAAGTTAAAGCAGTAACCAGTGTGTCCTGAACCTCAAATACCTTGGTCCTTTTTCTTGAGTTACTACTGGAGCTGCTTTGAAAGGCCTTTCTGTTCTCGGGTCTCTTGTCAGTTTGAATGCTGGGAAATGAGACCCTTTTGTGAGATTAATTAATTGCAGAAGCTGATCGGCCCCAGTCCAATCACCACGCAACCGAGCTGTAATTGCTACTTTGTGGAAAGGAACTAAAAGGTTTTGGTTGCAGTTTAAGAAGAGGGTTTAAGGAAAGGTCTTTGAACTAAAGGTCTCAGTACACTGGATTAAGGCGAGCAGTAAGGAGGCCTTTGAAGTTGGCTAAGAGGTTTTGGAGGAGAAAAAAGTTGGGTGGCAAATGGGAGTTGGCAGCATCAAAAGGCCCAGCATCCTCCCTCCCTCCCCCTCACCTGCTTGCTCTCAGAACATGAAGGAGGCTGAAAGCATCATTTTCTGGAACAATCACTTTAATGAGACTATTTTTGTTTTGTTAAATTATACTCTGGTACCCTTCTTGAGCAAACCCATCCACACATCTCTAGACTCTAAATATGCAAATAGATATTAGATAACTTGGATCACACAAAATTCAGAAATACGCTTGCCTAGCTGAAGATGGGATACCTATGTAACCTAAGAAATCTGAGTTATTATGCCTTCAGCTGAGCCACTGATTCTGTTTAACAATCTAATATTTTTCTAGATGTGTTATTATGTTATTATTTAGCAATGTATCAAGCTTCTTACAGAAATTCTAATGATTTGTAACATGAGATTTAGCTAAATTGGTTATGTATAGGTAGGTTCAAAGGATTTAAATTCACAAGCAATCTTTTATTTTCCCCAGAAATCAGAATTTTATATAATTTACCAGCTTATTAAAAGTTACATTCCATCCCCTTAGCTCTGGTTCCTAACCTCTTTTTTATTATTATGATTATTAAAGAAAGCAATTTTAATGACTGCATAAAAAGGCATAGGGTTCTGGTAAAAATGGAATATAAGAATGAAATAATACAAGTTATGTAAATATTGGAAGCCCTTACATAAATATTGATTTGGAGAATTTTATACTAAATAACATGAGCTTGTTAAACTATGAGAATTAGTGGATCTGGCTATTACTAGATAGAGCTAGGTTCATACACTACAAATATTTATATTTTATTGTGTGTCTGCAAATCCATGAACTCATTGAAATTTAAAGCAGAAATAAAACAGTGAGCACCATGTAACTTGCTGCATTCCTACTTTCCAGAACAATACAACTAATATTGAAAAAAATAAATATTTTTATACAGCCAAAGGATTTGACAAACTTAAATTCAGATTATTCCAATGGGTGTACCCAAGCATGAGTATTTTGGTTGAATGTGTGTGTGTGTGCAATTCTCTATCTTAGATGAAACCTTCACTGAAGGCACATGCTAAAGTAAACTAATTCAGCCTGATTTCTTTAGACTCAATATGCAGACCTTGTCATGGCACAAATGGCAATAATGAACAAAATCCACAGCATTCATTTTTTTTCTTGGCTGAAAAAGATTTGTACATTGAGTAAAAATGGCTTAATATACATTAAGAAAATGCATGTAGAAAATCAATCTATATGGAAGAAATTACTTTAAACTTACATTGTCTATACTAGGAACTGCTAAGCTAGATCAATAAACCTACGATATAAAAATATGCAGCTAGAATCAGTATAACAATTATACCTGTTGGATTTATTACCAGATTTACTTGGCAGAGAACAACAGGAATAGTATTGGAGTATTGCATGCCAAAGCACACAAACACAATTGCTGGAACAGTTATGTTTGGTATGTAAACAAGTATTTCCCATTACAACCAATAGATTCACTTGGTCTATCTCTTTTGCCTTGTATTTTTAAATTTTAAAGGCATTTGTTTTCTGTAGCATTGTTGGTTATACTGGAGGCTTTAACTTAATTTATAATGGCTTCAGGAAATGTTTTAGCTTAAAGTTAAGATTCTAGGCTGCAGGACCTGTGAACCAGACATGACAGCCCTTGGAGGAAAAAACAAATCTCAGTTTCCAAAGGTTTAGAGAAGAAGTGACATTCTGGGGTTCTGCTTCTTATGTATTGAATATATATAAAGTTGTGTTAATCCCTGCTAAAGTGAAACTAACTTAACTCCAACTGCTTGTGAAGCTAAAATGAAACTAACCTTTAGATGACCCTGTTAACTCCAACTGTTTTGGAGGAAAACTTTGAACATTCATATTTGGGCGGGTTTTTCAAGTATCGTGATTGGTTAAGGCCTTGTGAGCTCAGAGTATAAATTACAGGCAATTGCCTGCAGTTCTCCAGTTCTAGTTTGAGTCAATAAATAAGGATGTAACTATGCTGGTCTGCTCCTTGCCTACTGAAGCCCACTACTCAATACTGCTATTATCTTTTGGAGTTTTATGCAAATTTTATGTCAGGTGCATAGCCTATTCCTGCAAAGAACTTTCATATTATATGAGATACTTTTTCTCCATCTTGTCACTTTCTGTGTGGCCTTATGAAAGGTATCATTTCAATATATTGAGAGAGTGCTGAGTTAAGAAGGCTGCTATAATTCTTCAGATTTTATAACAGAGTAAAAGATTCAAGGTTGATCATTTTTTACTTTCCATATTTTCTCAGAAATAGTATACTTCAGATTTTTTTAAAGTAACGTGATTTTCTATAGCATGTACGGTATTAACCAGCCCTCAGTACAGTGTAGGATTCAAAGTGATAATTGGAACTGGTAATACGCTGATTGTAATGTTAAAAGAAAGAGGGAGAACAGCAAAGTTGCTTTCTCCCCATCACCAATTTTCTAGTTTAAATGGGAATTGTTTGGATATTTTCATGAATGAGATAGAATTAACTTAAATAAACAAAAAACAGAGATTCTTCCATTTGACCTTATGCTAGCATTTAGACAGAGGTTTCAGAAACTGACACATACAGATTTTGATCCATTCTGTACCATTATATTTGAGGTGATAAATAAGCACTGGTAATATTTTTTTTCTGACAGAACATAGTGTCAGTGTATTTGATTAGATTTATTGGCTTCTAGTCCATTTTAGTTTCTCAAGTTTTGGAGATATTTTTATTCACTTCTTCAACTACATGTATTTCTACATAGATTATATACAGATTTCTAGGTAGAGTTCATGTTATAAGGCAAATTAAGAAAGATCACTGCATGCATCTAAGCAAAAAGAAAATTAAACTTTTACTAGAACATTAAAGATTACACTATGTAAGTTTTGGCTGATTTCCTCAGATGTTTAGTTTGTTTCCTCAGATGCTTAGAATGAGATATTGAAAAGTGACAATTTACATAAAGCATATGAATGAAAAAGAAAAATGATAAGAAAAGAAGAAATAAGCAAGCTTGGCCACCAGTTCTTACCAAATTTAAATAACAGAACAATGTTGCTTTCCATTCCATTTCATATCTTTGTGTTGCAGCTTGATATAGTAGTTGGATCCAATAATTTGGGCTGGTGTAGTTGGGTATTCAGTTTTTGTCTGGTATTTAACTGATCAATTTTTGTCCATACATTCATGAATGATCCTTTTAAAAAAACATTTTGAAAGCAGAAGAAAGCATTTGTCATCCACTCCTAAAACTATATAAAGAGACAACAGTTTTGTTAAAGTATGACCAAACAACTTCATTCCAGTTAAAGAACAACACATCTAAGCAAAAGCCAGTTTCCAAAAGCATTTATAACCCATCATATAAGCCCAAAGCTAATCTGAATATATTAACTGTTGTATAAATCAGTGATTTTCAAATGTGGCAACATTAAGATGCTGATTGTGGAATACTGGGAGTTGATGTCCACAGATCTTAATGTTACCAAATTTGAAAAACACAGGTATGAATTAATCAAATACATTTGTATGCATATAATAAAGGCCTATGTATTTCAAAAATTTAATTTGTTTTAAAATCTATCATCTTATACGATAAACCTGACTAGATTGGACATCTTGGGAAATGTGCATCCAGTCTGAAATCAGGACAAATCAACTTTATGGTTACACTATAAAAAGGTTTCTGCTTGTCTTTCAAATACTTTATAACAGATCATGAATTCTAGGAATTCTAAAGTTATTTTGATATGTTTTGGTATAATACATTGTGCCAAACAATAAAATAGTACAACCATTTCTCTTTTATTTTTTCCTGGTATTAAATTCAGTAAAACAATTATATTCACCAACATATTTTCTAGTACAACAACTGATAGTTTTGTTCCATATTATATTTACTCCATATTATATTTACTACATATCTATGAGCAAAACTTTATCTAGTTGAATCCAAACTATTAAATTTAACTATTTTGGTACAAGCATTTGTTTCTAGATAGATCAATGACTTTGGCCTCCAGGAAATTTAACAACAACAACAACAACAACAACAACAATAATAATAATAACGACAACGACAATGATGATGATGTTGGAAGGGAACTTGGAGGTCATCTAGTCCAACCTCCTGCTCAGGCAGGAAACCCTATACCATTTCAGACAAATGGCTGTCTACAATAAAGTCCCTAGCTATTTCTTCCCATGGTTGAAAAGGGTCTGCCAGCAACTGCAGTAACCCAGGGGTTTTCCCTGGAATTCTTTTCATGGTGGCACATACAGTACAACTCCTGACATAGTTTTCTACATCTCGTTTTAGCCCCGGCCACCAAAATTGCTGGTGGATGAGGTGTAGAGTTTTTAAATATCCGAAGTGTCCAGCCTGTTTTACATCATGGCTGTGTTTGAGAGCATTAAGACGGATGGCTTCAGGTAGAAGAGGCTTCTTATAGCGGGTGAGCTGAACATCTAATTTTACCACTGCCCAGTACCATTCTTGCAACTGGTCAGGTACAGCTCAGTATATGCAGGCCTGAGAAAGGTGGTCATCCAACCCTTCCCTGAAATGATGAATTATGGATTGCTCAGGCCATCTGCCTATCCAACCGGCTATTTTGCGAAACTCCCACACATACTCCAGGGCCGGCCGGCCAGCTTGTTTTATCTTGTGGATTTGTTCTGCTTTGAGGGCAATGGATGGGTCCTCATATTTCTCTCTTAGCCCTAGGAGGAAGAGGTGGGGGTCCTCTAATTCAGGGGTTTGCTCATTATATAAATTGTTTAACCATTCAGATGCTTCTCCCTCTAGGTTGGACGCAATCACATCGACCATAGCACCTGGGTCCGGATAGAGATAGGCCCAGCAATTCAAATGAGACCGTACTTGGTTTAGGAAAAAAACAGTTTCTCTGGGTCCCCATCAAAGGTTTATCTGAAGGTTGGGGCCATCATTGATTGTTGGGGGCCCCACTGCTGCTGGCCCCAATGGTCCTGCTGTATGTTCAGGGGTTGCCCATTCAGGCCCTGCTGTTGCCACCCTTGCTGTTGTTGTCCTCCAACCAGCTTCTGATCTCCAGGCTTCGGCACCACCCCAGCTGTTGCAAGGCCTCTGTTAGCTGTGGCAAGCTCAGAGGTTGTTGGCCTTTCACTTGTGGGGGTTCCCCAACCTCCCATTGCTGCAGAGGCCCCAGGCTGGGGTCCTCTGTCTCTATGGGTCTGGAGGGCCTGGCAGGGGACTCCTGGCGCTGGCAGGCAGTCTGGTCTTCAGACAGGATTTTCCACTCACCCAAATTCTCAGTGGCAGATGGTCTGATAACTCTCTACCATTCTGCTTTTGAAGACTCTGGCAGTGCAGTCTCAAGGCATCTATAGTCTCCGCTGGAGTGGTTCCAGCCTGATGACCAGATAGGCTCACTTAGCTGCTGAGGGTTATGATGATTTGCCCAAACTCATCTTCCCATGGCAAGCTTTCTATTACTCCCTCCTCTGAGGTTTCATCAGCAGCCAGGCTTCCTCTTCCCATGATGAAGATTCTTCCCTGAATCTTTGCCAGCTTCAATTCCTTACTAAAGACAGTGGCAGGGGCTCAGGACTCCCCAGGATGTTTGACAGAAAGTAGATTCTGGCATGATGTCATGGTTCCGATTAATGAGACAGATCAAAGAACACTGCATGATTGTTTATTCCAAAAAAAATCTATAATAATGAGAACGGAGCATCGACACTCATGGATGGATGCAGAATCTGAATTCTCCTCCCCTTAACACATCATATCATACAGAATCTCCCTCCCTTAATTACACATCATAAATTACATTCACCAATTAGTTTAACACACAAAATTTCACTTCCCTTCTGAAGTGCGCTCTTATCTTCTCAAAACATCCAGGTTGAATTCCCCCCGTGTTTAGTGATTCAAAGCCAAACAGTTAAAGCAAAAGGCTGCTTCTTATATTGTCAGTGCAAAAACATGTCAATGGTTGCAGCATCGACATTGTCACTTGGTCAAAGAATGCAATAAGATTTGTCTGGCATGATCTGGTTTTGACAAACCCATGTTGGCTTTTGGTAATGACTTTGTTTGTCTCTAGGTGTTCGCTGATTCATTGCTTGATTATCTTTTCCAGAATCTTCCCAGGTATTGAGGTGAGACTGATAGGTTGTACTTTCCTCGATCCATTTTTTTCCCTTTTTTAAAGATGGGAACTACATCAGCTCTTTTCCAGTCCTGTGGTAGTTTCCCAGGGCTCCAGGATCTTTGAAAGATATAGTTCAGTGGTTCTGAGATCACATCTGCCAGTTCCTTGAGAACCTTGGGGTGTAATCCATCTGGTCCTGGTGATTTAAACTCCTCTAGGCTGGACAGGTACTCACTTACCATTTTCTTGTCTATCTTAGCTTGCATTTCTAATCTGTTTTTTATGGCACTGTTTTTGATAGGTTGGTCCATTTTTGCCCTTTGTGTAAAGACAGATGCAAAAAATGAGTTAAGTAGTTCTGCTTTCTCCCTGTTGCTTGCCACCTTCTTGTCACTTTCTCCCACTAATGGACCAATCATTTCCTTAAGTCTTTTCTTGTTTTTTATATATTGAAAGAGGCTTTTTTGTTATTTTTTACTTTTCTTGCAAGCCTTAGTTCATTTTGAGCTTTAGCTTTCCTCATTTCATCTTTGCAGGTTTGGCCTATTTGTTGATATTGTGCCTTAGTTTTGTGCTCCTCTTTTCACTTTTTATACTTGTCCTTTTTGTTTTTAATTTATCAGAGAGTTCTTTATGCAGCCATGCTGGTTTCTTGTGAAAGCTGTTATTTTTCTTCTTCATTGGTATTGTGCTAGATTGGGCTTTTATAATCTCACTTTTCAAAGTTTCCCAAACTTCTTGAATTGTTTTCCCCTTGAGAATTCTCATCCATGGAATCCTTCCTAAATTCTCTAAGTTTATTGAAATTAGCTCTCTTAAAGTCCAAGACTCTAATTTGACTGTGTTCTATTGCTTGCTTGCATAATGTTGTATATCAATATTGCACGATCACTCCCCACAAGGTTCCTGTGGCTTCAACACCTTCTATCATTTCATCTCTGTTAGTGAGAATTAGGTCCAATATGATTGATCCTCTAGTTCCATTCTCTACTTTTGGGAGACAAAGTTGTCTGCTAGGTTGGTCAGGAATCTGTTTGATCTTCCACTTGATGCAGAGTTTGTCTCCCAGTTGATGTCAGGGTAATTAAAGTCCCCCATTCATATTGTGATGTGCTTCCTACATTCCTTAGTTAACTGTCTAGCAAAAAGATCATCTATTTCCTCTGTTTGGTTGGGTGGCCTATAGTATACACCTATGGCACTATCAATTTTTCCTCTTTTATATTGACCCAAGTGCATTCATCATCATTGTGCTCTATTTCTGTAGAGATGTAGTTATTTCTTATATAGGGAGCAACTCCACCTCCTCTTTTATTTGGTCTGTTTCTTTTAAATAATTTAAATCCATCTAGCTGAGTGTTCCATTTGTGGGTTTCATCCCACCAGCTTTCCATAATGGCAACAATATAATATCTGCATATCTGCATCATATTTAAAAATTCTAATATTGTTCCAAGATTGTCTTCCTTCTCTTTGGTAATGCAGTTATGTATATATACTGGTAACCTGGCCTCCTTGTCTTTTGGGAAAGTGTTACCTATTACCAAAATGTCTGAGTGGCTTCATAGCAGCACCTACCAAGTGTCAAATAGGAAATACAATGCCACACGAAGGAAAGGGCTCTCAGCTAGTTTGCAGATTTAGTGTTCCTTGCCTCTGTTTAGGCCTATTTGAGTCATTAGTGTTGTCAGATTGAGATACATTAAGGTATTTTTATTTAGGCTACCATTTTGGGTTAAAGAGCAAACTTGAATGTAATTTAAACTGCTATTCTGAACTGCTGCACCATTTTGTGACAAGAGGAATATGATTTATCATATTTGCTTATCCTGAGTTAATATTAAGCTTGGTTTCTGCTTCAGAATCTTTCACATTGCTTGATATGAATACTTTGGAAGGTCCAGATACAGGTTTTTACTGGAATGAGGTGCTACATGGACTTACATGGAGCTGCGGTGGTTCAGTGGGTAGAATGCAGTATTGCAGGCTAATTGTGCTGACTGTCAGGAGTTCGATCCTTACAGGGTCAAGGTTGACTCAGCCTTCCATCCTTCTGAGGTCAGTAAATGAGGACCCAGATTGTTGGGGGCAATAGGCAGACTCTGTAAGCTGTTTAGAGAGAACTGTAAAGCACTGTGAAGGAGTATATAAGTCAAAGTGCTATTGCTATTGATACTAAAATGCATATCCCTTCCCAAGATACCTTAGCTATAAAGACCTTTTTCTTGTAAAGAAGAACTGTTATTCAATTGTTTTATGCTGTGGCTGCATCAACATTGATAGTGTCTACCGTGTTTTTTTTGTGGGGCGGGGCTTGGTTTCTGTTTACCACTCACAATTCCAAGCATATAACTGCCATTTCCAGTGAGTTTAATATGATATGGCTGAAATAAGTTAGGTGGAATTTTGTGATTTTTCTTTCCAGCAAAGTGTTCTTTTATATACTGCAAAACTTGCTTGTTTTGTCACCTTTGCTGTTCAAAGAATGCACAGGAGCCTTCTTCAACATCATAGCTGGAACAAGTCAATTTTCCTCCTGTTTAATTTTTTCAAGATACAACCATTGCAATTGTAGGTAGGTATGGAAGTCCTATAGTGCAGATTAATCTGCATTTAGTTGCCAGGCTGATGTTCTTGCTTTTTGTATTATATATGTAAACAACATTAACAATAAGTTAAACAGTTATTCCGTTATTACTGTGAGGGGAAAACAAATCTGACAGGAGAACACGCGGGAACTTTGACAGCTGTCAAAGTTCCCCGCACGGCGCAGGCGCAGCCACTGACAGCTCGCGGCTGTCAAAACACCGAGCCATGCGGAAACAAGAGCTGTCAAGAGAAGACGGCGCAGATTGGTTCGGTTAGATGCGGCGCCAAAAGAGACGTCCCTGATTGGTCCTCACTGACAGCTGCCGGCTATAAAAGCCGGACGAGTTATTCTGTTTTTGCCTTTGCTCTAAATAAACCTCTAGTTAATTAGCCTGTCGTCCTGAGTGGTCCTTCGGCTACTTCACTGGCGACGAAGGTGGGATCGCTCCTGAGCTGAAGTCACGGCCGAGGAAGAGAGTTCCCGGCCAGAGTTGTCACTGGAAGTTTTAACTTCCAACGGAGCGAGACCTAGGACCGGACGACATGGCCAACTTCGGGCGTGTGAGGGAATTCGATACCCGCCATCCGGAGAGATGGCAATCACACCTGGGGCAAGTCGAGGGATTTCTCCTCGTCAGCAAAATCACCGACGACAGAGCAAAGGCCGCCGCTCTCCTGTACATCAGTGGCCCCCCTGTATACGACGCTGCCGTCGGGCTGTTCAGCCCGGTACCCATCACCGAAGTCTCCTACGCAGACCTGGTAGACCAACTTAACAAACATTATATGCCGGCACGCTCAGAACTGTATTGGCGAGTACAATTTGCCCAGAAGAAACAGCGACCGGACGAACCCGCAAATGACTTCATCGCCGGGGTCAGGCACGCCGCGCGGAACTGCTGTTTCCCCGACCTGGAAGACCGCATCAGAGACCAGGTGGTGATTGGGTTGAGGGATGAGCGGCTTCAGAAAAAACTGACATTTAAACCCGACATGAGTCTAGCCGAATTGACCCGAGAAATAATGGCCTACGAGTATAACCACAAGAAGAAATCGACCACCACAACTCCAGAGAGTCCAGCAACCGTATACCAAGAGAGCGCAACCCTCAGTGACAGCGACGAATCGGTGGACTTCACAGACGGTGAGGCCCTTCAGCGCAGAATGGAACGGAGGCAACAGCGAAGAAGCGACACGTCAGATCGCCAAAGAACCAGAAACCCCCCGCCACCACGATACGAGCAACGGGCCACCTGCGCCAGCTGCGGGGGCAACCATGCCCGGGGAAGCTGCCGGTTCAGAAACGCAAAATGCCACAATTGCGGAAAAACCGGCCACATCAAACCGGTGTGCCGAAGCCGGGCCCGCGACAACGTGCATGATCTGGAGGCCAATTCCCCAGGTAGGCCAACCACCCAGGCCAACATAGGGAAAACGCCAGGGGCCCTAGTGGAAACAATTGATAAGGTACACAGCCTGATTTCAAAAGTGAGGATCAGGGTACAAAATAGACGGCCAAGGCATTCACCCCACCACAGAAAAACTAAGGGCTATTCAGACAGCACCCAGCCCAAAGAATAAACAAGAACTCCAAGCCTTTTTAGGGTTATTAAACTTCTATCACGCTTTCCTTCCCCACAAAGCCACCATAGCTGAGCCTCTCCATAGGCTCCTAGACAAGGGAACTGCCTGGTCCTGGACCAAAACACATGAAAATAGCTTCCAGTCATTAAAAAAATTATTTGTAACAGTTCAACAATCACCCTTTTCCGAGAAGACACACCAATATGCATCGCTTGCGATGCATCTCCCTATGGAATAGGGGCAGTATTAAGTCACCTATACAGGGATGGCACCCAAAGACCCATAGCTTTTTATTCACGCACTCTGTCAAAAGCAGAAAGGAACTACGCACAAATCGACAGAGAAGCACTAGCAATAGAAGCACTAGCAATAGTGTCCCCTACTAGGAATATTCACTTGGAATAAAACAACACCGCAGATTCTTTCACCAAGAATACTGCCTTGGTCCACTTTCCTATCAGCATATTCTTATAAATTAATACATAAACCAGGAAAGGAATTAGGACACGCAGACTGCCTCAGCAGGCTGCCAATTCAAGGCAAGGACCCAGACCCAGCCCCAGTGGGGCTAATTCTAGCAATCTCTCAACTTCCTGACTGCCCCCTCTCTGCAAAGATTATAGCTAACAATTCAGCTAAAGACAAAATACTCAGCAGAATCCTCAGGTGGACAACAACAGGATGGCCAGCAAAAAACCCACACCCTCAATTCTAGCCATTCTATAACAGGAAAAATGAAATGTCTTCACATATGGGATGCCTTTTATGGGGGAACAGGGTGGTAATACCCAACAAAAACACAGCCCAAACATTAGACATCTTACACGAAGGACATCCAGGCATAGTCAAGATGAAAGCTCTGGCCAGAAGTTATGTCTGGTGGCCTGGCATAGATAAAGAGATAGAGAAATATGTGGGAGGGTGCTACACCTGTCAAGCAACACGAAGCGAGCCACCCCAAGCCCCAATTCACAAATGGGAAACTACAAAAAACCCATGGTCACGCATACATCTAGACTTCGCAGGACCAATCCAAGGGCAGAGTTTCCTAATAGTAGTGGACAGCTATTCTAAATGGTTAGAAGTCATTCCCCTTAGAAAAACAACTTCAGGAGCCACTATACAAGCCCTTAGGAAAATATTCGCCACCCACGGCCTCCCAGACACCATGGTTTCAGACAATGGACCTCAATTCACCTCTCGTGAATTTCAGATGTTCGCTATGAAGAACTGTATTAGACTGGTCACGTCTGCACCGTTCCACCCATCGACAAACGGGATGGCTGAAATTATGGTGCGCTCCACCAAAGAACCTTTGAAAAAATTCGTAAGAGGGAACTGGCAGCGGCGACTCAGCCAGTTCCTAATGTCACAACACACAACTCCATGCACAACAACGGGCAAATCACCTGCGGAACTAAGATGGGGAGGAGGCTGATAACGCGACTCGACAGACTACATCCAGACACGTACACCGCAGGAAATGATCACCCCCCCACCCCGCACATTCAAACCTGGGCAAATGATATGGGCACGGTCATACACAGACAAAAACAAATGGGTCCAAGGGACAGTGCTACAACAAACAGGACCCATTTCTTATCTAATATCCACACTTAATGACGGCAATCTACGACGACATATCGATCAACTCAGGCCAAGACAACCACAGCACAGCCCAGAACCCCAACCAGGGGACCACCAAATTCAAGCCCCCGCAGAAATATTGCTGATACCAACCCAAGAGGAAGAGGAGCAAGAGAACTTACTACCACCTGAACCAGACATCGCCCCACCCCCAAGGCGCTCCAACAGGAACAGAAGAGCCCCCGCATATTTAAAGGACTACCAGTGGGCCGGCTCCAACAACCAACAAGGGGGAGGAAACGCTCCAGGGGAGGGGTAAGGGGTGTATTATATATGTAAACAACATTAACAATAAGTTAAACAGTTATTCCGTTATTACTGTGAGGGGAAAACAAATCTGACAGGAGAACACGCGGGAACTTTGACAGCTGTCAAAGCTCCCCGCACGGCGCAGGCGCAGCCACTGACAGCTCACGGCTGTCAAAACACCGAGCCATGCGGAAACAAGAGCTGTCAAGAGAAGACGGCGCGGATTGGTTTGGTTAGACGCGGCGCCAAAAGAGACGTCCCTGATTGGTCCTCACTGACAGCTGCCGGCTATAAAAGCCGGACGAGTTATTCTGTTTTTGCCTTTGCTCTAAATAAACCTCTAGTTAATTAGCCTGTCGTCCTGAGTGGTCCTTCGGCTACTTCACTTTTTCATATGTAATTCATGCTCCTCATTGCTGTGTGATCCAGTATGATTTCATACTTTATTTCTGGACTGCACTTAACTGCTTTGATCAATCTGCAATCCTAGTAATGTGAATTCTTGCATGCATTCAATCTCTTCACCATGAATTGTTATTTTGACATTTTCAGTCCTTGCAGTGTTCATGAGCTTAGTCTTATTGACATTCAGGGAGAGAGGGCAAATTTCTTGCTTTTTTCTTTAATCCTTTTGAGCATAAGTTTCAGGTCTTCTTTGGTTCCTGACAGGAGAGTTCTGTTGTCAGCATATCAAAGATTG